>NW_015505227.1:914204-923803 GCF_001515645.1 Sinocyclocheilus grahami
CGTTCAATTAGGCCTAAGACATCGAGAGTCACGCAGACCTATAACAACCCAGCCACAACACATAATTGCGAATAACATGCCTTACCTTAACACAGAATCGACCACTGAGTCCAACGTTTATATTTTTTCTACGAATCCTTGAGTTAACATGAGTGGAATTTGCACCGCAGCGCCCCCACACCTTGATGCTCATGACAAGAATAGCATGTATAAGTTATCTTTATTGAAGTGAATTAGGTTTAAATCGCCATCATGCATGAATGAATGATATTTTTGCAATTTTACACATAATAATTTACGATGATCACATTACACAAAACTAAAATTGCACGTCAAAATAACACATTGTCAATATTTTTTGAGACCCCCCAAAATTTCACAAATCACGTTTTCAGGGGAGCCCATGTCTTATTAAGGGGAGCAGAGCTCCCCCTAGCTCCCCCGTAGTTCGCACCCTGGGAATAGACCTTCTTCTTTTTAATTCCATCTTTAGTGTACGTTCCCACTGTAACATGAAGTGGAAGTGTGAGATCAGCTCCCATACATAATCAGAACATATTCAGCATCACTTCTCGTATCTCACCTAAACATGTGTCCAATTTAGCTACACATTTTGTTTTTACCTTGACATAATGGTCTAGATGTGCAATTTGTCTTAGTCTGTCTTCCTGCAAAAACCTTTAAAGAAATAATTCACCTGAAAATGAAAAATCATTATTTACTCACCCTCATGCCATTCCAAAACTGTGACTCTACTGAACACAAAATAAGTTATTTTTTGGGGGAAATTTTTTTTGTCCAAATAATGAAACATGGAGGTCCAAAACAATGTTGGAGTCTGCTGACTTTAATTATATGAATGACAGAGAGAGAGAGAGAGAGAGAGAGAGAGAGAGAGAGAGAGGAGAAAGTCATGACATGAGTGACAGGAAGGAATGACATGAGGATGAGTAAATGATAACTGACATTTAACTTTTGATGAACTATCCCTTTAAGATTCAGTGTCCTGAGTTTAACATCTAATTATAGATAGCAACTGAGAATTAAAAGGCCAGCAAGAAAGGATATCTAACACATGAGGTCTTAATTGGTCCACACACACACACACGATATAGTCATCTGTTGAATTTCTTAAGCTGATTATAATGTTACCCAGAAATGAGCGTTCAAACACGTTTCAGGCATATTAAACATCTTTTTAAAGAGCATGTACATAATGTTTCAGACCTTGTCAAAATTAGTGCATGAGGAAAAATCTAATGAAATGTATTGAATGGCATTTAAAGGGGCATTTGTGTATTTTCCTTTATCAACTTAATTGCAGGCTGCTGCCAGTTCATTTTCACATACGTCCACGTCTCATTCTCAAGTGCCACTGAAATCCTGTCAGAAATACTGTTTCTGAACAAATAGGTATATATTCCTCTCATGCAACAGAATGTTAAGTGATCATTGACAACAAGAGAAAAACATGCCAAGGTTGCTTACGTGAACAAAGTATGATGCAAAATACATGTTGATTAGCATTCGACCATGGGCTCGACATTCTCATAATATTTTCATTGTAGACTAGCTGTTAGGATATGTGCTTCAAAACACTGTGCTGTTGTGTTCAGAGTGGTCTGAATTTGTCATTTTGAAATCCTATCTTCTCCAAAGAGGTCTATGATACCTGGAAAGAGTTAGCTGTTAGCATTCCCATTCATCTCAGTAGTAGTTGCGTGGCTATCACAGGATTCCCTGGAAGTACATAATATGAAATTGTTGCTGTAATCAGCTGAGCTAAATACCATGCAACTAATTACTCTAGATTCTAGAACTATTAGTCAGAAGTGTTTATATATACAGTATATATATATATATATATATATATATATATACATATACATGAACAAATTGATCAGTTTAGTGAAAAATCTATAACATTGGTTGCTGTAAGTACCACCACCATTTCAGAAATTAACATATGAATTTTAGCTTGTTTCTACAAGTTTTTGAGCTCTTTTACTGTGTCATATTTCACAGGACTCGTGCCCAAACATTCCACATCACAATTGCAATGCTGTACCAGGTGAGTTACCGAGCAAGTTTACTATGTCAGAAAAGCACTACATATTAGTTTGCAAATGATGCACTATGGTCAAATTGTTTTGAGGTCATAACATAGTATTGTGCAAAGAACCACATGAAAATAAGGGTTTATTAATTGATAATCTGCCCTGTAAATATTCTTTGTGTGAAGCGGAATAAAAGTTGGAAACAATTCAGCTGGAAACTGCAGTGAATTGAATTTAGCCTATAGGTATGTTTTTGGAGTTTTGCAAAAATGTAGAGACACGTTTTTCCAGTGAGCCTAGGTTGGAAATATTAGAGATATGTTGTGAAGTATTTTGTCAAAATAAAGCACTGATTTAGAAAGGCCATCATTTTTTTGTAACCAGGTGGTGTAGTTATGGCATCTACCAGCATCTAAAATGGGCCATGCTATTTAACCAAACCATGACCCGTTCGGTTAAGTCATTCGATTTTTACTGTATTTTGTTCAAATAAATGCAGTCTTGATAAACATAAGAGACTTCTTTCAAAAGCATTTAAAAATCATACCGACCCCAATTTTCCCCAATTCCTGTGCTTTGTTTAGGATAAGCTGTTTTACCTGTTAGCATACTGTATGCTAACAATATAATGGACGATCAAATCTGTGAAGAATGGACACACTGACAGATCTTCCACATTCCTACAAAATCTAACGTTTTCTAATTAACAAAAGCTGCACTTATCCATATGAAGTGATTTTTATTTTCTTAAGTCCAAACTGTGATAGCCGCATACCTATGGTGGGCCATATCATCATAGAAACAGTTGGCATGGCTGTTTAGCCCCGCTGTCTCTTCCCCCAATCTCTATTTAGACAAGCTAAGAATTTGGAAACACAAATGCCCAGTAAATAAAAGGCGTTTACTGTGCCTCAGCCCTCATCTGCTTTATGACCCACAGCTGTCATTCCAGGAAAGCAGGTTCGAAGGAGAGTGGCATATACTGGGTGCCTGGTTGCCATAAAAAGATCAAACAGGAAAACAGACAAAGTTTGCCACCAACTCCACCATGACCTTGTTAAGTCCGGTCGTCCCACAGCTTATGGGCATTACTGACCCTTGATCTGCATGTCATGGTGGCCAGTGGCGGCTCGTCGGGGGAGGCAGGGGAGGCACAGCTTCCCCATAATTTTGAGGTGAAAATGGGAGGAGGACAATTTAATGTTAACAAAATTCACAATTCATTTTAGTTAATGTCTCAGAATTTGTATTTTTTTTTTGTAATTTCACAGTTCTAATACCATAACGTGATATTAGTTTGAACGTCTGCCACTGCGCTGATAATGTACCAAGTAGCCTACTTATGATGAGTAGCAATATTGAATATTTGATTGCCAACAGATTTACCAAGCTATCATTCAAACAGTATATATACAAATTTAGGGAAAACACGCCTAAGCTGGATATAGGCTACAGCAGTCGGCTTAATTAAATGGCACAACAGGCAGCTCTCTTTTAACACAGACTTTTAAGAAGGGATCGATGTTTGCTTCAAGTGATAGGCCAGGTAAGTGAAATTATATTATCTTGCTGTATGTGTGTCGTTTTCTTTAGATTTTCTGACTAAAAGCAACCAAAAAGCCATTTTAAAGTGGTTAAGCAAATAATTATAATAATAATAATCAGCAGGGATCCCAGACCAATACAATTAGTGTGCCTCCTCTATTTTAAAACCAACGAGCCACCACTGATGGTGGCGTGACTGACATGTAATGAGTCTTGTGCTTCCATGGTGATGATGACAATGGACAAAAAGCAAGGCATGATGGGTAACTACTGATACTCTATTCAGTGCCTTATTGGAAATTATAGAAGATTGTGTTACTGTGTATTTTCAAAAAATAAAAAATAAAATAAGTAAATCATTTTTACACTACCATTTAAAACCATTTTCAGCAATGATGCATTAAATTGGTCAGTGACAGTAAAGACATTTATAATGTTAAAGATTTCTATTTCAAAAAAATACTGAGCTTTCTATTAAACAAAGAACCCTGAACAATGTTTCATGGTTTATTAATCAGCACAAGTGTTTTCGGCATTGATAATAATAGGAAATGCTAATAAACACCAGATCAGCATATTAGACTGTTCCCTTTCATGGGAACTTCGAACTGCGTCCTCTAGGGGTCGCTATGGGGAACGCCTCGTCGTGACCCGTGTCTGAAGCATACATTGAAAAAACACCAACTCGTTGGCCGGCGACAGCCATGACGTCACTACCGGTGCGACTACAGTATAAATCGGTGCCGGGAGCTACACATCATTCTCTTCTTCGTCTTCATTGACTGTTCTGTTTGAAGCGTGCATTTTCAAGGAAAAAGTAAGAGCTATCTATTAATATTATGGCGAGCACTAGTAGAGCATTTAGAAGGTGTGTGCATCCGTGTCAGCGCTATTTGACACCAGATGACACACACGATGAAACATGATGAACTGCCATGATATGCATAACAATGTTGCCAGATTCACACTCATCTGTTTTGAATTAAACTGAGCATTCTTTAAATGCCACTCACTGGGCAATTCGCTAAGAAAGTGTTGTGATATGTGCAAGAAGCAACATAATATATTTTTGCAGAAATAAGTTTTATGCTCTTACCCTAATTAATATCCCAAATATTTTTGAAAGATTGTCTCCTTATATGTCACTTTTTTAGTGAAACTAGCTACTGTATTTTAAAATGTAGCTTGAGTGAAAAAGTGTAGCTCATGAGTAACTTCTGACAAGCAACAATATCTTCCCCAAGACTGGTTCATGACAAATCAAACCCAAGAGCTCAGGCTCAGACATTGTACTTTGGATGAAAAAGCAAGAATTCCCACCAGCCATCAAATAACAGAAAGGTATATGCTAGATGGAATATCAAAATTGTCATAACTTATTATGCTCAGATTTGAAAAGGGAATATATATATATATATATCATTGTTTCCAGGAGCAAAGCCTTGAAGGATTTCCACGGGGAATGATTAAATATTCATATCTGTGCTAATAAATGAACCTTATGTGACATAGAATGCGCTCACTCTTTCTCAGCATTTTAAATATTTATGTGCATTTCAGGTCTTGTTCAGCTCTTTGGATAATGCATTGTGACCTACATTTTGCAGCTCTTAAACTGGCATTGTATTTTTATACAAAACTCCATGTTTTTTGACTCTTTCTTTCTCAGTGTCGTCATGTCTACAAAATATTTTAGACAAAGTATGACATATGCCACACTTTTGTAAGCTTTTGGTTGATTGCTTCTTTGAATTGACTATGCTAAACCTTGCTAGCTGAACTGCAAAATAATGCATTAATTGTATTTCTTACTACTACTAGTGTGATGATGATTATTATTATTATAACAACCAGTACCGCCGCTCCCTATAAGCAGAGTACGCAGATTGAGTAGGGCACAAACTCCCAGGGGGAGTTTTTTATATGTAATTATTAAAAAATGCATTTTATGATGAACGCAGTAGGCAGTATAAGCACACGTGACGCGCCATTCCTGCATCTGCGCATACGCCTGCGCTCGCTCTCACCTCATGTTTGCGGATGAATACAAATGATCATCATAATTAATGGACAACTATGCTATATCAGGGAAAAGACATCAGCGCAGTCCTGCGCATAGAAAATAAAAATAAAAAAGCCCAAGTTGAAGCCCGTGCATCACTTTCAGGTACGTTCATAACTTTTTTGACAGTTGACGTTAGTAACGTGTTTTAATGTCGGTAATAATTTCACCACCACCAACAATGCATCTGACTTAATTTTCTAGTTTTCATGACTTAAAATTTATTATATAAAAACAATGAGGCAATAATGATTGGTTAATTAATAATAATCACATAGTTTCATTGAATAGCACTGTTAAAACACATAATGTAATACAAAATAAACAATTTGCATTATTATAAATGCATGCAAAGGGCACCAAAGGCCTGATAATTGCTGTTGTTACACTTACAGGGCGATCAAAGCCTTGTTTAATATTGACCAAACATTTAATTCAAATATCCACTTAATTTAAACATTTTTGGCCACCTTTTTGTGATAGAAATGCTACAGCATCTTTAATGTATTCAACAAAAGAATGTGGACATCACAACCCTTACCAAAATTATCTATGGTTTTATCATAGTAAAACTGCTTAATTTTATTTTGTGTGATTTCTGAATGCTTGAGACTATAAAATCAATCAGACAACGGTATTAATAAAATCATAACCATAGGTAACTGTCTAGAGCTACAATTGTAATTAATAAATCATTTAATATTTATTTATAAATGTAATTACAATTTATTTATTGTACTTTTATATTTTATTAAAGTTCTATTTTGACCCCTTACAGTGGATGTTTTTGTTGTTGCTGTTGTTGTTGTTTTTTGAGGGAAAGGGCACAACAATACTATTCTGCTTAGGGCACCCATTTGACCAGCAGCGGCCCTGATAACAGCAGTCAGTAGTAACAAATATAAGATGCTTCTAACACTAATATTAATTTCATTTTGCTGTTATTTTGTATTATTTCACAATTAAATATTATTTTATATATTTTTATACTACACAAAAATGTTCTATTGAATTTTTAAATATCAAATATAACATTATTGATTGTATTAATATTATATTTATTCTTCTCAATAATACAAATAAGAATTGTTATTATTATTATTATTATTATAAAGCAGCCACTAGCATTAACAAATACAAGATGCTTCTAACACTATCATTAGTTTGTTATATTACTATTATTTTATATTATTTCAGACTTATTAAATATATTCACATTAATACAAATATATTAAATATATAAATATATTAATATATTGGCCAGAGGAGAACTGGCCCCCGACTGAGCCTGGTTTCGCCCAATTCTGTCACCGATGGAGTTTTAGTTCTGTAACGGAGTGACAGAGACGTGAAGCAGGTGGATCCATGTGCAAAGCTTTATTCAAAGACGTGGTCACAAAACAGGCAAGGGTCGAACAATGGCAAACAGGTATGTTGTGGGTAAGACACAAGAGTAATCCAGAAAACAGGCGAGGGTCAATTGACGGCGAATGTAATCCAGGGGGCAAGGCAAACGGGTAATCCAGAAGACGGGCTAGAGTCCAGACGAGGGACAAACAGAGTTCAAACAGTGACAAAAGGGTAATCTGAACACGGGAAAACAGGCAAGGCAAAACTATGACCAGACTATGAAAACTAGAACAGGCTCTGTAGAGTAGTTATCGCTAGGAGAGTGATAAATGCTAAACAATACTCGGCAGTGAGGAAGAGGAAGTCCATGGCTTATGTAGGGTGTTTGATTGGTTGCAGCTGTGTGTGTAATCAGTGCAATGGATGATTGGAAATGTAGTCCGGGGTGACATGCAACAGTTTGTGTATTGTGAGAGTCAATGTAATTGGAAGGCAAATCTGGTGGCGAGCAGACGGAAAACCACGGACCGGATTCGTTACAGGTTCCTTGCCGCTGTCGCCTCTGGCTTGCTTAGTTGGTTACACTTAATTTCCAGCGATATCGTTGACTTGATTGCACAGATACTATTTAAACTGAACTGAGCTGGATGATGACATCACTGAATTCAATGATGAACTGCCTTTAACTGAAAATTGAGTGTTTACTATTGTCATTTTCCATTATTGACACACTATTTTCCTAATTAATGCTGTACAGTTGCTTTGACACAATCTCTATTGTTAAAAGCGCTATATAAATAAAGGTGACTTGACTTGACTTGATTAATTAATTATTAATAATAAATAATTAGTATTTTTTTTAAATATTGTAATATTATTATTTTAACATATCGTAATATCGTAATATTATTATTTTTATATATATTTAAAAAATGTTTTAAAAAGCCATAAACTTGTTGAGGCTTTGATGTACTGTGTACACACAGACACACACACACACACACACACACATATATATATATACATATATAATGGTATGATTGACAGTCTAGGGTGGTACAGTAAATTTTATTTTAAAACTGTTTAATTTAATTTGAATTTTAATTAAAAAGCATTTAATCTGAAAATTGTATTAGATTAAACAAACAAACCTTGGAGAGAGGACATTGCCTAGTCATTTCGTGTGTGTCTATGTACAGGTACATCTCGATAAATTAGAATGTTGTGGAAAAGTTCATTTATTTCAGTAATTCAACTCAAATTGTGAAACTCATGTATTAAATAAATTCAATGCACACAGACTGTAGTTTAAGTCTTTGGATCTTTTAATTGTGATGATTTTGGCTCACATTTAACAAAAACCCACCAATTCACTATCTCATTAGAATACTTCATAAGACCAATAAAAAACATTTTTAGTGAATTGTTGGCCTTCTGGAAAATATGTTAATTTACTGTACATGTACTCAATACTTGGTAGGGGCTCCTTTTGCTTTAATTACTGCCTCAATTCGGCGTGGCATGGAGGTGATCAGTTTGTACACACACACACACACACACACACATATATATATATATACATACATATAATGGTATGATTGACAGTCTAGGGTGGTACAGTAAATTTTATTTTAAAACTGTTTAATTTAATTTGAATTTGAATTAAAAAGCATTTAATCTGAAAATTGTATTAGATTAAACAAACAAACCTTGGAGAGAGGACATTGCCTAGTCATTTCGTGTGTGTCTATGTACAGGTACATCTCGATAAATTAGAATGTTGTGGAAAAGTTCATTTATTTCAGTAATTCAACTCAAATTGTGAAACTCATGTATTAAATAAATTCAATGCACACAGACTGTAGTTTAAGTCTTTGGATCTTTTAATTGTGATGATTTTGGCTCACATTTAACAAAAACCCACCAATTCACTATCTCATTAGAATACTTCATAAGACCAATAAAAAACATTTTTAGTGAATTGTTGGCCTTCTGGAAAATATGTTAATTTACTGTACATGTACTCAATACTTGGTAGGGGCTCCTTTTGCTTTAATTACTGCCTCAATTCGGCGTGGCATGGAGGTGATCAGTTTGTGGCACTGCTGAGGTGGTATGGAAGCCCAGGTTTCTTTGACAGTGGCCTTCAGCTCATCTGCATTTTTTGGTCTCTTGGTTCTAATTTTCCTCTTGACAATACCCCATAGATTCTCTATGGGGTTCAGGTCTGGTGAGTTTGCTGGCCAGTCAAGCACACCAACACCATGGTCATTTAACCAACTTTTGGTGCTTTTGGCAGTGTGGGCAGGTGCCAAATCCTGCTG
Organism: Sinocyclocheilus grahami; assembly: GCF_001515645.1. Classification (NCBI taxonomy): domain Eukaryota; kingdom Metazoa; phylum Chordata; class Actinopteri; order Cypriniformes; family Cyprinidae; genus Sinocyclocheilus; species Sinocyclocheilus grahami. The sequence continues at coordinate 923,543 of NW_015505227.1, forward strand.
GAAAAATGAAATCAGCATCTTCAAAAAGCTGGTCAGCAGAAGGAAGCATGAAGTGCTCCAAAATGTATTGGTAAACGGGTGCAGTGACGTTGGTTTTCAAAAAACACAATGGACCAACACCAGCAGATGACAATACACCCCAAATCATCACAGACTGTGGAAACTTAACACGGGACTTCAAGCAGCTTGGGCTATGAGTCCTCCACCCTACCTCCAGACTCTAAGCCCTTGTTTTCCAAATGAAATTCAAAACTTCCTCTC
>NW_015505227.1:926701-946446 GCF_001515645.1 Sinocyclocheilus grahami
CTTTCACTCAACTTTCTGTTAACATGCTTGGATACAGCACTCTGTGAACAGCCAGCTTCTTTGGCAGTGAATGTTTGTGGCTTACCCTCCTTGTGAAGGGTGTCAATGATTGTCTTCTGGACAACTGTCAGATCAGCAGTCTTCCCCATGTTTGTGTAGCCTAGTGAACCAAACTGAGAGACCATTTTGAAGGCTCAGGAAACATTTTGAGTTGATTAGCTGATTGGCATGTCACCATATTCTAATTTGTTGAGATAGTGAATTGGTGGGTTTTTGTTAAATGTGAGCCAAAATCATCACAATTAAAAGAACCAAAGACTTAAACTACTTCAGTCTGTGTGCATTGAATTTAATACACGAGTTTCACAATTTGAGTTGAATTACTGAAATAAATGAACTTTTTCACGACATTCTAATTTATTGAGATGCATCTGTATGTCACTGTAACCAGGTCAATTCTTTGTTATCTGAGAGCCGCTATGCTCAATTAGTGCTGACTTTGTGAGACTGAAATCGATGGAAGCCGCAGCAGAGTATGTTTTGTTATGTGGACAACAGGCTAATTTCAGTGTGAAATGAAAGCGTGCGAGTCACATCATCTCCAATGTGCGCCCACCCAACTCACTGACCTCAGGAGTATGGTATCACAGTCTTTAACAAGAGACGATTTGTTTGGCTGACAAAAAAGGACACAATAAAGACATGTATGCAACAAAGCAAAACACAACGATCAATCTCAAGCTGTAAGAACAATAAAAACATCATAATGAATAATAAAGAACATCCCTATGGGCCGCGGCAGCATAACAATCAGGGAGCCAACCGGTGGGGGCAGCGGAGACGACTGCATGAAGAATACATGCAGAACACCTCATTACCAAGCACTCAGAGGTATCCAGTGACATGGACCTAAAAATAGTGGATTCTTTTCTGGCCTGTCTGAAAAGGTTGCATTGTACTGTGGCATTCAGAATTTGAGAGATAACATAACTGACTTGAGCTCACTGCGGACAGTCCTTAGGTGACGGTGAATTATTAATAGACAGGAAGTACTAACGGCTATAAGATTTTCATATTCCCAGGACATAGAGGAAGACAGCAGTCTCTGAGCAATCTCACATTGTTAGATTGTTCAATAAAGTAGTCAGTACATTATAGCTCAAACCATTTGAATGCATGTCTGCTGGAATGTTCTGGATTGTTCCATGAAATACCATTTGAGCACTGAAACATTTAAAAAATGAATATGCCTGTTTTGTGTGTAAGTATTTTTTTTTAAGTGTATACCAGAGTTTCAGAAATATGCTATGGTCAGACTCAAGCACGTACATTTTATTAGTTATAATTTGCTTACAGGCAATTGCAAAACAAATGTCAGACTTGTGTTCCTGTTTTGTTGTTTTCCTTCCCATGTGTTCCTTGTTTTTCCTCTTGTATCATTATGCCCTTATTTGGTCCTTCCTGTTTCCTGTTCTCATTATGTTTGGTGCATATTGATGAGTTTCTTGTCATCCCCACGTCATGTCGTGTATTTAAAGCGTTTCCTTTTCTGAGTTAGTTGTCTGGTATTGAATGTTCGTCCTAGTGCTAAGTGTGTGTCTGCCTGCCCTGTGTTACCCAAAGTTGAAGATTAAAGACTGTGCTTTGAGTTACTCCAGTGTCTCCTCGTCTCCTCGTTCCACCACAGTAGCCGTAGTGTGACAATAGCGAAAGTCTGTCTACACTGGATGCGACATTGCAGATCATTTGAACTTTGTGTCAGTACATCATAAATAGAACGAGACAGCAGTTTACTGTTGGGGATTTGTCGTGTGGCGTCGCGCTTTAATAACATTGGAGTTGGTCCCCCTTTGCAGCTACTTGGAAGGCTTTTCACAAGATTCTGGAGTGTTTCTGTGAGAATTTTTTTTTTTTTTGCCCATTCATTGAGTAGAGTATTTCTGTTGTCATGCACTGATGTTGGACGAGAAGGACTGGCTCACAATCTCCGTTCCAGTTCATCTCAAAGGTGTTTGATGGGGATGGGGTCTCTGTGTGGGCCAGTCAAGTTCTTCCACACCAAACTCATCCACCCATGTCTTTATGGAATGTACTCAGGTACAGTCATGCTGGAATAGAAAAGGGCCTTCCTCAAACTGTTCCCACCAAATTGGATGCATAGAATTGTCCAAAATGTCTTGGTATGCTGAAGCATTAAGATTTCCCTTCACTGGAAGTAACCCAACCCCTGAAAAACAGCCCAATACCATTATCCATCCTCAACCAAAGTAGGGGTTTCACGATATACTGGTATTGACGATACCATTTAAAAATGAAATATCGTTATCGTATTAATTAGGGGTGTCGCAATATACTGTGATAACCCTGAACCATACAATTAACAAAGTACACAGCATTATACTCTCACGTGTAATATATGTTTAATTCATTCTCAACTCCGGAGGGTGCCCTCACACTGAAATTCCACAAGCGAGATTCATAGGATTAATGAAACAAATTACTTTGTGGGAAATCCCTTAAATGGATGAAAGCATCCAGCTGTCTCTGTTTAGACTGATTAAATGTGAAGAGAATTAAGACTCCATTGCAACAGTATATGCTTTATCTGTGTTTTCAAGCCATGTCGGGTATTTTTATAAGAATAAAGTATATTTTCAATGCAGCGCTAATCAACATAGTCTTTATCTGTATAGAATACTACGAAATAGTATAGTTTCTGCCTCATTCTGTGATATGAAGCCACATTAGATCACAGTAGGAAATTATTTCAAACGATCAAAAATATGTTGTTGTTCTCATATGTTTTTTGTACCTAAGATGCTGTATTAAGTAGTGATGTATTAAGTATTAAGTAGAAACAAAACTTTTTGAAACATTGAATCAAATGAACCAACTGACCCTTCGCAAAGACCCGCCTTCCTTAGTTACTCTTGCTACGTCCAACAAGCCATAGCATTCTCAGTGAATGGGTGTTGATATTCAATAATCCAACAGAAGTCCAATAAACTGCATCCATCCATTTTTGTAAGTCTTGCCATCTTTTAGAGAGAAACAGCCTGATCAGAATAATTTATAATTGTTAACTTTTAGGTTTTGCCACCTCTTTAAGGGCACCATACATAAATATTTAAACACCATATTTATTATTGTTTTTTTTTATTATTTTATTTTTATTTAAGTTCACATGCACTTATGATATTAGAGTGATAAATGTAAAAAGATTGAACTTTCAGTCAACATGGGCTCAGGAATAGGATTAAACATCCAGTATTTAGAAAACATATAGTAAAACAGAGAATTATAATAAGCAGCATTGTAGTTCAAGTCGAGCATGTTCTGAATCTGAGAAACATATTTTGTCAGACTTAGTATTTGGTGTGCTGTCAGAGTTGACCATGCCTGAATTGTAAATCTTTTTAATCCAACTGTTGACTTCAACAGTGGCCTGGAAAGGTATATAAATTGATTTTATTTGTACTCTTTTCAATATTATGCAGCTGAAATTGGTCACAAATAGGCCTTTACTAGCATTTGTTTGTAAGCAGAAGGTGTCTTCCAAACAGAGACAACAGGCTGCGGTCTGAAATGCTGTCAAAGACCTCTGCGGAATGAGATAAGCAAGTTAGACAACATTCTGGTCATTAACTCCTCTGGAGAGGCGTAAGTGTTTGGAGCCTGTCATTATAGCTCGACTCAGAGACCTACAGATATCATTCTCATGCTGAAAACTGAGACAACTGAGCATATCCACATGACACATGAGTCACAGTCTATGTATTATTTCTATTTCGGAAAATCTGTTGGGTGGTGTTAGAACAGTTAGAACAGTTAGAACGTCTCTAGGTTACGTATGTAACCATGGTTCCCCGAGGGAACGAGACGCTGCGTTGAGTCGCTTTGGGAACGCCCTTGCGTGACCGCGTTCTGAAGCACGTGTCAAATCCGTCCAATGGAGCAGCGAGACGTCACGAGCAGGGTGACGTAAGCACCAGAAAGCATAAAGGCACATCCGGCCGGGCGCAAACCAGCTTCGATGAAGTAGCGCCTGCAGGGATGCAGGGAGTATGGCAAAGAGACGCAGCGTCTCGTTCCCTCGGGAAACCATGGTTACATACGTAACATAGAGACGTTCCCCTTCAGGAACCACAGTAGCCGTAGTGTGACAATAGCGAAAGTCTGTCTACACTGGATGCGACATTGCAGATCATTTGAACTTTGTGTCAGTACATCATAAATAGAACGAGACAGCAGTTTACTGTTGGAGATTTGTCGTGTGGCGTCGCGCTTTAATAACATTGGAGTTGGTCCCCCTTTGCAGCTACTTGGAAGGCTTTTCACAAGATTCTGGAGTGTTTCTGTGAGAATTATTTTTTTTTTGCCCATTCATTGAGTAGAGTATTTCTGTTGTCGTGCACTGATGTTGGACGAGATTTGTCGTGTGGCGTCGCGCTTTAATAACATTGGAGTTGGTCCCCCTTTGCAGCTACTTGGAAGGCTTTTCACAAGATTCTGGAGTGTTTCTGTGAGAATTATTTTTTTTTTGCCCATTCATTGAGTAGAGTATTTCTGTTGTCATGCACTGATGTTGGACGAGAAGGACTGGCTCACAATCTCCGTTCCAGTTCATCTCAAAGGTGTTTGATGGGGATGGGGTCTCTGTGTGGGCCAGTCAAGTTCTTCCACACCAAACTCATCCACCCATGTCTTTATGGAATGTACTCAGGTACAGTCATGCTGGAATAGAAAAGGGCCTTCCTCAAACTGTTCCCACCAAATTGGATGCATAGAATTGTCCAAAATGTCTTGGTATGCTGAAGCATTAAGATTTCCCTTCACTGGAAGTAACCCAACCCCTGAAAAACAGCCCAATACCATTATCCATCCTCAACCAAAGTAGGGGTTTCACGATATACTGGTATTGACGATACCATTTAAAAATGAAATATCGTTATCGTATTAATTAGGGGTGTCGCAATATACTGTGATAACCCTGAACCATACAATTAACAAAGTACACAGCATTATACTCTCACGTGTAATATATGTTTAATTCATTCTCAACTCCGGAGGGTGCCCTCACACTGAAATTCCACAAGCGAGATTCATAGGATTAATGAAACAAATTACTTTGTGGGAAATCCCTTAAATGGATGAAAGCATCCAGCTGTCTCTGTTTAGACTGATTAAATGTGAAGAGAATTAAGACTCCATTGCAACAGTATATGCTTTATCTGTGTTTTCAAGCCATGTCGGGTATTTTTATAAGAATAAAGTATATTTTCAATGCAGCGCTAATCAACATAGTCTTTATCTGTATAGAATACTACGAAATAGTATAGTTTCTGCCTCATTCTGTGATATGAAGCCACATTAGATCACAGTAGGAAATTATTTCAAACGATCAAAAATATGTTGTTGTTCTCATATGTTTTTTGTACCTAAGATGCTGTATTAAGTAGTGATGTATTAAGTATTAAGTAGAAACAAAACTTTTTGAAACATTGAATCAAATGAACCAACTGACCCTTCGCAAAGACCCGCCTTCCTTAGTTACTCTTGCTACGTCCAACAAGCCATAGCATTCTCAGTGAATGGGTGTTGATATTCAATAATCCAACAGAAGTCCAATAAACTGCATCCATCCATTTTTGTAAGTCTTGCCATCTTTTAGAGAGAAACAGCCTGATCAGAATAATTTATAATTGTTAACTTTTAGGTTTTGCCACCTCTTTAAGGGCACCATACATAAATATTTAAACACCATATTTATTATTGTTTTTTTTTATTATTTTATTTTTATTTAAGTTCACATGCACTTATGATATTAGAGTGATAAATGTAAAAAGATTGAACTTTCAGTCAACATGGGCTCAGGAATAGGATTAAACATCCAGTATTTAGAAAACATATAGTAAAACAGAGAATTATAATAAGCAGCATTGTAGTTCAAGTCGAGCATGTTCTGAATCTGAGAAACATATTTTGTCAGACTTAGTATTTGGTGTGCTGTCAGAGTTGACCATGCCTGAATTGTAAATCTTTTTAATCTAACTGTTGACTTCAACAGTGGCCTGGAAAGGTATATAAATTGATTTTATTTGTGCTCTTTTCAATATTATGCAGCTGAAATTGGTCACAAATAGGCCTTTACTAGCATTTGTTTGTAAGCAGAAGGTGTCTTCCAAACAGAGACAACAGGCTGCGGTCTGAAATGCTGTCAAAGACCTCTGCGGAACGAGATAAGCAAGTTAGACAACATTCTGGTCATTAACTCCTCTGGAGAGGCGTAAGTGTTTGGAGCCTGTCATTATAGCTCGACTCAGAGACCTACAGATATCATTCTCATGCTGAAAACTGAGACAACTGAGCATATCCACATGACACATGAGTCACAGTCTATGTATTATTTCTATTTCGGAAAATCTGTTGGGTGGTGTTAGAACAGTTAGAACAGTTAGAACGTCTCTAGGTTACGTATGTAACCATGGTTCCCCGAGGGAACGAGACGCTGCGTTGAGTCGCTTTGGGAACGCCCTTGCGTGACCGCGTTCTGAAGCACGTGTCAAATCCGTCCAATGGAGCAGCGAGACGTCACGAGCAGGGTGACGTAAGCACCAGAAAGCATAAAGGCACATCCGGCCGGGCGCAAACCAGCTTCGATGAAGTAGCGCCTGCAGGGATGCAGGGAGTATGGCAAAGAGACGCAGCGTCTCGTTCCCTCGGGAAACCATGGTTACATACGTAACATAGAGACGTTCCCCTTCAGGAACTTGAGCTGCGTCGAGACGCTTTGGGAACGAGTGTGTGTAGCCAGAATGACTCAAACTTTTAACCAGAAGTCTGAGGACATTGAATATTACTTTCATGCCCTTGACCTTTGACTTTTAGGAAGAGAGTTAATGATGTCATCCTCTTTCTCTTCTCTGAAATTAGCAGCGATGTAAACATAACAATCCCTGAAGCCATAAAAATGCCCAGCATCAAATTAGGCTGTTATATTTAGACTGAAAATGAAACAGGCTATTCCAGGGGAGGTTTTCTTTTAACATATCTACACTGTACTCAACCGATTACCAGTGCATGGGTCGATTAATTTCCTAAATAAATGATAAATGTAATGGATATAAGGGGAATCACTCCCCAGCCTATTACAAGGAGAAGAACTCTCATTTCCATTTCCAAGCCTAAAAGGAAAACAGAATCTGATCTTGTCAAGTGCATAAGCGCATACTTTATTAATGTTTATTCCTCTTGCTTTTAGAGCTTGCTTTTAAATTCAGTTCTGCCAAAAAAGCCAATTCCCTTTGGGAAGACAAGATCACCCTTACCATTTCGTCTCTGTTAAAAAATTCCCCAGTTACGATTAGTGACGAAATGAATGAGTCACGTGCGCCATATAGAAAAGTGCACCGTGTGCCATCAAAACGGATGTCAATGTCACGGGTGAGCAGACAGCATGCCATAAAGTAAAATGATACGTATGCCACAGCAGGTGTTGTGGTAATAAATGGTTTCATCATGAATGGTTCTCTATGAAAGTGTGGAAGAGAAAAATAAATTCTGACATCATGACGAGATGTATATAGACGGCAGACAATATTATATTCAAAAAATAATAATGAAAAAAATACTTTTCATTTCTTTTGTATACTTAATATTCTGCCTAACCTTGAATGTTATTATTTAAACCATTGCTAAATTATGTTGCAGCTGAGGTTAAAGAAATAGTTAACCCAAAAAATATTATCATTATCATTATCATTTCATTCATTCATTCATTCATTCATTCATTCATTCATTCATTCATTCATTCAATGTTGTTTGGATCTCAGTGACTTTCATTGTATGGACAAAAACTGTTTGTTCCACAAAAGAAAAAAAGGCATACAGATTTGGAACAACAAACAACTATTTTAAGTTTTAAAAAGCAATCTTGTAATACAGCTTTTTATATTAAAAGTAGACGTTCATGTCAACACTCTCATAACAATTTTAATAACGTGAAACAAGCTGAATCATCCATATCTCTCCTTAGATCAGCTTGTGGAGGTTAACGCATTTTTTTTATATTTTCCTAAAGCAACCAGGATGAACAATCATATTAATGAGATGGGGAGAATGATTGAATGTAGCCAGTTTTCTTTTCGACACCTTTGTCCAGGGCTTCCTGTGCTCCTGTGACACCTGACACTGAGAACACAGTTAAATCTAGAAAGAGGACAGTGTCTGGAAATACATGAGAAGGATTTGCAGTGCTGTCACCTTTAGACAAGAGTGGTCAGTAGCACAAACAATACTGAACTTAAAAACAAAAAAAGAACAGATGTATGTATTTGCTGATTCTGTCTACTTTAAATTGCAAGTTATAGTTGTTATTGTGAGAGATCGTTGATAACAGGTGTTAGGAGATTTTAAGAAATTTAAAAAACAAAATTAGGATACTGCAGAACTGATAATTAAATTGAGCTCCAGTAGAATATAATTGGTTATAAAATACATTTATATTTAATGTTTTCTTATGAATGGAGTCTTTTATGCTTCCAAGAACTCTCCTCTCCACGTTTTTATTTTAATTTTTTTTACCTAAGAATGAGAGACAAATTATAATATTCATTGTCACTCTTTATTCCAACATTCTAAAAAAAAGAAAAGAAAAAAAACTGCATATCAAAGATTTGCCATTAATTTAAAATTTTTGCATGACAAATGACAAATAAACACCATTTGATCAAAGCACAGAGAATGAGGTATTATGTAACTCCTAGCAGCGCCTCTGTAATGCCTTGATATTAGAGGGGTCATATGATGTTGCTAAAAAGAACATTATTTTGTGTATTTGGTGTGATGAAATGTGTTTATGCGGTTTAAGGTTCAAAAAACACATTATTTTCCACATACTGTACATTATTGTTTCTCCTCTATGCCCCGCCTTTCTGAAACGCGTCGATTTTTACAAAGATCATCGGTCTGAAAAGCGAGGTGTGCTGTGATTGGCCAGCTATCTAGTGCGTTGTGATTGGCCGAATACCTCAAGCGTATGACGGAAATTTTACGCCCCTACCATACTGTCATGCCGTGTCCCGGCCGGACATCGTTTGTCTGGCCCGTTGCATCGTGCCGCGTAACCATAAAACCATGTCTGCATTTGTGATCGGAGAAATGACAAACAAAAAGCACTACTCTACACTGCTCAAAACTCGCGTGTCATGTGTCAGTGGCAAATCCTTTAAATATAAAAAAACGTACTTACAGACTGTGAGTAAGAACAGCCGGCATTGTAGTCTACTTTACCAGGATGAGGAAACAGTCCTCCATAAAATGCGTTGCACACATCTGAATATTTGGGTTGAACTGTTCTGGAACAGTGTTGTAAATACAACTTAACCACTGATTTCTAGTCGTGTCCTCTTTTGGAATGCCAAATAAAGTAGTTTCGCTTTCACAACGAAACACACGGCGGGCTTGAGTGAGCGGAGGCCGGTTTGCGTCAACCACATATGACGACCCCGGGCTGGACTCCGCTTCGTCCATGGTGAAAGCCGATCCGGCGATCCACAGCGCGAAATTGATGTATTTCCTCAGTGACCAGCACGGATCAGCTCCAGGCATGACGAAGCAGATATCGTCCTCTTTTGGAAGACCAAACAAAGTAGTTTCGCTTTCACAACAAAACACACAGCGCCTTCACGACATGGCGGCAGCAGCAACAAGCGAGAATAAAAGTTATGCCTTCTTTCTTTGCGTGAATATTTGGGCGGCGTTATGCAAATCTTCCGACATCGTGAGGTAGACATGTGGGGGCGTGTTCGAACGAGCCGTTTTAGGTAGGTGTGGTTGACTCTTAACTTTTATAAAGAATATCTCTTTGGATTTGAGACTTTAAGAAAGGAAAAATTTTAATCGCATCCTATGACCCTATTAATCGCAAATGAAACCCATTTTCGGGGTGGTATGAAATAATTTTTATAAAGGTTATTTTTCAGTTCTTTATAATCTGTGTCTCAAGCAACCCAATTTGTTATTTGCATAATTAGATAAAGTCGAAATTTGCATTTTAAACAAAGCACTAATTTTAAATATATTATTAATCGCAAACAATGACTTGTCACGTTCATTGATATGTTCGCTCTAGAGGTATTGCTATGGTTACCTCCAGAGTTGGGTATAATGTGTAACACGTTACTGTATCCTAATTACTTTCCCTGATAACAAAGTAATGTAATGTGTTTTTAAATGTATGTGATTACAGTTAGGCCTACTAATGTCAATTAAATTACGTTACTTAAGTTACAAATGCAGTTAAGAAAAAAATATGAAGTAAATGCATTTTTAAATCGTGTTTTGCGCATCAGTATGCCTTTAATCGGATAATGCGATTTTTTTACTATTATGCTACTTTGCCCATCGCCCATTATAGATCAACTAACATATTCTATTAAGGTGCAAAATGCATGAACTTACTCACATTTTAGAAAAAAAATATATACAACATAAGCCTATATCAGTGCTATACGATATACAGTGCTATCGTGGCTGCTGTGTCACATGTCAAGCATGACGCGACGCCCCTGACACTACAATACAAAATTATTTGTCAGATAAATTAAACATGATGAAACATTCATTTGAGTTTAAATTGTTATAGCTTACTTATAGAGAATGCAGTGAAACATGACTTTGTGAACAATGAATGAATGACTGAAATAGCCTACTGAAAGTAGGCTAAGACGAATTTGAAAACGGTGCCCCTTAAGTGGCCCCTGCCTTAACACTGGTTACCTTTTCACGCGAACGCGACTGGTTAGTAACAAGTGAACGTACAGTATTTTTACTTCTACTGTAATTTTTGTCCTTTCACGTGATGCTTCTTGGAGAATCCTAGTGATTCTTTTTAAGAAATTAAATAAATAGATGTTATATTTAATGTGGGCTAGGGATTACCCAAATATCTATTATATCGCTTACATATTTTTATGGTTCTTTGTTTATTTGTTTTGAAGTTATTTAAGCGCCACACGACATTAGCTTACACAATTTGATCTGTATTTGACTCAAACGTCGGTAAACGCGATGCTATTCAGAACCTTTTATGTCCATTAAGCACAACGTTGGTGGAATATTAAGTGCTAGTGACATCGGTAGATATTGTGTATGGTGTTCTAAATAAGACGATAATGCGCCCTGTGCTCTTCAGAGGACACACGTCAAGTGCTGTCCTCCTTTGGAGTGAGCAGGGTATAGTGATGCTCACTTTCGATTAGACCTCACTCCTTATGAAGTCTGTTCAGCGTTGAGCCTGCTGCTGTGCGCACGCGAGAGAGTGAACCTGGATAGGATGAAGACGCGTAGCCCGCGTGGGAACCGCACGGGTTAGTTTGCACCGGCGAACTCCACTCGCGCGTCAGCAAGACTTTTTACAATTATCGTCACATTCTGCTCACTGGACAACATTTAGCCGCACGCGCGCAAAATCCGAACATCTATTTCCCTTATCCGCGCTCAGTGACGCCTCCTCGCTGTCATGTAGGGGCTTCATGTGAACGCAGTAGCCTACTGTTGACCGATGGGACACGAACAGAGGGTCACTCTCGGTGTGAGGAGGCAACGCGAAGAGGATCTGCCGTGTTTTCAAGGAAAAGAAACGGAGCAAATAGTGGCAGCACTCTCGGAAAAGTTCAGCTCCAGCCGCAGGGGTGCAGGTTGAAACGCTTATCATATCTAACAGGAACACTGAGTGTTGCGCGTGACTGATATCGGGTCTGAATAAACCGTTTACACCTGCTTCCGAGGACATTAAGAAATCAAACCGGAGAGAAGATTATTTACCGAGGATATAGTGTACATTTGAATCCCTAAATAATAAGGATATAGCGCCTGTATTAATAATAACTCATCTGGAACTGGGTGAAAATGAGGCAGCGACTCAAATGCGCGCAAAATTCACCCGTTTATTTCCAGTTGTAGGTGCTGCCCTGACCATCCTTGGGGTGCATATCTGTTGTTTTTCAAACAGGTCTGTCACCCGCAACGGAGCATCCAGACAGCTGCATCTGGAGCAAAGGAGCGCTGTGCTGTTTGACGGTTTCTGCTGAAAAACACTGGAGCAATGAGTCGCATCCTCCATCCTCAGGTACGACTATTACCCCATGAAAGCGTATGCAGCTTAACTGTTCAAATGTAAGTTATTTTAACAGAGAAAATAATATAAAAATGCCACAATTCAGTAAAACCCTTTTAATTGCTTAATTGTGAATTACCTTCATGTAGGCCTACCGTGAAAAATTGTAGAAGACAACACATTTTTTTTAAGAAGGGCAACGTATACATTACCTTATAATTTGCTGGAAAAAAAGTGTATGGTAAAATATAGATAAAATCATGTTTTTTGAGAAAGAAACATTCCCAGACCCCATGCGCACACAGCCACAGTTGTTAAGATGTCATTTAAAAAGTTAGATTCTTCTTGTAAGATTCTAGTTATATTAGATTCTTCTTCTGATAATTATGAGCATTGGAGTGTTTTATGTTGCAATTTATGTTGCTTCAGTCATATTTGAAGCATTATTTTAGTATTGTGTGTATTAACCTAATGGTATTTTGTTTGCGTGGGTAACATTGTGCTCTTGTCAGTCTGTTGGTACTGGTGACAGTTACTATAGAGGCTTTTTTATGCTAGTACATCATGTGGCATTCCATTGTATCACTTGTGTTTTGTGTGAGCAAAGCATAGTATCAAAACATTTTAAGGACTCAAGTAGATTGGTATTTTTTGTGTCATTTACATATACATTCATAAAAAAACTTCTGGAAACCAGAGCTGCCAGTGTTTTTTTTTTTTTTAAACAAAGTATTTTTACAGCACACTTTTTAGCCGTTCAAACTTTTCCACAGTAGTTGCGCTGTTTAGGTTTTTTTTTCTCACCAGAAGCATGTTTATTTATTTTATCAAATATTAATTACAGCCTTTTTGCCCTAATTTTTGTTCCTTTTTGATTGTCTTGTTTATATATAGTAGAATAACTCTTGTCATTAAACTATAATTTGACACTGAGATTTTAAGGGAAACGGTGGAGGTAATTAATGACTATCCTTCGACGGGGGAGATCATTGCCAATGTGAGTCAGCAGCGTGTGGGTGTGCTATTGAATTCTGTAGACAGTAAATACAAGCAGGGACAGGACACAATCCCTTGCCAGTCCTCAGCTGAGCCGCAAGGCATTTTAAAAGAATGTCAATTCTAGCTTATAATAGAAGCTTGGCAATGCATCACAGGCATATAGATTCTAAATAATATAAAATGACATCACTGAAAGGTAAAGAAGAAAAGAGCCTTTATTTTTAGCCTTATAAAGGGTGCAGCAAGTTTATTAGTCTCCGCTCTGGACCGTGGCCCAGTTTGGCACCATTACGAAGTAATGTGCTGAAACTCTGACAGTCAAAACATACAAGCTTTCAGCTACCGCTAATATGTGTTTTACCACTTTCTACGCAGCGGATAGTGCTGCGGATTTTTCCCTGAAAATGATTTGAGTGACGATTGATCATATCTGAGCTTTGAAATACTTGAGTGAGTGAAGATTGAGTGAGTGATGAGTTCCCGTGTTATGAAATGTCCCATGTGGCTGGCAGGGGTGCAAAGAAGTAATTAGGATTCCGCACAACTGCTAATCGACTTATATTTTACTCTTTTTCGTTGCCTCAGCACATCAGTGTGGTTGCTGTGATCTCAGAGGAAATTTTGTATTAAAAAATGCAATACTCACGTTTCATTCCTGGCATTTGAAGGCTGACTAACTTTTTGCTAGCTGCTACAGAGGTCAGATCTGAGATGATTGAATTGCTGTGCTGATAATTACGATATAATTGAGGTCAGAAGAAAATTGAGTCATCTGTGAGGAAGAAAAGCTTATGAAAGTTTAATCTTGCCCACTTTAGCCATGAATGACATTGTTATCATTTCGTTCTCCTCCCTCTAGCTCTTTTGATCGCATATTTCCATCATGATGCCACCGGTTGTTTACAAGTCAGATGTTTGCCCTTAATTTACACCTTGGCACACCTAACGGGAGCTCAGAAGGCATCCTTTTTAACCCGTCCTGCAGAAAACAAGGGTCTTTGAGGTCATTTGCTCCACAGGACATGAGTTTGTGTGTGTGTTCATAGCACCCCACAGGAAGAATAATTTCACCTTTACACATGACTCCTTCAGCCTGGTTAAGCACAGGAAGCTTTTGTCAAATTACAGTCGACCCAGTGCAGTTCAATAAGCACACAGGTCTAATGAACTCATCACAGAGATATAAGGGGTGGAAAGGCTTCTTGCTCTCCACAGACCCAACAGCCTTGAGCTAAAGGTTTTAGATACGGACAAACAACATTTTAGATGCATGCAGTGGGCTTATAGGTTTCTCCTCGATATGTCAGAATTTAAATGTCAGAAGCAGAAGAGCCACAGTCTATTTTGTGCTATTTGTCGCAGTTTGGTTTGCTTATTTATTTGCTGTCTCGATTCATTGTAGCAGTTGTGGCTATTTGGCTTTTTTCACACAATAGTGTACATACTGAATGGTGTACATGTCTAATTATAACCAGAGGTGTTCTGTTTTAAAGGAGAAAGGCTGTTTGTCAAGACATGCTTGTGGTCTTTTGAGAAAAGTTGAGTCTGTAGAGCTTGGAACTGCCTTTTTGAGGGTACTGTTGAGGTTTAGGGGTTTTAGGCACTTCCAAATGCATTCAGCACTCACTGTGTCTTAGCAACGGCAGGTACGACCCATTATTTTGCATGACTAATCAAACATGTATTGAGTATAAACACAGGTGAGGATTCCCAGTGAGCAGTGAACAGCCTCTTAAGTACTTAGAATTGAACTTTGCGTTGGGCCACATTGTTCCTTTTGACGATAGGCTCACTTTCTAATTACCAGTCGAGGCGATTATTGTTTAATTTTTTTTATTTATAATGCAATGTAAATGGTGGCTTATTTAGTGCTAAAGACCTGCTAGGTATTTTGCGGCAGAGCTGTGTCTCTTTTAGGAGCTCTTTCAGTGATTGCTCCTCTGCCACATCTTCTTGAAATGTAGCTCATAATAATGACGTTAAGCCATTTGGGAGTTCCTTTTCTGAACATATCCTTTCAAATCCTCTCTACAATTCTCAAACTCTGAAAACGAGCTTGTTGCCAAGATTTTCCGTTTTTGTATGCAACGTTATAGGGCTGCACAATTAATCGAATTGAATGGAATGTACAGACATGTCTGGTTCATAATGAGTCAAGAACCGAGTATGAATGTTTGAAAGTGAGTGAACCAAGGGATTGACTGAAGTTTACCTGTGTTATTATCTAAAATTAATACTCATATACATATTGGTATTGGTATAAATAATTGTTAAAAACAAATTGAGGATGAGAGCAAAAAAAAGCAAAAACAGAACAAACTGTTCAAATGAACTGGATAATGGAATTGAGTCAGAATTTCCATCAGGTTGGGAAATATTGGTTTAAATAGTTTAACATTGGGAAAGGAATGACTTCATGGTGGCTTCTCTCACCAAGAAAGACATAACAGATTTAATGTTATGCGCTGGCAAATCAACCTCACTTAAATACTTGGTTTTATCCCCCACAGACTGTCACAGTCAATTTTAAAAGCATATTGAGGGTTATCATAAATCACTTAAATTAATACTGTGCTTTATCTAATGAGGCAATTAGGGAAGCATTGGAAGCTTTTGGGCATTTTAAAAGCTGGACGGCTCACACAAAATGCATTTGTTCTTTAAACTCACTTAGTTAGTGTAGGCATAGAGCACAGACGGTCTGCCTGAAGTAGAGATATGGCAAAGGAAAAAGTGAGAATGAAAGTGTGTGTAAAGAGTGCCAAGTCTTGCACAAAAGCTGTAATACATGATAGTGAACATACTCTGATGAAGCGGTCGGTGCATGATTTCAGAGATGGGCTTTTGATGAGGGAACAGGAAGTACACTTTTGTTAAAGGCTGAATGGCAAGTACTCTGTAACAGCTGAGCGTACGGCATAGATTTTGCATGAGTCATTTAAAATATCTGTGTTTAAAGCAAAGAAGGAGTATAGATAAACCAGAGGTGGAGCTGGCAACCTGGGAGTGCTTAAACTGACTTTGCTTTTCAATTTGTTCTGTTCTCTGAGGTACACTTATAATGTTATCAAGATTTTTAACATCAAATAACATCATAATTCAGAAGTAATAGGCTATTTTCAGACCTGTTTTGACCCCCCTCATCGGAACGCTCTGTTTGAACAGGCGTGGTGGATTGTAGACTTGGAAGTAAATGCCCACTGCTATGATTGGCTAGCAGTTGTGTATGTTGGACAGCCTACATCCTTCACAGATGAACGCTGCTGTGATTTAGGTTAAAAATGCATAAATACTCATACTCAGATACTCAGAACATATCAAAAGATCTGTAATAACAGACAAAGCAATAGTGACCACCTAATAAAAACGTTGACTCAAAATTTTGTGGTGCGACATTACTGTCGGATTACTGTCGGAATCTTTCTGAAAATCTTTGTTTTAGAAAAACTCATGCAGCAGCGATAACTAGTTCTCTGTAATTTAATGTCAAGGTAAGAAAATACAAATTACACTACATATGTGTATGTGTGTGTGTATATATATATATATATATATATTTATTTAGATATAATTAAACTAATAATTAAACTTGTTGCATAAGTTTAAAGGGGTCATCGGATGCCCATTTTCCACAAGTTATTGATTCTTTAGGGTCTTAATGAGAATTCTGTAACATAGTTTGGTTAAAATGTCTTAATGGTAGTGTAAAAAACACCTTTTTTACCCTGTCAAAAACAGCTCTTTTCAGAGCAAGCCGTTTTGTAGCATTTTCCTTAGCTGGATCACGAATGATTCGCACGAACATAGACACATTTATGTAGATCGGGGGGCACATTCCCTTCAGAAACAAACATAATCCACTGCGTCTTCAGAGGCTCAGATGTCGGGAGTAAACGACGACTCCTATGTTCATTATTACATCCAACAACAGAACACCTCAATCGCTTAGGAGTCATTCTTGTCTACATCTGCTCCAGCGGTGAAACAATAGCAGACTGATGACAGCTCACTCAGGGCGGGTCTAAGATAAGAAGCCAGTCCAGTCTGTGCTGAAACGCTACTGTCAATCAAACTATCGTGGGAGGGGCCTGTTTTTGTGACGTCACACAGACAGGCATCTGAGATCGGCTCGATTTAAGAAAGGGGTAAAGATTTTAGTAGATTAAAAAATAAAAACACTGGGTGGATTTTTATCATTATAGGGTGGTTGTGTACACACACTGCCAACACACATTTCAGTTCAAACAACTTGTAAAAGAGCATGTAACATCCTATGACTCATTTAAGACCTTAAAAATGTCCAAAGATTCCAAACCTTTTTGAGTGACTTTTTTGAAAAATTAAATATTAGCTGGTGCATGAAGATGATTCAGAAATATGATAGGTTCAAGGTATTATTGCCATGTCTGGATGATTTCATTAATGGAACGAATTGTACCCTGATTTCCCATTAGTAATCATAAAACACGTCCCTGAATTAGTTTTAGCCATTTGTACAAAACCAAAAATGACACATTGGTATGAAGTGGAAACTGCCATGCATTTTCACTGTGACTTGGCAACCCCAACATGTTTAAATTTGAACGTTTTTTTTTTGCCAGACTTGCCTCCTCATTTTAGATGGGCATGACGTTCTGTGCAGTCATGCGACATGTGCTACAGAGAGTGGTGGGATTCTCTCGCAGCTTGCCACCGTTTTACATGAGTAAGAAAGATATTCTGTTCGCTGAGTCAGTAATCACTCTGCCTTCTTTGTCCAAGATCCTCATCCTTTTTTAAATTAAATGAGTGAATTAACTCAATTAGCCTGTCAGTGTTGGCTTTTTACAAGCAGCTGGTACCTGGCAGCTGTTGCATAAGAAAAGACAAAACCTCATTCATCCCTTTCCAATCGATTTTCTCTTTACATCTGACATTTTTCACAACTTGTGTCTCACTTAAAACGGAACACATTTACATGAGAGAGGCTTGCAGTGGGATCCCAGAAGGCATTTCTTCCTTCGTATTGGTTGATCGCAATGCTGCAACATTAGGAAAGGGACTGATGTCCTTGTTTGCTTCTATTTTTTACTTTATTGGTGGGAAATGTATTCTCTCAGCAGATTAGACATGCAAATTAGCAAGAGCCGTTTGTTTTGAAACTACTAAATTAGATCTCTGTTGAAAGCATATTTTGCTTTTGCATTCTTTTGTTCTTTCTATTCTGTGAATATAATTTCTGTTGGAAGATATATAAATGTGATCTGTTTAACTGTGTCAAATCCAAGATTTCATCATGAAAAAGTACAATATTAGCATTAGCAAAGCCTTTCATCAAATCTTCCTCCCCCTTCCCTTGTGTTTAGCATTGCATCTATTTCCTGTCATTCATTTTTTTATTTCAGTTTTCAGTTTTATTGGCAAGAATAAAAGTTACACACATCAGTTTAGCTACGAGCAACAAAGAACAGTGCAAAATAAATGATGAAGCATTGAAAGGCACAATATAATAAAGTTTATTATCATTATTTAGTTATAGTTATAGTAAAATATATTGCTATTCTGTCATGCTTTTTTTCAGCATTTCTTGCCTTGCATTTTGATTTCTTTCTCTTGTAGTGGTTCGTTATTCTGGAATTTTAAAATGTATTTATTATTTTTTTTGCCATGATTAATTAGATAATTTTTGCATGTTATTTTTGTTATAATTAATTGCACTAAATGAATGTGTTAAATTGACAGCATTAATTAAAAGTAAAGTATAAGTATTAATTCATCACACTAGTGAATAATCATTACAGCAGAAAGCTAGAAGATCAGATATTAATAAGATAATTATTAAGATATATATTTTTTGTCCCTGAGATGCGTGACAGCAAGTCAAGTCTAAGTGTACCGAGTATCTAACAGTCTTTGTGTTCGTCTAATAGATGGGGTATTTTAAGCATGTCTTTCTCAATTGTTCGTGCATTTTGAACAAGCAATATGGTATATTTTCATATACTGCAGGTTGTACAGTACCTTTTACACAACTACAAATGTACTTTACTCTATAAATATGGACCAGTGTTTATAATTCAGAACTGCCAGTAAGTTCAAAAGCATCGATTACCTTTAAAATTATGTAAACAAATTTGAAGTAAAAGGAAGTTACAGGAAGTTTCATGCCCTTCATCAAATAATTTGAACTGGAGACGTCATAATTGAGCAAAAAAATATAAAAATAAAGAACACTAGTAAAAAATTGCATTGCAGACTCTTTATTGAGTCTTTAGTTCACGCCGTAACTTTTCTTTGTTTTAAACTATTCAGAATCTGTAAACCTTGTGTTTATTTGTGGGTTTAAATTGGATTTTGAATCCCAGATTTTCAATGTGTTCATTGTATGTCCCAATGGAATATAGTCTATAGCAACATCCTCTCTTCCAAGCATACTTGAGCAGCGTGTTTATTTGTGTGAGCATGTTTCCTGTGTTTAAAAATGCTTACGTGTTAGTAACGGTCATATTCACATGCATTCACACAGACTTTCACCCATATGCAAATTATGTTGGGGCAATAGAAAACACCCCTATTTATCCTTGAGCAAATGTAACTCACATACTGTATATTCTCTCTCTCTCTCTCTCTCTCTCTCTCTCTCTCTCTC
>NW_015505227.1:946515-948347 GCF_001515645.1 Sinocyclocheilus grahami
TATATATGCTTGAACTCATCTCTCTTACAGTGTGTTCTCTCTCTCTCTCTCTCTCTCTCTCTCTCTCTCTCTCTCGCTCTCTTGTGGGATTATTGAATGAAGTGTGCAGGCAGGTGGAGCGGCACTACATCCAAGCATCTTTCATTAATTACCCAGCTATGCTTGCGTGGAACGCTGGCATAAAATATATTGACTCCTTGCTCTAACACTGCTGCTTGTGTCATCTCCATTTATCACAATTAACAGGCCCACAGCAAGTAGAGCCAAGCAGTGTAGCCTCAAGGTCAGGCGTACAGTACACAATGTTAAATCTGTGTTGAAGCATGCAAACAAGCTCTAGATCGTATATTATTTTACATTTCGATTATTTTATTTTGTAGTTTAATTTATTATTTTAGCTTAGTTTATTATTTTATTGTATTGTATTTTGTCTTATTATTTTTTATTTATATATTTATTTATTTATTTTGCGTTGCATTTTATGTCCATTATGTTATCAATGGTCAGATGTATTTTAACTACTACTACAACAAAAACAAAACATCACTGTTAAGAGGTTGCTGTAAATTTTACAGTAATTTACTGGCAGCTGGATGCCAATAATTTACTGTAATTGCATTTATAGTACAATAATGTCTTTACTGTATTTTATTTACAGTATTATTACCGTATTTTCATTTACAGTATCAGTACTGTAGAGTTTATTTTCATTTAGTTTAAACATTTTTTACCTGTAAAAAACAATCCAATTGTGGTACTGCACTGTAAACCATGATTTTTACCATTGTAATTTATTCCTGTGATCAAAGCTGAATTTTAAGCATCATCACCCCAGTCTTCAGTGTCACATAATCCTTCAGAAATCATTCTAATATGCTGATAAACATTTTTTTGTATTATTATCAATATTTAAAACAGTTGAGTAAAATTTTTTCAGGATTCTTTGATGAATAGAAAGATCCAAAGATCAGCATTTATCTGAAATAAAAAGCTTTTGTAACATTATACTGTCATGAATTTGGTTCAAGGACTTCCGTTTATTTACCACCAGATGTCACACTTTCCATTACATTGACTCTCGCACTACACAAACGGTTGCATAGCACCCCGGACTACATTTCCCATCATTCTTTGCACAATTTGCACACTGCCCTGATTGCACTCATTGCACACAGCTGTTTCTAATTACCTCATTCACTATATAACACCCACTCTAACCACCTTTCTCTGCTGAGTATTGTTTAGCCTGTACCCCTTTCCGAGTCTCCGTGTTTTCCTTGTTTTGCCTTGCCTGTTTCTGCGGTATCTGATCTTTGCCTGTTTTCCTGGTTTTTTCCCTCTCGTCTCGCCCCTGTGATTCTGTCTGCCGATCGGTGACCTACGCTAGCCCTAGGACTATTCTTGTGTTTTGCCCGCCATATACCTGTTTGCCATTGTTTGACCCTGCCTGTTTACCACGTCTCTATAATAAAAGCTTGCAGATGGATCCACACGTCTCACGTCTCCTCAGCCCCGTTACGGAATACTCAGCCAAACAAGGATCCAGCAGCTTTTCTGAGGAGCACTGGCCAGGTATGGACACCGCAAGGATTTTGTTAGCCCTTAAACAGGGTCCACGATCACTGGAGAACTATATCCGAGAGTATTTAGCCATCGCTCACTATTCTGAGTTACCGGACTGTTTATTGATAGAGTTTTTCTGTGATGGCATCAATCAACCTCTGAGGGCTAAGCTTAGACGCGAGGGTCCACGTTCATCACTCGCTCAGTTCATGGATTATGCTTTGTTGACTGTCGGATCTGTATTTACTGTGGGTGTCGCAGAGGAAGAA
>NW_015505227.1:948788-949563 GCF_001515645.1 Sinocyclocheilus grahami
GCTATGGAGGCCGTCTGGGAATCCTCATCCTGTCCTGTCACGGTTATGGAGGCCGTTTGTGAACTTTTGTCTTGTCCCGACCCAGCCAGGGAGGCTGCCCCTGAACGCTCAGTCTTGTCTATCAACCCCAATGTTCTGTCTGTGTTGTCTGTCTCTGCTCTCTCGTTGTTACAGTCTCCGCCATGGTCTCCTGATCGGTGTGGTTCACCAGGGGGTTTCCTGTTCTCTCTGCTCCACCGTGGTGGTCCTCTGTCCCACCGTGGTGGTCTACTGTCTGGTTCTGGTGGTCCTCTGCTCCGCCGTGGTGGTCTACTCTCTGGTTCTGGTGGTCCTCGGCTCCGCCGTGGTGGTCCTCTGCCCCGCCGTGGTGGTCTACTGTCTGGTTCTGGTGGTCCTCTGCTCCGCCGTGGTGGTCTACTCTCTGGTTCTGGTGGTCCTCGGCTCCGCCGTGGTGGTCCTCTGCCCCGCCGTGGTGGTCTACTGTCTGGTTCTGGTGGTCCTCTGCTCCGCCGTGGTGGTCCTCTGCCCCGCCGAGGTGGTCTACTGTCTGGCTCCAGTGGTCTTCTGCTCCGCCGGGGGGATCTTCGGTCCCGTCTGCTCTGCTGTGGTGGTCCTCAGCTCCGCCGGCTCTGCCTCAGTCCCTGGTCTCTCCTATCCTTGGACCTGGCCCTCCATCCCTTTCCCTGTTCTGCCTCCGCTCCACCGCCCACCTGGATCGTTTAGTGTTTGGAGCGTCTGGAAGCCGCTCCTTGGGGGGGGGCTCTGTCACGAATTC
>NW_015505227.1:950366-952710 GCF_001515645.1 Sinocyclocheilus grahami
TTCACCACCAGATGTCACACTTTCCATTACATTGACTCTCGCAATACACAAACTGTTGCATAGCACCCCGGACTACATTTCCCAGCATTCTTTGCACAATTTGCACACTGCCCTGATTGCACTCATTGCACACAGCTGTTTCTAATTACCTCATTCACTATATAACACCCACTCTAACCACCTTTCTCTGCTGAGTATTGTTTAGCCTGTACCCCTTTCCGAGTCTCCGTGTTTTCCTTGTTTTGCCTTGCCTGTTTCTGCGGTATCTGATCTTTTCCTGTTTTTTTTCCCTCTCGTCTCGCCCCTGTGATTCTGTCTGCCGATCGGTGACCTACGCTAGCCCTAGGACTATTCTTGTGTTTTGCCCGCCATATACCTGTTTGCCATTGTTTGACCCTGCCTGTTTACCACGTCTCTATAATAAAAGCTTGCAGATGGATCCACACGTCTCACATCTCCTCAGCCCCGTTACATATACACTATACCATTCAAAAGATTGGAGTCCGTATAATTTTTTTCTTTGGGAAAGAAATTATAGAAATTACTACTTTTATTTAGCAAGGATGCTTTAAATTTATCAAAATTGATAAAGACATTTAGAATGTTACAAAAGATTTATATTTCAGATAAATGCTGTTCTTCTGAACTTTCTATTTATCAAAGAAACCTGAAAAAATTCTACTCAGTTTTCAACATAATAATAACAATAATAATAGTTTTCTGAGCAGCAAATCAGAACATTAGAATGATTTCTGAAGGATCATGTGACTGGAGTAATGATCCTAAAATTCAGCTTTGATCACAGGAACAAATTACATTTTAAAATATATTCAAATACAAAACAGTTATTTTAAATAGTAAAAATATTTCAAAATTTTACTGTTTTTGCTGTACATTGGATCAAATAAATGCAGGCTTGGTGAGCAGAAGAGAATTCTTTAAGAAAGATTAAAAATCTTACTGTTCGATAACTTTTGACTGGTAGTGTAAATAAAATAGAGTAAAAATGAGTTTGTGGTGTTGTGTTAAATTTCAGTCATTTTGACAGTAAAAGTTGACAAGCTCTCCGATGAGAAACAGCAGGATGGGATTCAGGCTGCACCCTCTTTCCAAAATTCCACCTGATCTGTGACTTTCAATGCATTTGGTGCCCCAAATGTTGACCGTCTGAATGAACCTGCAAGCACAAGAAAAAAAAAACATTATTTATCAAAGCAGTGTTTACAGAATTTGCCTCAACTGTCAAACTTGTTGGTGCTGTATGCACTTTGACATTAATAAAAACGTTATATACTACATCTGAACGCACCTACAAGGAAGGTACATAATTAGTTGATAATCCATCATATTCAAATTATTAAAGCTCCATTTTTACAATGCATTCTCAATCAGTAGAGCAAAGTGTTGAAATAATGGGTTTGATTTCAGGGGCAGATCTACAGTGAGTGGATATCCGGGGCTTAGCCCAAAAACATTAATGCATGTATCAGAATACACAGGATACACTTAAAAAAAATAGGCTATGCTAAAAGTTACATTGGCTAAGTGGCTTAATTTTTTATTTTTAAAGAGACAAGTATAATTAATTATAATTTGCACTTACAAATTGCATAAATAATATTACAGTGTTTCCCACAGACTTTCATTCTAATTTGTGGCGGCATATATATGCAAACTCATTCTCTGCCAGCAGGAGGCGCTGTTGGAGTGGTAGCGATCGAGGATTCCCCGGTAACGCTGTACACAAAGCAGAGCTCCACTCAGAAACACGGCATTATCAGACATTACAAGCAAGAAGAAATGAAAACGAGTTTCCTTCAGAAATACAGTGATATAAAAACACCCGCACCGGGTTTCGATTTTGAAACGTGCAGTGCTCATGTTTATTCAACATGTGCTAGCATGTTCCTCTCAAAGTCAACCTGTTCTGTGAGTTAGTGGAGAACAGCAGCTAGAGGCTAATTTAGTGACATTAAAGTTAGTTAAGCTGATGGAAGCTCACCTGTTGTTAGCACCTCTACGAGGCAATCACAAGACTCACAATACACCTCCGATGCAGACGACATGACCACAAACTTTAAAATAAAATACAAAAGATGTTCTGAACAGTGGTGTTTCTTCACTCAGCTTTCCTCAGTAGGTTGTTAGCTCGCTGTTTTATGGTAACGTTACGTATGTCACTGAATTTAGGGACTGTCTCTAAAGTTACATATGACATTGGTACACACTTTCTGACTTAAATAGCATTTGAAGAGAATTACCTTACTTGAAATACAGAGGCAGAGTAAAGAAGATAACTTACTATGCTTCTCTTTGTTCAACTAAGTTAGTTAACTTCGGCTAA
>NW_015505227.1:952759-966578 GCF_001515645.1 Sinocyclocheilus grahami
CGAGTAAAACATATCCTTATTTATTTTGTTAATAAAAGTTCAAAGTTTAATGGTTTTTTTGTTGTTGTTTTTTTTCCGATTAATAATAATGAGCCATTAGCATGCATTTAAAGTAAGGGGGAAATCCAAAAACCTTACATTTATTTGTGTTACAATGTGGGTACATCAGTCTTATTCAGTGGCATAGCAAGTCAGCCCCGGGCCCATATGCAAAAAATGTGTACTATGTAAAATGTGTTTTAAACATGGCACAAAAATGCTGCCGTATAGGCAACTGAATGCAAACACAATTTTGGCACATCAGCCCAAAAAACAAACAAACTAAAAAATTATAATAAAATAAAAAACAAACAAAACAAGTCAAAAATAGTGAGGGGATATTTGAATTATTTGTTAATAAACTAATGTTTTCTGAGTCAATGTTGACTATCCATCCTCACTGGACGTGCCTTTAGAGAGAAATGCATCTTTACGGATTACATAATGAAAGAGTTTTTGTTTTCGATTGGAATTATTTCGTTTTAAAATAGTAATTTAAAGCATTCTATAGATATATTTATCATGTCGGTGAAGCACTCCTGCGCAAGACCAAGAGGACAGAAAGCGCATATCCTGTTTGCTTTCCTTATTTTACAAAAGCACAAGGTTTTGTTGATATTGTGAGTGCACACAAATACAAGTAGACCCTTTGCAGTTCCAAATGATGCATAATATTACCTTTATGAGCAAAAATGATGGCGTATATTTAAGTTTCCACTGTTCTCAAAAAAAAATGCAAGTGATCGCGCTGGCACCTCCATGTCCTGCAGAGCGCGCTTTAGCTTCCACTCTCTGCACAAACGATTGGATATGCACCTAACAGCGCTCATTAATGTAGGTTAACTAAATTAAGATACAAAAAGAAATATGACCACTTTGCCATTAAAAACCAAAACTGAACTATTTTAATAGCTGTGTAATGGGGAAAAGAGTGAGAGAAAAGTCATGGGATCCAGTCGGACTCGGGCCGAGAATTCTCATAAAGCTTTTGGACAAGGGCCGGGCCCATGCAGGGCTCTATTCGTTCCCTCGTTGCCCCCAAATTGCCCGGGACCATATGCACCTGCATACCCTGCATAACCAGACGCTACGCCACTGATCTTATTTGTTCTTATCTGTTCATAAATGTTTTATGTTTAATATAAGCGACTTTGTCATTGTAGCATTGTTGATGTTGTGTGTGTGTGTGTTTTTCATTAAGAGTAATATTGAATCAACCTTAAGAATTCATTTTGTTTCAAGAATAGGAAAGACCTAACGTTAAAGATCAAAATAAGCGCGACAGATGTGAGAATGCAAGATTTGTTGCTGCTGAGGTAGACGCTCTCGCTCTTTCTCTGCTGTCTGTAGAAATTGTTGTTAATTCTTAATTTGGGAACGGCAGAAACATGTTACAGGTTACAATATAATCCAAAAATCATGGCAACAAATGATTTTTTAAGTCAGTTTAATACGTTTAATCAGTTGAAACGACTTTCACAGTCAATTTGATTCAACTTAACTCATATTTAACCATTGCTTCTTGTCACTGTAGGCTTAGGCTACTTTTTTCAATGAATTTAAATTAATATACTAATTAATAAAATTTATATTATTTATGTTGTATTACATATTATTCATTCATTTATTTTTACACCGCACCCCCAGCACCCCCATTTTTTCGTGGGCTACACTCCAGGAGATGCTGCAGCACCCTCAGCACCCCTACTTCCGTAATGGCAGAACGTAAAAACGTGTTTCTCGGTTTAACTAAGATTTATTTAGACTAATATAAGTGACCTTAACTTACTCACCAGTCGATGCTATCAGCCTTTTGGCGGCATTCCGGCCGTCAGTCAGAAAAAAGGGCTCCAACTCCCGACATGAAAAATGACACGATGAATAATGTTAGTTTGCTGTTAACAAGTGAAAACATCGTAACATATTGCAGTTTTACATAAAACAGAAATAATATGCTAACCTTTCGTCGAGTTAACGGTGCTTTTCTCTTTTGTCCTTTTACGGCCACTTCCACCAAACAGTCAAAAAAAGAACTCCCTTGCCATTGGTCAGTTTTTCGCAGGCAAGTTCACTACTGTAAATTGATTTACAGTAGTGAGGAAATACAGTAGTGACTGTATATTTTCCCATAATCCTTTGCGGTTTACAGTAAAATACTGTATACACATTTTACAGTATCTTACTATACATATTACAGTATAATACTGTTCAAATTACAAAAATCAGTTACAGTGATGCTATAAGCTTTAGAATTTTTTTCCAGTCCAAAATACCAGCTAGTGTTTTGCCAGAAGAAAAATCATGAACATTTAAAATCTGTATATGTGCAAGTCAATTTTGTAAGCTTTAAGCAATATATTAGCATATAGATGGCGTTAAAGCTCATAGACATGGGCTAAATTTTGATTCCATGGGATATTTAAGTTTTGTTTTGCTTTTCCACAGTGCTTGGAAAAAAATTAACCTGGTTATATGAAGCGAAAACTTTAAATCCTAGCAGAAGCCTTTGCTAACCGAGTTGAATTTTGAGACATTGGGTTGGAATGGGGTTGAGTTTAGGATTTGGTAGGGTTTATTTTTGAAACGAGGTTGAGGTCAGGATCTAGATTAGGCACATGTCAGCCATAAAAAAAAACCTTGCTATAGTTGTTCTAAATATAGAGGAGAATAAATATGTAATGCATAATGTAGATGCTCTGAGTTTTCATACCATGTCATTGGGCTGAAGTTAGAAGTCTCTGATCTGAGACTAAAAGATTTGCCTTAAACTTGCCAAGTTGATGTGAAAGGCAATTCTGTACTCTTGGTTGCTTGTCATGCTCAGACCAGCTGTCATGTTAGAGCAGTTCACACACTGACTGAAGTGATTTTACGCTACAGTCACGATTAGTCTCCAACTCGCATCTGTAGACATCCATGCACACATACACAAATATGTACTATAACACACTCCGTACACTCTGTCCAAATGCCACACATGGTTATTCATTCATCTGCGTCCCACATAAGCACGAAGCATCTCAAGTCTGGAAGCACACACAGAGAGTTATGTCACGTATTTGTCCATGCACTCTAGCATAGATTCACAGTCCGCACACAGACACACATACACATACACATGAACTTGCATAGCACCCATGTCCTTTGAAAGGACTGCCTCCTGAGCAAATACATGCACACGCACGCACGCACGCACGCACGCACACACGCACGCACGCATGCACACACACACACACACACACACACACATATTTTTATGGGGTAAATAAACAATAGAGTAATAGAGGACAGCCTGTGTAAATACTATTATGGCCATAAACAGGCTCCTTCATACAGATGGAGAAGAGCAGACACATGCAGTAACAGAACACACTTTGCACAAATGATTGATTGATTTAAGGCATTAAAGAAAACCATTCATTTTCAGTTATCATAAGATTATTATTATTATTATTATTATTATTTAGATTTACAGGAACAAAACAAACTTTCCACTCATTTATGTTTGTTTGTGTGTTTATTTCTATTTTGTTTTGCAATGTTTTTTTAAAGGCATTGTTGACTGCATGTGTCAAGTTCAGCCATTCATTTTCAATTATTATAAGAAAAAAATCTTTAAATTATAGGAACATAAGCATGCTATCAACTAATGTGGTACACTGGGTCGCCTATATTTATTTTTATTATTTTATTTATTTGTGTGTTTCTTTATTTCATAATATTGACTGCAACTGTCAAGCTCATGCATTCATTTTCAGTTATTATATTTTAATTTTTTGGAAGTTAAAGTTTATCAGTAATCATAAACTATCATTTTTAATGAAAAAAAAATACAATATTATATGTTTAATCTTTATAAAGAAAAAAAAACCTTTAAAAAAAATACAATTTGTATTTGTTAAATTTGTAAAAGCCGAGTTACCACTGTTGAGGATTATGTGATATGTTTCCATGTCTAAAAGCCTGAACAGTATTTGTTCATCTTCAACATTATTAACAGCGGGTTTTCTTTACTAAAGCTCACTGATCAATTAATTAATTGCTTAATTATCCCATTAACTTTAACTCCACTTCAGTGTTACATTAACACTCTGTAGATTGGGACAATATGTACTCTGAGCAGAGTTGATTTAACTCTGGGGATTTTGCTGTGTAGAGGATGACAAACTCTCAGAAATCTGGGTTTCAAACTTTATTTAGACCACATTTATGACTTAAGGATATTTAGAACTGAGTCCCACATTTTGTTAACTTAACAGTGTTGCAAAAATTGCCTCATATAAAATTAATAGAAACTAAAACAGTTCATGCAATATTTATTTTGATCTTGTGAATTTCTCAGTTAAACTGAATGAAAGTTAAGCCGTGTCCATTTGTTGAAAAATGTGAAAAGGTTTCAGGCTCAGTTGTGAAAGTATGTTTTCCCCACATCTTTCTTTAATTGATGTGCGCAGCTTTCAGCAAACGTCAGAGCCAAACCCCACCCCCTGTCATCTCAGTTTCCATGGCATCCGTGATGCATAGCGACTGGGCGACTGTTCAACAGCATCACGGGTGGAGTGTGTCTTAACTGTGGATTTGAGGGGGAGGATCATTTTCTCACAGAGCGACTGAGCCGTGTGATCGGAGAGGAGCTAATCTAACCCTCACCACCTGTGAGGATCGCTTCCTCCTCTCAGCCCAACCCCATAGGTCTGCGTTGAGCCGGGGAGAATGTTTGATTGCAAAAACGGTAGGATTCAATTTTCAGCACTTACTATCAGGTTCTCCCACATCTAAGAGGCGGCGGTGATTCCATGGATCAATTTTAGGACTTTGCAACAAGCTGACCTACATATTGGAAGATTCGGTTCCTATTGCATTCCGCCAGCAAAAGCAATCAGCAGGAGCGCTCACATGAACCAGATGGATTCACAGCACGCTCCCTAATTCTCTCGGAGTCGCTCACTGTATTTTGCAATTCCCTTCCCTGTATGTTTCAGCTTTTGGGAGGGCGCAGGTGTTTGAAGTGTTTCAAGGCCCTAAAACTTATGTCTTGTTGTGAAAGTACCTAAACCATTCATCACTGTCATCACAAATAGCTATACACGTGCATTTCTGTTTTTTACTTGGCTAGACTAGTTTTGCTCTTTCTCTTCAGCTCTTAATATATTGTTTGTGTCATGAAGAGAGAAGAAAAGGCAAAATGAATATAGAATCTCATTCCTCACTCCACAAACCTTGGCCATTCGGAGTCAATTTTAATCACAGTTCACTGATCTGGCTTGAACTTTATGGCAGCACCAGACACAGCCTCATCATTTTAGTTTGTTCTTGAGTTAATGAGGTCTGCTTTATTTTTTTACTTTGTTTCATGTCAGAAACTCTCAGAAGAATGTCAGATTTCTAAACTTCTTGGTTTGCAAGCATGAAGCTGCTTTCTGGAAGAGTGTCACATGTTTTAACCCCTGAGGTTAGTAATTTGGTTTTCAATAGAATGGTGCTTAAACCACAGATGTGTTTAACACTTTCAACACTCTCTTTGACCTCCACTGTGACAATTTAATGGCAGTTATAATTTTGTCTTGTTGTTGACCTTCTCAGAATTGTAACACAAGATGATGCTAAGCTGTACATTTTAATGGCTCACTCCTTATTTCTGTTGAAGTTCAGATATGTTCAAAACTGTTTACACAGCTGGCTGGTGAGTCCCCCCCTGATAATTAGAATAATTTCTGAAGGATCGTGTGACACTACAGAGTAATGACCCTAAAAATTCAGCTTTGTCATCACAGGAATAAATGACATTTTAAGATATATTAAAATATGAAATGCTTACTTTAAATTGTAATAAGTCCATAATATTACTGTTTTACTGTATTTTGATCAAATAAATACAGCCTTGGTGAGCACAAAAGTCTTATTTTTCAAAAACATTAAAAGAACATACCGACCCCAAACTTGTAAATGGTATTGTAGTTAAAAAGGAATCAAATGTAAAATAAAAGCACTTATTTTACTGGCATGGTCTTTACTGTATTATTATTATTGTACTGAATATCAGCATGAATACAAGTGTGATATGAATGAATTAATAGAGTAGCTTATGTGTAAAATATTTATACAATTTTCTCCTGCTTGTTTATGTTAGATGCCACTCAGGTACAAAGTAGAAATACTGCAAAAAGACCTAATTTTATTTATATATTTTAGTATTTTAGCATAAAGCAATTTGCCACTACTTTTGACTTTCCTATTACAATAACCTTTTTTCTGAATGAAAAAAATAAATAAGAATAAGACAGTCCAGACAGCAAGGATTATCATTTATTGAAATACTGAATAAGTACATAATAAAAAATCTTATGTTCAAATGTCTTATTTATCATCATTGTGCAAACCATAAATTATACACAAGCAGAATTATATGAGACAAAACGTCTGAATCCAGGCAGGAATGCTATGGGACCTTACTGAACTGATTTTAGGTGAGGTTAGTGTCTCAAAGTCTCTAAGCATCCTTCAGTTGTCCTCCATCATTCACAGATAAATAGCCCACAGAGACTATGCCCGAAGCTCTCTACTGCTGCCAGAAAGACATGTGACATTTGAAAGCATTCTCTTGATGTTCCCGAATACACACTGTAAATGGACTGACATAACACAGAAAAAAAGCGAAGTTGTGAGCCTGAAAAGGAACAGAAAGCTCTCATCCTGAAATTATTGCTTCTGCTAGGCTTGTAGTGGTACTATAACAGCAATCATTCTTATATAAAGGGATCATTCACCCCAAAATGAAAATTGTCACAATTTGCTCACTTTCATGCTGCTCTATACCTGTGCTTTTTTTTTATTTCAGCCACTAAAGAAAATTGTGGGTAGGATTGATAATGAATGGCAAACCACGTGCTAACAAAAGAAGCATAAAAGCAACAATTAAAGTGACTAAAATGTATATATAAAGTGACAAAATTGGCCCTCATGCTTCTGCTAGACGGACTTATGACTGGAGTTTCCACTTTATCCATGCTTAACCAATTTACAGTCAATTTACAGAGTATGTCACAGCCAGGAGAGCACAATCTTTCAGTACCTTATTTATTTATATATTTATTTATTTATTAATATTAAAAATTAAATTATTTATACACTTCACGGAAATTTATGTCCAGTGGAGCTGTAAATATATATATTGTATATATATATATATATATATATATATATATATAAAATCCTACAATGTGATTTTCTGGATTTTTTTTCTCATTTTGTCTCTCATAGTTGAGGTATACCTATGATGAAAATTACAGGCCTCTCTCATCTTTTTAAGTGGGAGAACTTGCACAATTGGTGGCTGACTAAATACTTTATAAATACTGAGACTGATACAAAACACATTTGGATTTGGAGCTAAACTGGTACTTATTGCCTCTTTTTGCCTTTTTTAAGCGTCTGTGCCTATTAAAGTCAGTGGTCATATTTATGCTCATATATGTAGATTCCTAACATACACTGGTGTCAGTGTTGAAGTGAGTCATGTTTCTAGAGCGCAATTGTCTTTGATCTGTTAATCTACTTAATGTTCCAGCTGCTTAATTTCTTATCATTCAGTGATCGTTCATTAAACTGGATGAGTTTGGGTGTGATGTTGTGGGGGGGGAGATCTGCCACAGCACATGATGACTCAAATCAAGCCCACCATCATCTAGACCTCATGCGGGCAGAGCTGAGGAATCGTACACAGACATTAGCTGTCCAAATATAGCCCCAAAGTATTCTGCCATGCAAATCTGTTTACTGCATCCTGCACTGTCACCGAATCTCCCGAGCCACAACAAAATCAGTCATGAGCTTATGAATTGTAACGGATAAACAGAAAGACTGGGTGCTGTGAAAAAAAAACACACACATTGACAATAAACATAAAAAAATGCTAATTTTACTGACTGTTTATGTGGCACTGTGTAATCTATCCGAATGATTCGGATTAATGAATCAGTGAGTCACTTATAAAGACAAACACTTGATTCTTTCATGAATGAACCAGTGTTTTTGAATGAATCTGATGACTAAAACATGTGCAATACCCAAGTAGCTCTAGTTATATTTATAATTTATTTATTATATTTATATATTTATTATACATAAGCAATTTATTTAACATGACATACCTTTATCCACATTCCCTTGCATAATTTGTATATAGCATATCTTGTCATCCTGTCTGTGCACTGGAAGCTTCTGTCACCAAGACAACTTGCTTGTGTGTGTGTAAGCACACTTGGCAATAAAGCTATTTCTAATTCTGATTTTGAAATGATTCAATGACTCATTCATAAAGGCTGCTGTATGGCCGCATCCAAGCCACATACTCTCTGAGCAGGTACTGTGTGGGCATAGTACTCTTTTACATACTGTTTTTCGCCTACTATTTAATAGGGAAGTATATTCAGATGCAGCCAACCATTTGTTTCGTTCTTGAATTAATCAGTGTTTTTGAAATCTTTTGTTGCCACCTACTGGTGTATCAGTGTAACACGCAAAAAAGAGTCACTGAAAAATCCCTACTATTAATTAGGGCCCTATAATTTCTGTGATGTGGAAAACATGGACGCAATTACAGAACCCATTCATAAAAGTGGAATTTACAGTATACCGAGTAATGTTGTGGAATTTGGCAAATTTAGGATGAATATATCAAAAGCAGGGATGTACACTTCATCAAATTGCATTATGGTCTAGCGTCCATAAATATTAAAGCACAAAAATAGTTATATTTAAATACAAAGTTTGCCTGATCTTTGTGTTTCAGAGTGAATGAGCGGCGATGCCGTTTCATTTATCCACAGACTGACAGTCTTTCTGGGGGGGGGAAACAAATCACAGTTCATAAAATGGTCCTTTTTTGTTAACTGTTAGGCTTAGTAGGTTGGTGGGAGGGGAGAGGGCATTAATACCACCCCTCCCAAATATAAATGGCAAGACTAAATCCTGTAGGAAACACTGATCACTGCCATGCTATTCCATGAATAGTTTCCAATATGAACATCAACAGAGTTCCTGTGGTGTTAGTCGGGTATAATTAAGTTCTCTTTCATCTGCCATCAGTCCGGTACCATGATAATGGGGCTTGATGCTAGATTCATAATTTGCTATATCCATTACCAGCCAGGCATGAATTAGTTGTGAATTGACGTGACAAGCTGAGCTTCAAGCACTCATTCACAGAATCAAAATGACTCTTTCATGTAGTGCTAGATGATTAGTACTTCATATCATCAGGGCTAATTATCACCTTCTCTTTTTATTTTATAAACAGCTTCAATGATTGTTTATTGTGTTAGTGGAGGTTATTGTTCTTGAAACCTGAATAGATTATTAGCTGCCCAAAGAGCATATTTCAAAGTCTTGCTTATTGCTTGTAATCAAGCAATATGATAATGTATTAAAAAGTGCCTGAGGGCGTGAACAGATGTGGAAAAAGCAAAGTACAACGGAAAAAAAATATGTGAACATTCATTATAATAGGGGTTAATATCATTTGTGGAGGTAACAGTGGAAAAAAAAAAAAAAAAAACATATTGCAATAATCTTTTATTTATCTTTTCATCATCTATATTGCTTTACATATTGTTTATTGTTTACAGCTGTGTTTAGCATAAAGCCGTGGGTGAAATGGGTGATTTGTCAGACTTCCAAAAAGCACACATCATAGAAGCCTTTTTAAGCAGAAGCATCTGTAACTTACTTACTTTACTTTACTTTATAACACTTTATTGTCAGACGAGTCTGAAATTTTTCTTGCATGACAGTATCTGTGTTTACAACAATCAACATCCTTTAAACAACAACATGCACTTCATCCACACACAAACAAAACACAATATACATTACACTCCCTTAAACATTACATTATACCTTACCCTCCTACTACACTTCTACAACTACACCATGTTCACATTACTCTTGATTTTTTGATTAAGTGTCTTATTCAGCTCCAGGATCGCCTGATGCACAAAAGAATGTTTCAGCCTAACTTTATTGAATCTTGGGACTCTAAACCTCCGGTTTGATGGTAATAATTCAAACTCATTATGCAGAACATGATTAGGATCAGAAACTATCTTGTTAGCCAGTCCTAGCAAATTATTATAGTAAGCTAAATCATAGAGCTTCTCAAGGGGCTGACCTACAATCCTTGAGCAAATTTTTAATTGATTGAACAGCTTTGCCTTAACAGCCCCATTTTTTGGTGTTGTAAGAACAGTCTTTATGATTATGGCTGTGTACACAAAGCATGACAAGACTTCATTACCAAAGAAGAATAGTGAGCAAAAACCAAGAGTGAATGATAGGGACTGTCAAACATTAAGAAGGACTGTTTCCAAATAACACAGAACTACACTACAGCAAACCTTAATATTCACTTGAACATCATGTTTCCAAAAAATCTGACAACAGAGAACTTTACAAAGCCAACATCTATGAAAGAGCTGCAACTGATAAAACATTAATCATAGACACCAATGCTAAAATGGCAAAAATATGGTGCCATGATCATAAAACCTGGACACTTGGAGCAGGGCCGTCGCTAATGGGGTGAAAGGTGGTGACGATTATAGGGGCCCATGGCTGAGGGGGGGGCCCCTGTCAATCTCAACCGACTGGCTGAGGCCAGCCTAAAAAGACGCTCAGGACAGTTGATGAGCCACTGCTGCACATCGCCACAAAAGCTTATCATTTTCACGTGTTTTTAAGCCTGGGCAATTTAAACATTCAAAAGAGTTTAAAGCATTCAAACACAAGACGCGGAAAAACAATTGGCAGCTATTCTGATAGACAGTATTCCACTGGAGACTATTCAAAAGTTGTATGAATCTATTCTAAGAAGTTTGTAAGCTGTATTAAAGGCAAATGGTGGTAAAACACCTTAAAGGGATAGTTCACCCAAAAATGTTTATTATCATTTACCCATCCCCAAGTTGTTACAAACTTGTATGAATTTCTTTCTTCTGTTGAACCCAAAAAAAGAAGAATAAGAAGAAAAAATATATATATTTTGAAGAATGTTGGTAACCAAACAGTTGATGACCATTGACTTCCATAGTATTTTCCCCCCATACTATGGAAGTCAGTGGCTACCATCAACTGTTCATTTTGAACATTCTTCAGAATATCTTCTTTTGTGTTCAACAGAAGAAAGACACTCATACAGGTTTGGAACAACTTGAGGGTGAGTAAATAATGACAAAATATTTGGGTGAACTATCACTTTAATACAGAAATATTTCCCAGCTGATCACATTATTTTGTCTAACCCCATATGTCTACTAGCAATTGAAAACCACCAGAAGAGCACAAGACAAAGGGTGCTGTCCATTTAAGGCTCTTTGGAGTGTTTCAAACAATAAATTTTTATAAAGCAGTCCCAAAACACTAATGCTTATTGGCACTGACAGACTTAAAATCACCAAAAAACTGAGGTAATCGTCATGGCGCTAATTTTTGCCCTGCAAGTAATTTATGATCTTCGTGGTTTTGGGTCGCAGCGGTCATTAATTAATGTAAATTTAATTAAACGGAGCTACTCTCTCTCCCTCCACCAATCACGTCACAGAAGACCGCAGTGCTAGAGTCGTTCAATCAGGCAGCCAATCAGTTGACACTCAGAGGAGGTTAAAAACCAAATTGCATGCTCACACACATGCACTGTTTATTGTCACCCACGCCAAAGCTTCTTCATGCTAATTACGCACGACTAATCAAACACATACTCGCACACATTCAGCATTAGAGCGAGCTAATCACACATACACGACGGCATGTGCATATGAGCCATCCTCGCCAACCAAACCAGTCATTAAAGCAGATGAAGAGACAGGAGCGTGCTTTCTGTGGGCAGATGAAGATGCATCACCCACCCCCCTGTCCATCTTCCTGGCCATTTAAGACAGCCCAAGATAGATGAGGAGAGTTGTTTTCTTGCACCCTTCCAAATTAGTACCCATGAGTCACTTGCTGGTTTCAGAACAGTACTGTAGACTGGAAGGATGAGCGGAGCATTTTAAGTGTAGAGGATAGTGATGACACATTTCGTTAACTAGCAATGTTGAAGTTTCATTGCGAGCAGAATATCATCACCAGGGCATCCTCGTGAGGAAAAGCACTGACCCTGACTAGAAGCACATATGGCTGTGAGGAACAGTCAGTGTGTTTTCACTCTAATAAGGGATGTGTCTATCTGCCTTCAAGCCCTTTAGTGTGAACACCTTTGCCTCTTTATCTCTAAGGGTCATGAATCATGAGCTTAGTATTGGGTAATGACGGTAAGGAAATGTCTTTATCAAAGTTAAGAGACTTGTGAATAATCCCTGCCAGCTTTTCTAACAATCAACGTTTTGATTAAATTTAATGTTTTTTTATTTGTTTGTTTATTTGTTGTTGTTTTTTTGTAACAGGAATTAAAAAAGGATTTGAAAAATTCCTATAAATTAAATCAGCAGTTGGTAGGGATGCTGTCTTAGCATGTGATTTTGTGTGAGTTAAGCATTGTTTGATTCATTCACTCTACCAAATCACTTCATGATTCACTACAGGTGTTTATACTCAGTTCGTTCTGCTGTCAAGCTCCAAAATGACACAAAAGCACCATTAAAGTGTCGTGGAAATGACATGCGGCCTATTTTCCAATTCCACTGTTGCCACATGATAGCCTCTTGTGATGAACAGACCACATTTGGAAATTATTTAAGTTCAGAAAAGTAACAATATACACTACTGTTCCAAAGTTTGGGGGTCAGTAAGATTGTATTTATTTATTTTATTAAATTTTTTAATAAATTGTAATTGTGTTTAGCAAGGACACATTGAATTGAAACAAGTTACTTTTACATTTTTACAGAAATTTGTATTTTATTTTATATGAATGAATTGTTCATGGGTTTATTCAGTTAACTCGCTGACTTAAGTAATAAAGACTTTATTTACGATTATCAGTGAATGAAGACTTAAAATTCAATCCGTTCGTTGCATAAAACTATTATATGACTTGATATTAAATTGATATTTTTAGTGATCCTTTTTATGCTGCTTGTGTATTCTTTTTGACGGTTCTGCTTATGAATATATAGTAAAAGTGTTATTAGTAACTATTTAATCTTCAAAACTGTATCAACATTGTGTAAAGTCAACCAAACAGAGTTTCCTTTCATGGGAACTTCGAACTGCATCCTCTAGGGGTCGCTATGGGGAGCGCCTCGTTGTGACCCGTTTCTGAAGCATACATTGAAAAAACACCAACAACACGTTGGCCGGTGACAGCCATGATGTCACTACCGGTGCGACTATAGTATGAATAGGCGCCGGGAGAACACATCATCCTCTTCTTTGCCTTCACTGACTGTTTTGTTTGAAGTGTGCATTTCCGTGGTAAGAGCGATCTCTTTCATTCATTATGGTGAGCACTAGCAAAGCGTTTAGAAGATGTGTGCATCCGTGTCATCACTATTTGACACCCGATGACACACATGATCTATGCGTTGTTTGTTTGGGCGAAGAGCATGCACGAGATGTCCTCGAGGGGGCAATCTGCGTGCACTGCGAGCACTTTTCAATGAAAAAGCTCCGTTCTCGTTTGTCTCTTTTTTCGATTAAGGGTAGTCATCTGCTTCCCGCGGTTCAGGACCCGCCGCTGCTGAGGCATGGCGGAGAATGAGCTCATGGGGATCGCAGGTGGACCTGGCCGATGAGTTTTAAAAAGGGGATTTCTCTCTTGCGCTCGTTGGCTGTGGACGAGAATAAG
>NW_015505227.1:967502-999694 GCF_001515645.1 Sinocyclocheilus grahami
TTTGTCTCTCTTTTCAAGTAAAGAGGGGCAGCCATCTGCTTCCCGTGGATCAGGACCCACCGCTGCTGAGGCACGAAGGATAATGAGCTTGTGGGGATCGCAGGTGGACCTGGCCGATGAGTTTAAAGAGGGGCTTTCTCTCTCGCGCTCGCCGGCTGTGGATGAGAATAAGCCGCTGGAGGATGATGTTATTTCTTTAACATCTTCTGATCCAGGGGCTAGTGCTCTGCTGGGTTCAGCCCAGGAAGAGCAGGAAATGTCTGAGGAGGGCGAAGAAGCTGAGGCTGAGCCTTCCCAATCCTCCTGCCCTGCGTAGGATGAGCTCTTGGAAGTTATGGATCGCGCCACGGCGATGCTTGACTTGCCGTGTAAGCGGACTAAGGAAGTGACGTCGCGAGGTCGTCTCGATGAACGTTATCTTTCTGGCCATGGCCTTCCAGCTCAGGTGAGTCTTCCTTTCCTTCCTGATTTCCATACTGAGATCGAGAAGGAATGGAAGAGGCCGTTTTCCTCACGCATCCATCGTTCCAGCATACCAGTTATGCCAGCATCGAGGCGATGCGCGAAAACTGCTATGAGAGGATGCCCCCGGTAAAAGAGACGCTAGCCAGCTATTTCTCTATGGGTGAGACATCTTCTCTCAAAACTCCCTCCTTGCCATCCAAGCCCCTTCAGATTACATCTCGCTTGAATGGCAGGGCATACGCAACAGCAGGTCAGGCTGTCGCTTCGTTGCACACGATGGCGGTGCTCCAGGCATACCAGGCTGACC
This sequence comes from Sinocyclocheilus grahami, assembly GCF_001515645.1. NCBI lineage: Eukaryota > Metazoa > Chordata > Actinopteri > Cypriniformes > Cyprinidae > Sinocyclocheilus > Sinocyclocheilus grahami. The sequence continues at coordinate 968,275 of NW_015505227.1, forward strand.
TGCTAAAAGACCTGGATAAAGGCGAGGGCCTTTCTCCTGATGAGGTAGCTGAGTTGCGCCACACCACGGATCTCGCTCTCCGTGCTACTAAGCAGGCCACCTCTGCTATGGGCAGATCCATGGCAGCTATGGTATTGACGGAGAGGCATCTGTGGGTGAACCTAGCAGACATCGGGAGGAAAGAAAGGGGCTTTCTTCTCGATGCCCCGGTTTTGCCCTCTGAACTTCATTCCACGAAGGTCCAGGTTTGAGCCCGTACAACCCAGGGGTCCTGGCCCGTCTCGGGTTTGAGAATCAGAGACAAGCACAGAAGGCTAGTGTCGCGACTTGCGATGCGCCCCCGCCTGCGGGTAGGTGTAAGAAGAATCGCGGGTCAAAGGGAGGTAGGCAAGACCTAAGGGATGTGATTCAGACAAGGCATCGGCGCTTTCGTCCGGATCAGAGTGATACTTGAGTATCTACTCATTTCCCTTGGGGGGTTTAACATCTGCCCTTATCTTCCCCTTCCTAATTCCCCTGTAACCACCATCTCTCCACCTGACCGAGGTTAGGTGGAAACTTCCGGCATAACAGTCTCCTACTGGACCTATGATGTTTTGGTTGGTTCTATGGCTTCATAATGACCACCTTACTGATGGTCCGGTCTAGAGGCTTCTCCGGACAGGGCTCCGACGCATGAACCATGGTGGGTGAGTACGATCCATTTCTATATATATATACACTGAGCAAAATTATAAACGCAACACTTTTGTTTTTGTCTTTTTCTATGTACACAAAAGGCCTATTTCTCTCAAATATTGTTCACAAATCTGTCTATATCTGTGTTAGTGAGCACTTCTCCTTTGCCGAGATAATCCATCCACCTCACAGGTGTGGCATATCAAGATGCTGATTAGACAGCATGATTAATGCACAGGTGTGCCTTAGGCTGGCCACAAGCCAGCCTAAGTCCCCCCCTTAGAACGGTATTGTTTAAGATCCATGTTATGGTAAGTGTGCACATGAAATCTTTGTACACTTTCTAAAATCCACACTGTGGCAAGTTCGCACGCTAATACTCTGCATTCTTTTCTAGAATCCTGTATGGTAAGAGCTACGCGCAGCAGCTTCGTGCTCTTTCTGAGTGGTTTAAAACCCCAGTTCCACCTTGGGCACCACTCCACCTATGTATCCTCTGGATACCTACTTTAACAGGGTGTTGCTACTAGGGGTCTGTTGAGACAGTTCCTTCAGCATATACAGAGCGTGTGGTAGCCCCTGTGTAACAGGCCAAGACTAGTGGCTAGCAATATGATTCTAGGCTCTTGGTCGTATTCCCTTAAAGGAATCTATCCTGATTCCAAGCCTTGAGCTCTACTCCGGGCTCAGCAGTTCTGGCCCTAACAGGTACGTTTTTTGGGGTATGTAGCCTAGGCCTTTGACCGTAGGGAATAATGTCACTGACAGCCATCTAACGTCCCAGGGGCAACTCCCATGGCAATATGGTAGAGTTTGTACTTAGTGCTCGCCATGGTTTCTGGCATACACTCCCCTCAGCATGGTGGCGCGGGTATACCATTCCCCATAGCGACCTCTAGAGGACGCAGTTCGAAGATCCTATGAAAGGGAACGTCTCAGGTTACGTATGTAACCATGGTTCCCTGAGTAGGGAACAAGACACTGCGTCCTCTAGGTTTCTTGCCATGCCGTGGATGCAAGCTTCAGACGAAGAAGTGGATGATGTGCTCTCCTGGCGCCTATTTATACTATAGTCACACCGGTAGTGACGTCATGGCTGTCGCCGACCAACGTGTTGTTGGTGTTTTTTCAATGTATGCTTCAGACACGGGTCACGACGAGGCATTCTCCATAGTGACCCCTAGAGGACGCAGTGTCTCGTTCCCTACTCAGGGAACCATGGTTACATACGTAACCTGAGACGTTTTCCACACTGAGAAAGTGCTTTCTAGTTTTGTGTGCAATATGTATGGTATTGAATAGACTGTGGGAATTCGGTGGGTTGCTGTCTGAAACAGAGACTGGTATTGTAGTACAGCATTTCACCTACATTGGCAAATGAATGTAGATGTCTAAAAATGATTAATGTAAACACACTTCAAGAAAATGATTTGATTCCAGTATTTTTTTCCCACCCCAGTCTTATTAGTCTCTTTCTCCTGTTCTCTTTCTCCTGCTTTGGCATCTCATACCAGGCCATATGGTCATGGTGTGGTCTGTGGCTTGGCACTAAGACATTCAGGAGCAGGTGAATGGCAGTGTGTTGGATTGAGAAATCTGAAGTCACATTGAGACAATGCATTGACAGTCACCTCATCCATCAGACCCTTTGGATAAAAGAAAAATGGACCACAATTCACCTATGAGTTTAAATTGCCACATACACCCACTTTATTCTGCTGAATGTCACTGTTGGTAAATGCTAGAATCTATTTTAAGAACCTTGTATCTGTACATAATACAACATATCACAACATCATTTATCAAACTGTGATGCATGTTGTGAATGTTGACGTCTGCTTAATATATTTGGCAGCTATTGAACTCCAAATATGTTTATGCTACTTCTAACCATTGTAAAAATAAAAAAATAACAAAACAAAAAAAGTGGAAGATTTCCAATTAATTATCACTGAATTTTTGTACACTTGTTTTTGTATTTTGATTTTTAATTTTATTTTTTTTAAGTTTATAAATAGTTATTATTTAGTTTGAATCTCTGCTAATAAATACATGAATTTATTTATTTAATTATTTTTTACACAATTATTATAGCATAATGTTGACTGCAGGTTTTTAATGGTTCCCTTTCGTGGAACTTCGAACTGCGTCCTCTAGGGGTCGCTATGGGGGAATGCCTCGTCGTGACCCGTGTCTGAAGCCTACATTGAAAAAACACCAACTTGTTTGGCCGGCGACAGCCATGACGTCACTACCGTCGCGACTAGTACAAAATAGGCGCCGGTAGCGCACATCATCACTTTCTTCGTCTTCACTGACCGTTCTGTTTGAAGCGTGCATTCCAAAAGCAAAGTAAGAGCCTTTCCTTTTCCTACTATGGCGAGCACTAGCGGAGCGTTTAGAAAGTGTGTACATCCGTGTCAGCGGTTTCTGACACCCGATGATTCACACGATCTATGCGTTGTTTGTTTGGGCGAGGAGCACGCACGCGATGTCCTCGGTGTCTCGTTCCCCTCAGGGAACCATGGTTACATAAGTAACCCGAGACGTTTTTAATGTTCAAGGTAAGCCATTCATTTATTTTAGTGTTATCTATTTTATACACAAAACATTTAATCATTTAATGTTGTTTGAAAGAACAAAAAGTAATTTTCTGTCATTTCATTGAGTTTTGCTTATTTGGTGTACGTTTATAGTGTCAGTTTAGTTTTCACTCTTGCAAACTTTTAGGTGACAATGTTTTTTTTTTTCCACTAAAATTTTTGCTCTTCGTAATAGTTTTTGTTAACAATCATAAACTTGCTTGGTAGCAGTCTGGAAAATCATGTAGCTGAGTGTTTAATTATCATGAATTTTAATTGAAAACAAATATTTAAAGAAGATTGAAGGCTCGGGACTGCAGCGATATCAGTGATCAGTGACATAAGCTACATGCAGTTCTATTAACCCACAGAATATTTAATACACTGACTTTATAGTACCTCTGGCCCTCAGATTTAAATCCCCAAAGACTGACGTTGCCAGATGGAGCTGTGGGATCACACTGGCTTTGTGCTTTCAACCAGCAGGCTGGCATCAATCCCTAGGATTTCTAGCCTTTGTATCCCAAGATCATCCTTCTTTTGCTGGTTGGCGATCTCCAGCGCCTGTGGCTCTGCAGCCCGTCGTGGAGTCTATACTGGAAGGATTCAGGCTTATGCTCACACAGCACACTGCTTTAGACAGCACAGCAACTGGCTTCAGCCAATCAAGTCATTTGTCTCAGCGCAGGCTGAGCCAGTGGACAGAGGAGAAGCGCGTGGAACACACCTCTGCGTGTGCATATGCTGTTCTTGTGTGTTAAAAGCTATTGTTAGAGCAGGATTACACATTACCAACACTGCTGCCAGAGAACCGTTGCCAGTCTCCTCAGCTGACCTCAAAGAACTGACCACATAATATAATATCTAATTTCAGACAACTGCAAAACCGGGTCAACACACTGCTTACGGTTGTTATCGTTACGGTTAAAAGAACAGAATCTCCAGGGCCAGAAATTCAAATGAGTTAAATTGGTGAGATGGTTTTGCATAATATGTGTTCTATTAAACCTCAGCACTGAAATATTTATTTATTTACAAATGAAATGCTTTATTAATAGTCATTTTAATATTGCATTGAGATGGAAATATGCCGCGTTAGTGTTTGTGGGTATTTGCACAAAGTTTACTGGAAAGACACTCAAACGTACAATACCATGATACTGACAGCATCTGAAATGTTAATTATTTTGCTTACCGTATAGACAGCTTTAGAGAGATACATATCTTCTGACGACTAGAGACATTTCAGAAGCTTAGTTTAATGATTCCATAGCAGGACTCTCATTTATCAGAAAATAATGGCAAACTTTTAGTTTATAAAATAAATAGTTTTAATAGGAAGTTATTTATTAATGAAATGAGAGATACTAAAATACAGATAATAATCAATAACGTCTCAAGGTTACGAATGTAACCATGGTTCCCCGAGGGAACGAGACGCTGTGTCGGAAAACGCTTTGAGAATGCCCCCAGCGTGACCATGCTCTGAATCACATATGAAATCAGTCCAAAAGATGGACGAGACGTCATGGGCGGGTGAGGTTGCGACCAGGAAGCTATAAAAGCATGTGCTGTGGAACCGGCGTCAGCTTCTAGGAATGAGGCAAGTGCTCACAGGGATGCCGGAAGTATGGCTCAGAGACGCAGCGTCTCATTCCCTTGGGGAACCATGGTTACATTCGTAACCTGGAGACGTTCCCCTTCAGGAACTCGAGCTGCGTCGGAAAATGCTTTGGGAACGAGTATGCCCATGTGGCCAGACTTACCAATCCCTGCCTAGTGTGGAAGAGCACAGCTAAGGCGAGAGAAAGGAGCCAGGAGTGGCGCAGAATGCAGGAAGGCACCTGACAAAGTAGGCGGGGACATCCCGCAGCGTCCCGAAGGCCAGCTTCAGAAGGAGTGAGTCTTGACCCCTAAAGGAGAGGGGAGATCAGAGGACTCGAGGCTATGAAAAAGCATCCTGATCCACCGCTTAGCATAAGCTTCTCTGGCCAGAGGCCTTAGCCTCAGCGCACAGTGGAGGAAACGTGTTACTAGGGGGTGTCTGCCCACTGACTGGCCACTGACACGTAGACTTTCAAGGTGGAGTGGGTCAACCCTGCAGAGAAACGGGCCTGCAGGAACTCCAGCACTGTACCAACTGGGCAGCAAACTGGGTCGAGCTGGCGGTCTCCGCACCAAGAAGTGATAGATTCCGCTTCAGGGCATACAGTTTCCTCATAGAAGGAGCTCAGGATTGGAGAATGGTCTCAACAACCTCAGTTGAGAGACAGGAAGCTGCGAGTTGTGAATATAGTACCCTCCGCCTGTGAGAGGAAATCTCTCCTGATGAAAATCTCGCATGGAGAGCCGTCAAGAAGGGAAATCAGGTCCGAGAACCATACTCGGACCGGCCAGAACGGGGCTACCAACAGTAGGTGTACATACGAAGCCTCGGCCACGTCTGTACCATAGTGTCCAGTCCGAGAGGAGCTAGATGAGTCAGGGAGAACCAGAGGGACAGTGCGATGTCTCTCGAGTCGCAAACAGGTCCACCTGAGCCTTGCCAAAACTCTCTATATCTGCTTCACCACCTCAGGGTGAAGTCTCCATTCCCCGGGCCTCGGCCCCTGCCTCGACAGGATGTCTGCTTCCATATTGAGATACTCAGGAATGTGAACTACTCTCAGTGAGAGAAGTTTGCCCTGGGACCACTCAAGGATCTGGTGCGCTTGCCTGTAAAGGGAGCGTGAACGTAGACCTCCCTGATGGTTGATTTAAGAAACCGCCTCTGTGTCGTCGGTGCACCAACACATGGCGACCTCTTAGGTCTGGGAGAAAGTGTTTCAATGCTAGAGAAACAGCCAGCATCTCCAGGCAGTTGAAGTGCCACGTGAGGTTGCGGCCGCTACACAGACCGCGGGCTGAGCGGCCACTCATGACCACTCCTCAACCGGTGAGGGACGCGTCCATCGCTAGCATTACGCGGTGACAAGGAGCTCCCAGCACCGGGCCCTGAGACAAGAACCAAGCTTACTCCTTATATCTATGGCACGTAGGCATCGCCGTGTGACCTTGAGCATGCGGAGCGGGTTTCCCCTCAGGGAGAACCCCTTGGTCTTGAGCCACCACTTTAGGGGTCTCATGTACAGCAGGCCAAAAGGTATCACGTTGGACGCAGCTGCTATCAGACCCAGGAGTTTCTGGAACTGCTGACAGTGAGTGACCGGCCTTCTCTCACTCTCGCGACTGCAGTGAGGATCGACTCAAACCGAGCAGGAGACAGACGGAGATCATCGATGTGGTTGAGTATGTGGATACCCTGGAGTCACAGAGGCGCCAGAGCAGCATCCACACACCTCGTGAAAGTGCGGGGTGAGAGTGCAAGGCCAACAGAAGAACCCGGTAAGCTTTTTGCCCCCAAAAGCAAACCTCAGGAACTTAATAATCAACACATAATGAGGTGTACACCACTCTTCCCCAGTGGGGGCCGGCCCTCAGAAGTCCTGGGCCTTAGGTGTCAGGACGTTTCAGCTGAAGTCTATCCAGTGGGAATGACGGTCCGCAGATCCGCCTTCCGCTAGAAGCCTTCGTCCCGGAAGCACCACTCTGACTCTAATTTCTGAGGAGTACGAGAAGTGACGCTCCCTATATGAGGAGCTGGAACACGGTTGGTTGGAGCTGCTCCTGCCCAGCAGCCCCTGTTGACCACCTCAACCTCCTCAGAGGAAGAAAGGTAAACTTTCTTAAGTTAAAGATAAAATGTTATCCTAAGAGCCCCTGTATATCTAACTTCTCATAGTCAGATAAATACTTAATTTTATTCCTCAGAATTAAATGCAATCAAACAACCAGACGAGTAAACACGGTCTGGTGTGATAAGATTCATATCAGAAATCGAAAATGATATATCTAACTTCTCATGATCAGATACAGGTGCATCTCAATAAATTAGAATGTCGTGGAAAAGTTCATTTATTTCAGTAATTCAACTCAAATTGTGAAACTCGTGTATTAAGGTAAACACGGTCTGGTGTGGTAAGATTCACATCAAAACTGAAAATGATGTAATACACGTGTTGCCTCGGCAGCGCGCCAGCCACTTGGTCACACAAACAATATCAATCTCCTTGGAGAAAAATTTCTCCGAGCCTCGAGAGAGAGAGCGCTGGATCTGGTAGGTGAGGAAGAAGATAGAAACTCGCCCGTATACATTCCCTCATCTGGATCCATATGCGAACCCCACGAGCACAGCTGCCGCTCCGCCTCAGCGAAAGTCGGGCCGGCACCGCGAGAAACGCCGGTGATAGCTCCCTCCTCAAAGAGAGCCCTCGGAGAGCAAAGCAAGGCAGTGACAAACGCTCGCAAGAGAGCTGACTCTGCGTGCTTCGCTCCCAAGCAGACAACACACAAACTGTGTGTGTCCCCACCCGAAATATAGCGCGGGCAGGGAGGAATACACACCCTGAATGCTGTCTGCTCTTGCCCAAATGCTTATTTTTGCTGAAGCTTGGCATAATGGAGCTTATAAGTGGACAAACAACACTAAATAAGACTCCCAAACAGATAGCAACTGACACACACACACAGAGCGCTTGCTGAATGACAAAAAGCTGACGCCGGTTCCACCTCACGTGCTTTTATAGCTTCCTGGTCGCAACGTCACCTGCCCATGATGTCTCGCCCATCTTTTGGACTGATTTCATATGTGATTCAGAGCATGGTCACGCTGGGGGCGTTCCCAAAGCATTTTCCGACGCAGCTCAAGTTCCTGAAGGGGAAAGTCATATGCAAAAAAGTATTGCAAATACAATAAAATCAACTCTTTTTTTCTTGAATATAACGTTCTAGGAACTTGTAAGTCTCTAACGTTGTTTATTTGTAAAATGTTTTGCATTTAAGAAACTGTCAGATTCATTGATATGCGTTATATATTTCAGGGTTTTTTCAAACATATGAAAATGTAAAGTATATGTACTAGAACCAAACTTTACATACTTTACATGAATACTAATTAAATCACATTTGCTAATTTTAAGGGCTTTTGCCTCCTTGGAATTATTGGAATGATTAGAATGATATTACAAAGCTGAACAATTTTGCAAAAGATCTGTTGCTCCTAACCCAACCTACAAGTCTGAACTCAATTGAAACCTCTTTTAAAGCATTTTTGTATTAGCTTAGTGAATGGATATCTAATTTTTATTCATATCTAGTTTTATACCAAATTTGCACTACAATGGTGGCTAGGGTTGGGTACCGAAACCTGTTAACAATATGGCACCGGTACCTATGTAACCGGTATGTACTAGAACCGAATCAGAATGCAGATTTCGGTGCCTCATTTCGGTGCCATGCCTGAGCAATCGATTTAAATATTTGTCCTCTGGTTCTCCGAAACGGACGTAAGAAGCATCATCACCATCACTGCACATGAAAAATAATTTCCCGACTGAGAAAATGCACGTGAACTCAAGTCAGAATCTGTAATAATACAAATCTTTGTAGTAACGCGAGTGTCCATGTTGTTTTCACTTTCCGACTTAAAAGGACAACTCTTTCTTTTCTTTTCTTTTTAAAGCATTTCTATAGTGCTTTATTGTGTATTGTTGTACACCCAAAGCGCTTAACAATCATGTGGGGGGGTCTCTCCTCAACCAGCACCAGTGTGCAGCATCCACTTGGATGATGCGACGGCAGCCACAGGACAGCGGCGCCAGTGCGCTCATCACACACCAGCTACAGGTGGAGAGGAGAGAAAGTCATAGAGCCAGTCAAGTGGTTGGGGATTATTAGGAGGCCATGATTGACAAAGGCCAGGGGGGCAATTAGGCCAGGACACCGGGGTTACACCCCTACTCTTTACGAGAAGTGCCATGGAATTTTTAATGACTACAGAGAGTCAGGACCTCGGTTTAATGTCTCATCCGAAAGACGGGACATGAGAGCATCCTAGGAGCGCTTGAATGCAGTAATTACACTTGCTCTGATGGCAGCAGGTAGCCTTCCGTTAACTAAGCTAAACATGCTTAAATTAAAATGCCTAAAGCTAAACTTCCCTTGTATTCACTTGAATTCTAAACCTGTTGTCCAAAAAAAGAGAACATTATAACCTTTTTACTCCACAACACCAGTCAAATGCTTCCTTTTGTGATCTGATGTGGCTTCTTTTTACAGAATGAGGCAGAAAATATGTTCCATAGGCTACTTTAAAAAGAATACATCGATTAGCAATGGATTATAAATATACTTAATTATTATGAAAATACCAGAGATGGCTTGAATAACACATATAAATTATATTGTCGCAGTCTAGTGTTTATTGTCTTTGTTTTATCATTCAAAACGTTTATATATTCTGTTTACTCCGTTACAGCTATAATAGTGATGCCTTTGTCCATATAAGGTATTTCCTGGAGGGTCATGAGTTCCACTAAGTCTGTGACTGGATATGTGGGTTTTCTGTGCGAGGGCGCCCTCTGGCGTCCAGTATGAATGAAACAGACATCGTGTGTTTATAGTGCTGATGGCCAATCCATCATTTTATGGGGAATTTTTATTCATTTATTTATTTGTTTTAATTTTTTTAATAAGTATTGTTTCAGGCACCATTTAGGCACCGGAACCATTATAAAAGTATCGATTTGAAACCGGTATCGAAAAAAAAAAACGATTCCCAACCCTAATGGAGGCACAGAAGTGATTCTGAGGTGGTATTTATGTCTTTACACAGCCTGTTCAATGCTGCTCAGAGGTAGGATAAAGTTATGATAACGTCTCGGTTACGTATGTAACCCTCGTTCCCTAAAGGGGGGAACGGAGACGTCACGTCGGTGACCAACGAATTGGGATCTCACTTAGAGAGACCAATCCACTTCGAGTGTAAACTAAACGATCCAATGCACATTGGCAAGAAGCCCAGTCACCATTGTCATAGCACTACCCACTCAGTGAGATTGGATAACACTGGGAAAACGTACCACTTGGATCAGTTTCCACTTGGAACAGGAATGTTGCGGAAGCCCCATCCTTCCCGAAGGAGGTTTCTGAAGCACGTACACATATAAACAAACATTTAGGTGCATATGGAAGATTAGAGGTGATTATAACCCTCTTGGAAATGGCAGAAGTCTGCCAGGAAAACAAGGGCTCTGACGTATACCATGGACTTTACACATATGGGATCCACTTAGGTCTCTACATATGGAACCCAGCCCTCTACCGGTTCTCACAGATTCATCGAGTGAGGGCCTGGCACTGGACGTTCCGCCACGTCTGGCTGCCAAGGGGATGGAGGAGCTCGACAGGGTCTACAGTACGGACACTCTGGAGCAGTTTTAGCAAGCTGACACTAAACCGGTGCCTCTCAGTGCATCTACCCGTTTGAGGTGAGAACACAGGAGGATACCGGCTCCACACAAATGCTATAGAATCTAGCGAACATGTTGGGGGTCGCCCAGCCCGCAGCTCTACAAATATCTGTCAGCGAGGCGCCACGAGCCAGCGCCCAGGAGGATGCAACACTTCTAGTAGAGTGAGCTCACAAGCTGAGCGGGCAGGGCACACCCTGTGCCTGATAAGCCAGGGTGATGGTATCCATAATCCAGTGGGCCATCCTCTGCTTAGAGACGGCCTTCCCCTTCTGCCGGCCTCCGTAACAGACAAATAGCTGGTCTGAGGTTCTAACCTTTTTTTTAGTCGCGGCATCCTTTGGAAATTTTAACAAGCTTGTGGCACCCTACAAAATTTATTTTGTCACGATATTTGAATTTCTAACTTCGATATGATCATTTGAAAAGTATAGATATTCGGTACAACAGGGAAGGATTGCAGAATATAATGTCATACAGATATTTTTAATATTATTAAAACATTTTTTCCATCAATGGTGGCAATCTGTAGGCTAATTTCTAATGAAGAGACCAATTTATATGACAGATTTTAATGTTGGCTTTTATACATATGTAAACATTATTTAATTACCATTATAACTAGCTATCTCACAAATTTTTGCTCACTCAGTGTTTTAAAAAAATGACAAGTAAGCAGTCAGTAATAAAATAAGAACAAATAAAGAAATTAATAATGATACAGTCTAAAAAATGCTGGGTTAAATACAACCCAGTGCTGGGTAAAATAGGGACAAACCTAGCAATTGGGTTGTTTTGACCCAGTGGTTGGGTTACTACCCAGAAGGTTGGGTTAAACATTTAACGTTGGGAAACACTGTCATAGACGATGCTCTCGCTGAAGTGATGGTGTCAACTACCTCCTGGGGTAGGTCACCTAGAACCTCCGTCCAGGGACCAGACATGAAGTTTCCAGAGGTCTGGAAGTGGGTGCTACAGGGTGCCCCGTCTCTTAGTCAGTAGATCCTTCCTCAGAGAAATCTGCCAAGGAGGGGCTGTCACGGGTAGCATTAGTTCCGGGAACCAGGTCCGAGTGGGCCAATAATGCACCACGAGCAGGACCTGCTCCTCGTCCTCCCTGATCTTGCGCAGTGTCTGTGCGAGAAGGCTCACTGGGGGAAATGCATACTTGCGAAGGCCCCGCGGCCAGCTGTGTGCCAGTGCGTCCATGCTGAGTGTTCCTTCGGTCAGGGAGTAAAACGACTGGCAGTGAGAAGTCTCTGGAGACGCAAACAGGTCTACCTGAGAGGCTCCGAAACATCTCCAAATCAGCTGGACAGTCTGGGGATGGAGTCTCTGACATGCGACGGTAGCGCAGAACACCTTGTTGGTTGATGTACGAAACAGTCACCGTGTTTGCACATGCTTGCCTCGTAAGCGCCCTTTGAGATGGTTCAAGGCAACACGCACCGCTAACAACTCTAGGCAATTGATATGCCAGTACAGTTGGGGGCCTGTCCATACCACCGACACTGCGTGCCTGTTGTACGTGGCCCCCCAGCCGGTGGTGGAGGCATTCGTGTAAACCACAGCATGCCCGGAGACCTGTTCTAGGGGCATCCCTGCCCGGAGAAACGCAAGGTCTGACCACGGGGTGAAGGTTTGCTGACAGGCTGGTGTAACTAGGACCCGTTAAGTGCAGCGCTGCCACGCCCACTTCGAGACTCGGCCATGAAGCCAGTGCTGAAGCAGTCTTATATGAAGCAGCCCCAGCGGTGTAACTGCCGCTGCAACTACCATTAGGGATGGGCGATATGGGCTTAAAAATATATCTCAATAATTTCTGATATTTATTGCGATAACGATATCAATGACGATAATTTAGGGAATCCTGTTTCTTTAGAGAAAAGTATTAAGTCTTTCCTATTTTTACCCAAAATAGGGTGTTGTGAGCATTACTGAGTACACACTTAATGTAATGACTGTTTAATGCATACTGGAAGCCGGAGGGCGCCCTTGCGCAGAAACTCCACATATGCATAGTAGAAGTAATACTCCAGAAAGAAGTATCCAGTGATCGCTGTAGCTGAATAAAACGCAGATAGAGACATTTTAACTGAGTAAACCTGAAGACAATAAACATGCGATTGCACAAAATATATGGTGTTCTTCAAGCAATCTTGGGTATTTTTATAAGGATAGAGTATATTTATAATACAATGCTAATCGACATAGCCTTTATCACTGTATATAATGCTATAAAATAGTATGATTTCTGCCTTATTCTGTGATACGAAACCACGTCTGATCACAAAAATAAGTTATTTCAAACATTCGACTATGTTATGAAGTTAATATGGAGAGCATGTCAATAAATTAAAATATCTTTGTTGGACAACAGGTTTGTAAACGACTCATACACATGTAAAACTGTGTCGCACAGGTGCTACTGTAGTACATTTACTCAAGGCTCAGACCGATTTTTGTCGCGCTGTACAGCCCTATCCAAACCTGTTCCAGATTGTAGAAGGAGCTGCTCATGTCCGTCTTCCTTCACGTCACTCCACACAGTCACACACAGAAATATGTCAACAACTAGACGTTATCGTTATTATCGCGGGAAGAAGAATTCTTATCGTGTGGAGAATTTTTACCAGTATATCGCAAACGATAAGATCTCGCCCATCCCTAGCTACCATATGCCCCAGTCATCTGAAATTGTTTCAGTGGGACTGCTGTCCTGCCCTTGAATGAATTCAAGCAGTTCAGCACCGACCACGCACGTTCCTCTGTGAGGTGTGCTGTCTGTTCGACCGAATCCAACTCCATACCGAGAAAAGAGATTCTCTGTGTCGGGGAGAGTTTGCTCTTTTCCCAGTTGACCCGAAGACCCAACTGGCTGAGGTGCCGGAGCACCAGGTCCCTGTGTTCGCACAACTTATCCAGAGACTGCGCTAGTATAAGCCAATCGTTGAGATAGTTGAGGATGCGAACACCTTGCTCTCTGAGGGGAACAAGAGCCCTCTCCGCAAGTTTTGTGAAGACACAGGGAGACAGGGACAGCCCGAAGGGCAGGACCTTGTACTGATATGCACGTCCTTCGAACGCAAACCGCAGAAATGGTCTGTGGCGTGGAAGGATCGACACATGAAAGTACGCATCCTCGATCCGGAAGTTCACGAACTTCCGTATCGTGACCACCCTCGTGCAGGTCCTTCAGTGCGCCTTGGCCTGATGAACCTGCAGTAACGCCATAGCATGTAAGGCGGAGGCAGCTTCTCCACAAGCCGTATAAGCACCGCCGGTCAGACCAGACGAATGCCTACAGGCCCGGGAGGGGAGCGACGGGTTTCCCCGCCAGGAGGAGGCGGTCTTAGGACACAACGACACAACTGCCGACTGCTCCACCGGGCTGACACAGAATAGCATACACAGTTTGCGTTCAGCGGATATTCTCCAAAATAGCAAAATAGCGATGCGGAGAGACACAGAGGAGACAAATTATTGAATGAAGTTATTTTTGTTTTCTTCGCGTACAAAAAGTATTCTCATCGCTTCATAACAATACGGTTGAACTACTGATGGCAGATGGACTATTCTGACGATGTCTTTCATACTTTTCTGGACCGTGACAGTGTAATTTACTTGGCAGTCAATGGGACAGTCACAAGCCTCCCGGTTTTCATCCAAAATATCTTAAATTATGTTCCGAAGACAAACGAAGCTTTTACTTGTTTGGAACGACATGGGGATAAGTGATTAATGACAAAATTGTCATTTTGGGGTGGAGTAACCCTTTAATATTAATCAAACAGCAACAACAAAGAAATCACACACTGCTCTTGATTGAATAGCTTTTGTAACGTTAATAAAGATGAATCTTTAATTTATACAGTCAAATATACAATGCTGTTTTACATTTCATTACTTTATTCAATTTCCAGATTGTAGAAGGAGCTGCTCATGTCCGTCTTCCTTCACGTCACTCCACACAGTCACACACAGAAATATGTCAACAACTAGACGTTATCGTTATTATCGCGGGAAGAAGAATTCTTATCGTGTGGAGAATTTTTACCAGTATATCGCAAACGATAAGATCTCGCCCATCCCTAGCTACCATATGCCCCAGTCATCTGAAATTGTTTCAGTGGGACTGCTGTCCTGCCCTTGAATGAATTCAAGCAGTTCAGCACCGACCACGCACGTTCCTCTGTGAGGTGTGCTGTCTGTTCGACCGAATCCAACTCCATACCGAGAAAAGAGATTCTCTGTGTCGGGGAGAGTTTGCTCTTTTCCCAGTTGACCCGAAGACCCAACTGGCTGAGGTGCCGGAGCACCAGGTCCCTGTGTTCGCACAACTTATCCAGAGACTGCGCTAGTATAAGCCAATCGTTGAGATAGTTGAGGATGCGAACACCTTGCTCTCTGAGGGGAACAAGAGCCCTCTCCGCAAGTTTTGTGAAGACACAGGGAGACAGGGACAGCCCGAAGGGCAGGACCTTGTACTGATATGCACGTCCTTCGAACGCAAACCGCAGAAATGGTCTGTGGCGTGGAAGGATCGACACATGAAAGTACGCATCCTCGATCCGGAAGTTCACGAACTTCCGTATCGTGACCACCCTCGTGCAGGTCCTTCAGTGCGCCTTGGCCTGATGAACCTGCAGTAACGCCATAGCATGTAAGGCGGAGGCAGCTTCTCCACAAGCCGTATAAGCACCGCCGGTCAGACCAGACGAATGCCTACAGGCCCGGGAGGGGAGCGACGGGTTTCCCCGCCAGGAGGAGGCGGTCTTAGGACACAACTGCATCGCTACCGACTGCTCCACCGGGCTGACACAGAATAGCATACACAGTTTGCGTTCAGCGGATATTCTCCAAAATAGCACTACGGTGATGCGGAGAGACACAGAGGAGACAAATTATTGAATGAAGTTATTTTTGTTTTCTTCGCGTACAAAAAGTATTCTCATCGCTTCATAACAATACGGTTGAACTACTGATGGCAGATGGACTATTCTGACGATGTCTTTCATACTTTTCTGGACCGTGACAGTGTAATTTACTTGGCAGTCAATGGGACAGTCACAAGCCTCCCGGTTTTCATCCAAAATATCTTAAATTATGTTCCGAAGACAAACGAAGCTTTTACTTGTTTGGAACGACATGGGGATAAGTGATTAATGACAAAATTGTCATTTTGGGGTGGAGTAACCCTTTAATATTAATCAAACAGCAACAACAAAGAAATCACACACTGCTCTTGATTGAATAGCTTTTGTAACGTTAATAAAGATGAATCTTTAATTTATACAGTCAAATATACAATGCTGTTTTACATTTCATTACTTTATTCAATTTCTGTACCTGAAAACTAATGTAAAAATCACTGTTTATTTTATTTGTATCTTTACTCCATTGTATTTATTTGTGCTGTTGATTGTAGTTAGATATATTATTCTTATTTTCTTTATTTTAATTTGACAGTATAGTTTTTGCCTAAACATAGCACATACCGAACCATACCGAAACCGTGACTCTAAAACGTGATACAAACTGAACTGTGAGTAAGTTGAACCGGTCCACCCCTAATAGATTTATTCAAACAGCTGTCACCATCTTAAACTCTGTATGGCAGTGATAAGAGACTTGTGACCAAGCCTGGTTATTGGTTCCTAGAAAGGCTTTGCCATAATGCCCACAACAGCACAACTGGACTTTTCCTCTTCAGCTGTGCCTTCAGTCTGTCGGATTTAATCTGAAAAAGTTCAAAATCAAGAGCAACTGGAGGGTGAATAAAGAGAGAGGAGAAAAAGTGCAGGAAGAGATGGCAAGACAGTATCAGAAGGAAAGAGGCAGGTATCGTTCTATGTAGTTTGGACATAGTTAGTTAAAATGTGGCTTTTTTATCCTCTTGGACTGTAAGGAGGATTATATGTTTGATTCTCTGCCTAAAATAGACCTGCCTCAGAGAAACATGCAGGCAATGCTAGATAGAATTTGATCTGCTCTAAGCTGCTCAACAATGGCTTCTAAAGAGCCAGAGTTCTGCTAGAATACAGATCAGTGCTAGGGGTGAAAGTTGATATTGCATTTTCTTTACATCCTATTTGCAAGTCACAATGGGGAAGATGGAAAGCAATGGTTAAGGTTAACCAAGTGTTAACCAAGTGTCTAACAGCTTAGTCATTCCCAAGTTATATCCCAGAGAGTGCTGTATTTTAGGATGTTCCAGAGGTTTCAGATTTCCTGTGTTTAACCTAGAGAAACAGTAATTATGACTTAAATCGGCTGTCATTTGTTTTAACTAACTATTTAAGAAAATAAAGTAAATGGGACATGTAAGGTTTGTCAATTTGTCATATGACTTGTGGATGATATTTCATGCTTGATAATAAAATTCTACCACACAAAGACTGCAATTGACGCTGACCTTTGTAATCTAGATTGTATGTGCAAATAATTAGCTGTTAGGTATTTTTCGAAGAAAACTCCAAAAAACTTGTGATAAGAAGCTCAAGCATCTGAGCTACAGTACTTGGTGAGGCTGCAGTTTTTTTTTTTTTTTTACATTTTTAATTGTACTTATTTTATGATTTTATTTTATTATAACATTTATTGCATAGGTTATTTATTACATAACACTTATTTTATTATAACATTTATTTAACATTTAAAATACATGTATTATTTATTTTATTTGTACTAATTTTATGTTTTTATGGAACAATGTTCAGCAATGTATAAGTACAAGAACAGTTTAATAGTGAATCATCACCATAATGGCCACTTAAACAACAATAATGTTAATGCTAAATGATATCTAGTATAATGAGTTAAAATTCTGGTCAGTGAAGTGTACTTGAGCCTTGTTCATGGGGCTTTGGGGGTAAATATGACAATGTTTTAGGCAGTTACAAAGCATGCATTTATTCATTTATGCATTTATCATAGATCATAAACCAAGAGACCTTTCTGACCCAGTATTTTTCAGGAGAGTGAGACCTGTGCCTCCTCAAGTAATGGCTGTTTAGTATCATCTATTTTCCTCATGGTGTTATATCTTCCATCAGTTATCAGCTTATTTCAGATTTGATCCCATGAGGCCCATTTTCCCAGTCTCCCGTTGCAGTCATTCTTGATTTGTTGAAAGACCTGGGTTTCTACTAAAGCTTTCTTGCTCCTCTCAGGCAGTTAGTAGTCTTTCCTCATCCACCATTCTTCAGGGACTGGCCCTGTACATGTGTGATAGGGGAGCTCTTGGATCGGCTTTGCAGCAGGGGGTTCCTTTGAGGCCAATCTGAAGAGTTCCTTAAGAGAGACAGAATGAGGCAAATTGAGGTAAAGGCACTAAGGGTAGAGAGAGCGGTCTTTGTTTGAAATGTGAGGCGGGATTTTGTAGTCACACACCAACAGCATGTAGGGAAAGTATACTTGGACAACAATAGTTTATTTCTGGGCTTGATGCCTTTTCGTTAGCTCTGCTCTACCCAGTCTCTTAGGAGGAGTATCAGAGAGGTGCTTAAGAGCCTCCCTGTGGAGTCTCGGGGTGTTTTGATAATGAACAGTAATGTGTGTAATGTACTGTTCTTACTTTTAAAGGAGATCAAGGATGTTTAAGTACTTGGTTTTGCGAGCCTGAAAAGCACTTTTGTTGAAAAGATCAGTTTAGACCTGCATGAATTAATATGCTGGTTGAGGTCTGTCCATGCTGGCTAGTGCTGGTCTGGTGCTCGTCTAGCTGGTGGAGTTCACTAGCCAAACCAATATGGCCAATGCAGTGAAACTGGTTGAACAAGGAGGCCCGGGGTTTTTCTTTTTAACGAGAATATTAAGTAAAGTGCAGATTTTGGTGAGTTTTGAGATACTGTATATCAATTGGCTGAAGGTTTGGGATATTTAGATATTTATATTCTAAGTAATTTTGATAATATCACATTGCTTTTATTGCTTTATGTCATAGCTTGCATTTTGGGTAACACTTTAGTATAGGGACCAATTCTCACCATGAACTAGTTGCTTATTAGCATGCCTATTATAACATATTGGCTGTTTATTAGTACTTATAAAGCACATATTCTACATGACCATATTCTACATCCCTGATCCTACCCAAATACTTAAACTTAGCAACTACCTTACTAACTACTAATAAGCAGCAAATTAGGAGTTTATTGAGGCAAAAGTCATAGATAATGGTTTGTTAATAGCGAGTATTGGACCTTAAAGTAAAGTGTGACCGTATTTTGATTAATATCTTGTTTTTAATGCCATGTTATATTATTCATTCATTTATTCAGTCATTCATTCATTTCAGTGTTACTTTTATTTTTTTATCCCTTTGATATTTATTTATTTATGTAGTTAGTTAGATATTCAGTTAGTTATTTGGTTAGTTATTTTTATTTATACCCCTTTCCATACGCATATTTTATTTGTTTCTTTGTTTGTTTTTTCCAGTGTTACTTTATCCATTTCATACGCACGCTTATTTATTTATTTATTTTGATTAATATCTTGTTTTTAATGCCATGTTATATTATTCATTCATTTATTCAGTCATTCATTCATTTCAGTGTTACTTTTATTTTTTTATCCCTTTGATATTTATTTATTTATGTAGTTAGTTAGATATTCAGTTAGTTATTTGGTTAGTTATTTTTATTTATACCCCTTTCCATACGCATATTTTATTTGTTTCTTTGTT
The DNA here is from genome assembly GCF_001515645.1 of Sinocyclocheilus grahami. Lineage (NCBI taxonomy): Eukaryota > Metazoa > Chordata > Actinopteri > Cypriniformes > Cyprinidae > Sinocyclocheilus > Sinocyclocheilus grahami. Next base: position 987,573 of record NW_015505227.1, read on the forward strand.
TGTTGTAATATTTTTGGTAATTCATTCATTCATTCATTTATTCAGTCATTCATTAATTTCAGTGTTACTTTTATTTTTTTATCCCTTTGATATTTATTTATTTATGTAGTTAGTTAGATATTCAGTTAGTTATTTGGTTAGTTATTTTTATTTATACCCCTTTCCATACGCATATTTTATTTGTTTCTTTGTTTGTTTTTTCCAGTGTTACTTTATCCATTTCATACGCACGCTTATTTATTTATTTATTAGTTTGTTTATTAGTGTTTGTTTTCTTTGTATCCCTTTCATACAAAATATATATTTATTTATTTATTTATTTATCAGTGTTAGTTTAATTTGTATTCCCTCCATAAACACATTTATTTGTTTATTTGTTTTCCAGTGTTAGTTTTATTTCTATCCCTTTCATACACATTTATTTATTTATTTATTCATCCATATTAAAAAAGAACAGCAATAAACATCAGCATTTAACTAAATAATATTTTACTTTATAAATAGTAAAGTATATATATATATATATATATATATTTAAACAGTCATGGACAAAAATATCGTAAACAAATATGGTAAATATGATCAAAGAAGGCTGTGAAAATGTATCTGCATTGGAATCCTTTTGATCTTTTATTAAAAAAATTCACAAAAATTGTGAATTCATCGGATAATAAGAATTTAAAATGGGGGGAAATATCATTATGACATAAATGTTTTTCTCTAATACACATTGGCCACAATTAGCAGCACCCTTTTATTCAATACTTTTTGAAACCTCCATTTGCCAGTTTAACAGCTCTAAATGTTCTCCTATAATGCCTGATGAGGTTAGAGAGCACCTGACAAGAGATCAGAGACAATTCCTTCATCCAGAATCTTTCCAGACCCTTCAGATTCCCAGCTTCATGATGGTGCTTCTCCTCTTCAGTTCACCACACTCATTTTCTATAGGGTGCAGGTCAGGGAACTGGAATGGCCATAGCAGAAGCTTGGTTTTGTGCTTAGTGACCCTTGTTTGTGTTTTTTTTAAGATTTGTTTTTGGATTATTGTCTGGTTGGAAGATCCAAACATGGCCCATTATAAGATTTCTAACAGAGTCAGTCACTTATTGATTTTTTATCTGTTGGTATTTGATAGAATCAAAGATGCCATGTATCTAAACAAGATGTCCAGGACCTCCAGCAGAAATATAGGCCCACAACATTAAAAATACAGCAGTATATTTCATTGTACACATTGAGTGTTTGCTGCTAAAAAGCTAATTTTTTAGTTTCATCTGACCATAGAAGCCAGTCCCATTTGAAGTTCCAGACGTGTCTGATAACTGAATATGCTGGATTTTGTTTTTGGATGAGCTAGGAGAATTTTTCTTGAAACCCTCCCACACAACATGTGGTGTAGGTGCTGTTTGACGATTTTTTTAAGGTTTTCTGACCCCGAGACTCAACTATTTTCTGCAATTCTCCAGCTGTGGTCCTTGGAGAGTCTTTAGCCACTCAAACTCTCCTTCTCACCGTGCATTAGTACGATTTAGACACACATCCTCTTCCAGGCAGATTTGTAACATTTTCTGTTAATTGGAAATTCTTAATTATTGCCCTGATGGTGGAAATGGGAATTTTCACTGCTCTAGCTTTTTTTTTAAAGCCACTTCACTAATTTGTGAAGCTCAGTTATATTTTGCTGCACATCAGAAATATATTATTTGTTTTTTCTCATTGTGATGGATGATTAAGGGAATTTGGCCTTTGTTTTCCTTCCTATTTATATTCCTGTGAATATAATTTTTGTGATTCCTGTGATTTTTTTTTTTATCTAGGCTTTTTTTTATCTTTTATCTTTGCAGGAAGTCAGTGAGTCATTTGTTTGAATAAATTCATATAAATGCATCACTTGAATGAGTTTAATCAGATTTCTAAATGTTTCATAAGTGACAGACTGTTACTGGACAAGTTACACTATTACATTAAGCTTAACTGCTGTCAGGCTACTGACAAATGTAGTTAAGTTAGTAGCGACACTACTTTTAGTTAGTTACTCCCCTGCTGGTCATGTCAGCACAAAGCTCTCTAGCTGTTTGTAAAACGATTGTGTGCGTACAGTATGAGTTGAAGCCCTCATGGGCAATCCTGTCCAGCACATGGGTTATACAATGGTCCTCCAGTGTTGGTGACTGAGGGTGATGAAGTGAAACTGTTCCAAGTGACAGGAAAGTCTGAAGGCACAACCGTCCCTCGACACAAAACCAGCCTTTGGTGTCCTTGTGGAACAAGCCAGCCTGGATGAAGTCTGTGAAAGAGACAGTGAAGGGATTGGGAGAGCTGGAAAAAATAGCATAAGCATTTGGGATGTTTCTGGAAAGACCTGAGGAAAAGGCAATTCAAGGCTTCAAGAGGATTACTGGCGAGTGAGCCAGCAGCCGACTGGCGAGAGGAGTGTTAGTCTGCCAGCTCATAAAACACACCAGGGGCTGTATTTCTTCCGTTTTTCCCTCCTCAGTCCCGCTGTTTGTCTCCCGCTAGCTTGAGTATGTGCTGCAGACGGTCTTTAGAGCTGTCAACACTGAACTGTAAACCTGTCCTAATGTGGTGGAGGTTAGGGACCAGTAGACAGCAGGCTGTTGACCTCATGCCACTGGGAACTTTCAGTCATTTTTGTACAACTAGTAAAAATTTTAGCGCTCAGCTGAAAGACCTGCTTTCCACTGACATAATGCATCCAGTGCGTCCATGGTGGTGGTATAAATTTTCATGGTTTTATTATGGTGTGTGGAAGGATCATCCAGCAGGCCCTGAAAACTTTTAGAGGTCATGTGATCATGTGGGGCCTTTGACAACTTTATGACTGAAGGCCTCAAGCCCTCTGAGAATTGAAGTGCAGTGTGTTGGATTCAGTCATAGATTGCTGTCCATGTCTATTTTAGGAAGGTGATATTTCATTCATCCCTATTCTTTCCTAGACACCTCTGTATCCAGGACTATGAATTAGAGACGGCCTACTTATGCAATCGCATTACAGCAAATCAAGCATGGGCAGAACCTCTCCATCTTTCTTGCTGTTCAAAGAGCCATTAGTCTTAAAGCTGTGGTTTAGTAAAACATGTGTAATGAATCTGCTTGAAAAATATAAATTGCTTTTATTTCGGTTAGAGAGAATCATTTAGTCGGTGTGATGTTAGGGCACAAAGGTCACACCTGTGATTTTTCCCTCTTGTTTCCTGAACATGAATGTTGAAACAAAAGCCCTGGTCTTGGGTATTAAATCTTATACATCTTGGAGCTTAAATCTTTTTAAAACGTTGGAAAGAATTTAGTATAAAATAACTGTGCAATGAAGCATTGAGTGCTACATCGTTTATGAGAATAAGAACGGTCCCTTTAAGTAAACTGCACATGATATAAGAAACTGAATTTCATATATTTAGCTCATAAATACAGTAAACATCTGCTATAGTTTAGTCTGACTTTGGAAAAATTGACTGGTCTGAAACTAAAGAGTCTAGACTAAATCATTTGGACTGAAGAATTCACATTGCAATTTTTATAATAATAAATAGACAAATTACTGTTTATGTTTGACTGAAATTTACATTTTAAAGTGCATTTAAACCTACAGTTAGGGCAGAGCAGTAAATTGAAATCTATATTTATCATTAAAAAAATTAGTGAATGATGTTGATGATACATTTGAGTAATTTTCAATATTTAGCCTACATTACACATACTCAAGTATGTGTGATGCTCATAGTGTTTCCAGCGTCTGCTCTCTTACTTTACATGAACTTCATCTCCAAAACTGTTCTTACGGTTCACTTCATGAGCATTTTTCCATTTAATTTGATAACAGCTATTGTCAAAAACAGACTGAAACACAAAGGTCCAAAATAAAACCAAAATAAAGTTTGGCTTAACTTGGAGTAATATAGTACTATTGTAAAATGTACCTCTCTAAGTAATAAGAATAACAACAAGATGTTGTTTATGTTTCATATAATCAAGATTGTTTTCATGTTTTTCCATGTTTTATAAACAGATCTGTTGTGCAGAACCTTATTTGACAAAATAAATGCAAATGCAAACTTAAATTAAATTAATAAAAAAAAATCTTAAATGTTTAAAGTTTTATTCATTAATTTCAAAATTTTTTAAGTTTTTTTTATTTTTTTTTACTTAAAACACATAATCCAGAAAAAAATTAAATGGAAAACACAGAATTTGGGAAATAATACATCCAATTATATGGGCCCTAAATTAAAATAATTTATTCTGTAGACTTTACTTGTAAACAGGCAAGTTATATTTACATAAATGTAAGGTTTTACAGGTAACCAATAAACCAGCAGGAAAGAAAAGTTTCACGTCTTTGAAAAACAACTTAAATTTCAGTCTGTTCCTCACACATAGCTAGCGGATGACTTCAGAAGCACAACCGTGTGGCAGGCATACCTGCATTAGCATGAGACAGATGTTGACCTGCTTTACTTTTCCATTGTATGCTGTCTCTTGCTGGATGTCCAGATGGATGCTAAAGCCACACTTTTGTTTTCCATCTACAAATTTCCTTTCTTTCCACCACCGTTGCAGGTGTTGACCATCTGGATTACGCTAATCTCCAGGGCAACAGCTGACCTGACCTGCGAAGCTCTGCTCCTGCTCTCCACAAATCCTACAGGTAAGTCACCATAACGGATCTGAAACCAGTTTTGCTTTGTGGTATATAAGAGTTTAGATGTGGTTTGGGAAGCATGATCATAGATCAGACACGCGAGTCAACTTAATGGCCTCTGGTGTTAAAGGTCTCCCGTTTGAGGTATTGATAAAGTGTCATGGCGGCTGATGGGATTTGTGGTTAAACTGCATATCACCAGTACATCTGAAAAAGGATTCCGCTGACCTTGAGAACCTGTACTGAACACATTTACAGGAGACTTTGGTCTTTATGAACATTGTTCCAAATCTGTATGAACCTGTGGAACACAAAATTATATATTTTTGAAAATGTAAAAAAGATATATGGTACCGGGGTCTAAACCAACTCAGAGAAAGGGAACGAGGCTAATAATGCGCAACCCTTACCATACAGGATTTCAGAAAAGTGCACAAAACTTAACGTGCACACTTACCCACTATGTGGATTTTAGAAAGTGCGCAAAGCTTAACGTGTGCACTTACAATAATATGGATTTAAGAGTTTTCCAAGCATCTGTTCACAGATACCCAGAAGTACTGAGCCAAACGGGAGAGGCAAGCTCAAATACAACCCTCTAAGGCGAGGGGAGCACTGCCTGAGACAGCATTACACAAGAAGGTTCTCGCAAATGCCACCTATACTTCCCGCTCGATGCCTCAGCAAGAGGGGATATCCTGGTGACTAGGAGGCCCCTCAGGGCGACCTAGATACAGTATACCAGACAGGGCAGCCTGAAAGCATAAGCCCAGCCCGGACGTCCAGGAAATTCTGCAGTGCCGTGTCGGGGGTCTGATGGTCAGGAAGGCTCCCGCAGAAGCCTGTGACCTGGCCGCATGATCCAGGAAGCATGAAGCCGAAACCAGGCTATCATACTGGCTGGACATCATATTGATGAGTGAAGTAACACTGCAAGTCGAGCACCCGGTTTCTGAATCCAACAGAGAGGGTGCTCACCGAGGACCCACCCTAGAAAAGGACAGAAACACACAGGTCCCGGAAAACACTGCAAAGGAAGCTAGTCATATGTGACAAACATAGCTGTTATTGCTCAGAAAAGGCAATATTAGGAGATGAAAGTTCAGTTTTTTGCGCTGCTTTGAAAAGCCCAGCCTTACTGTGGTTTATTTTGGTTTGCAGTTAAAGTAGAAGGGCAAATCGAACACTAATGCAAGAATGCTGGAATACACTGTGCATCTGTTTGTGTTCAGGGCTTTGCAAAGGCTTAGTGAGTGTGAATTGGTGTAAAACTATACAGAATTAAGTATTTTCTATGTACAGTTTTCACCTGCAAATATTATATTACGCTTAAAGAGTAAAATAGTGCATAAACTTTGTACATTAAACTGAGAAAATTGCTGCACAGTTGCTCTTTTATACAGTATTGTAAGTAGTTATTTTTCATTTGAGGATCAATTATGTCTCTATTAAAAATAAAAAATAGCCCCCAAAAAAACGAGACAATAGATGACATTTAGTAAGAGTTTACAGCAATAAAAACTAATGCAGATAGCATGCCCCACATAATTTGGCCTTGGAAAAACTTTTGATTGCAGACCACATCAACGGTAATTGACCGTAACAAAAAGCAGGGTCATTTGGTAATTAAATTTCTGTCTGAATCGCAATGTTTGAGTTTGCATGGAGCAATTGGTTAAAACGCTATTTTAAAAATCTTAAGTAGCTGGCCAAGTGTACACACTACAAAAATGTTTGATTGACAGTCACATGTAAATATGGCTTAAATTGCTTAAATTATTGTTCCTTTTTGGAATACAGGCGTCATTCCTAAATAATAACCTGCAACGTTTTGTAAATAAGAAACATGGATGACAACCATTTTATTTTTTTTATTTTATTTTTTTTATATTGTTTAAACCTTTTTTGGTTTGTTTTCTAACTTCTAAGAGATCATCATTTATAAAGTAATAATTTTTTTTCACATTTATTCTGAATTCATATATTAACCATTTTAAGAGACATGGATGTTCAACATGTGAAATTACTAGGGTCTTTTTACTAGAAAAGCAGGAAACTCAGCAACAGTCTCCATTTGTTCTTGTTGGTGTTTTGGAGAATCAGTTGAGAAAAATCTTCTCCTATCTTATGTTTTGTTTAGTTTTTTCTTCACAATTTCTTCACACGTTTTACCTCAGTTATTATCTATCTTGATTTTTTACAGCTTGCTCAAAAGTTGAACCTATGTTCAGATATTCATAACAGGCCAGTTCAAGTTCAGATCAAACCAATCTGGTTTGAAATATGGCAAGTGCTCCATCCTTAAAATTTTAAAGAGTAAATCTCTCACATACGGTGAAGTTAACATGGCTTTCCTCTTAAATACACACTGTTCTGATCCATCCGATAGACAGATTAACGGATCATGTTTACACCACTGAACTATATATGTGTACAGGGTCGTACAACCATTCAGTGAGTCAATAGTGCGCTGGTTAAACCTGCAGTCAGATAAGATTTTCCCAGATGAAACCAAATGTCGTATTTTTAAATGCTCATCATGTAATGGGTAATTAATATGTCCTGATCGCCTGTAAAACCAGAACCGTTCATTGGCCGGCTCGACCAAGTGATGATATAATTACACAAGTCTTGAAGAATTCAACCACTAATCTCCAGCGCAGCTGCGACAACAAAGCCTGCTGGTGTCAGCGCAACAATTGCGAACTCAAAAGGAGTCAATGTTGTGTAATATCACTGTGTAAAAAAAGTCACGTTGGCTATCTGAGCTGAATGATGAAACGTTTTTAATAGATGTTCCATGTCTGCCAGTCTTAGATTCAATTTTGCGTGTGCTGCATCTTAAGGAAGGAAAACAGGCCAGGGATGGGGCTGTCTAGGGATTGCAGTCCCCGTGGGGACGATTATGAAATGGCAAGTAATACCCTCAACCCATCTGTCTCACTCAGTATCGACACAGAGAAACAGATGATGTTGAATGTTACTTCCCCTCCTAGGTGCTCTCATGAGAAAATCTCGAACCACATTTTGAATACTGTTTTCGAAATGATTGTCATACGGTCCAAAAATGGCACCTACCCATAGGAAAAATTTATTGCTCAGTGGTTGCTTTTCCTAAGCTTAGGAGACTTAGATGAGATTCTCATATATCTCTCATTTTAGTATCAACAGCATTTCAGATGTTTCTCCTAAAATTCCTTAGGAGAAATAAAAGTAGACACAAATGAGAAATATTTGAGAAAAAAGAGTCAAAACAGAGAATATGGTGGAAGAAACATAGAATATATCTTTATTGTCTTGCTGCAATTTCTATCAAGAGGAGAAATAAAAGTAGACAACTGAGACATGATAAAGTTCTAAAAAAAAAGGAATCCAAAATGACAATGGGAGAGAAACGTTTGAGAAACATGGGAGATCCCTTTATTGTCTTGTTGTAATGTGTTTTACTGCTCAGAGGTTGCTGTTGCTTATTTTATTGCAAAGGGGTTTTTCACCTTCAATGGTCATGACAGTAGGAGTAGAGACAGGAAACAATTGGACAGGTGAGAATTGAACAGGAGCAGGAAAGTACCTTTAGCTGGGATTAACCCATATTGTCTGAGGTGCAGTTGTGCCTTCACATCAGTGTGCTGCCCACATATAGGATTAGATCTCTGCCACAATTTTGCGCACGAAAGATCATAATTTGAGCGCACAAAAGTGCATTTTGTATGCGCGCGATCTGAGTTTTGTGGAGAAAATGTTTGTTTCGCAACGAAAAAAGTATTTAGAACGCACTAAAATCAATTTTGCTTTTAAAATACGTTTTTGGATGTGTGCAGTCCTTTTTTGCGCGTGCAACGTTTCACTAGCTTGCTCACCTGATGCCTGCCCTCAGTGCTCTCTAAATGCCAACGGCTGGCTTCCTCAACACAACCCAGCGTTACATAATGCTATAATTCCGGGCAATCAAAGACGAGGCTGCTAAATTCTGATTGGCTGCCTTGACAACCAATAACAACATTCCTTGCATTGCTGATGACAGCGGAAGAGGAAAAATACTGTACAGTGCATGCATAATTATAATGCAAAGTGATATTCTGTTTATATTTTTTTCCAGGCACATTTGACCAATTCCAAACAACATCAATCTTAATAACTGCTATTAATCTAGTATTTAATCACTTATAACCTATATATTATTGTTCATGAAGGCTGGAAGTGAAAAACGCCTTATATTCAGGTGTGCATAATTATTAAGCAGGTTATCTTCTACAGATAAAATCTCGAGATGACTAAAAATGAACTCCCAAAACTTACTGCCAGATTCTGGAAGATAAATTCTTCAAACAGTGGTACAAGAGGATGTGGTGCTGGTCCTTCAAGAGTCACTCTAAACTTATCTGTCTATAAAGCCTATATTAAAAAATCAGTCTTCAAGTATTTTACTACACTTCAGTATGTGATTCTTATTAAGTAGGGGTCATTTTCTGATTCTATACTTAACCTAAGTCTCTGAGAATCTGACACCTTGTACTTCTGGAGAGTATAGGTAGGTTGCAGTTCTAGAAAATGGTGGTGCTGGAGACTAAATGGTTCCTGGTGATTTCACACCTAATTCTTCACCTTAATTCCTAATTCTTTTGCAGTTAACATGCATATTTTCTTCTCCACATGTTTTTGACTGACCCTGCTGACCCACTGAGCATTTTGCTGTCCAATGGTTATGCATTAACTTTTGCAATTTCTAGTATTGTATTAGTTTTGAATATTTCTCATGGGCATTTAATAATTTTTGACTTTCAGTCTGAGTTAAATTTCTTTTTTTGGCTCATTTTATCTGTAAAAGAAAATCTGCTTAATAATTATGCACACCTGAATATAAGGCGTTTTTCACTTCCAGCCTTCATGAACAATAATATATAGGTTATAAGTGATTAAATACTAGATTAATAGCAGTTATTAAGATTGATGTTGTTTGGAATTGGTCAAATGTGCCTGGAAAAAAATATAAACAGAATATCACTTTGCATTATAATTATGCATGCACTGTACAGTATTTTTCCTCTTCCGCTGTCATCAGCAATGCAAGGAATGTTGTTATTGGTTGTCAAGGCAGCTAATCAGTATTTAGCAGCCTCGTCTCTGATTGACTGGAATTATGGCATATTTTAATGCTGGGTTGTGTTGAGCAAAGGAGCCGTTGGCATTTATAGAGCACTGAGGGCCGGCATCAGATGAGCAAGCTAGTGAAACATTGCACGTGCAAAAGAGAAGGTCTGCACACATCCAAAAACTTATTTTAAATGCAAAATTGATTTTCGTGTGCTCGAAATACTTTCTTCTTTGCGAGACAAACATTTTCTCCACAAAACTCAGGTCACGCGCGTGCAAAACGCACTTTGCGCACTCAAAATATGATCTTTCACACGCAGAATTGTGGCAGAGATATAATCCCATACCCACAAGGCTATGGCTCTGACAGAGGTTACTCTACGCTCAGGATACTAAGGGGTGATTCTATTATATGTCTCAATGAGATAATCAGCTTTGTCTTAAGATGTCTTCAGTTTTATTTTAGGAGAAACGTTAAACTTTTACTAATATTGTAAATACTAAAACTGTCATTTAAATAGTTATTTATTAATATCATTTAAATAGTCATTTAAATAGCATTAAACATCTCAGAATATCAAGGGTTACTAGTTTAAATGTTTAAATTTATCTTCAATGTCCAGCATTGTATACACCACATTTTCCAAACACACTAGAAAGGACTTACAAGTGCAAGATGTTTAGTATAAGAGCAATCCATTTTTTAACAAATGTAACACTAGTGTACCAGTGTTTTTTTGTTGTTGCTTTGTTTAGTATTAAAATTTTGTCTTGTAAAGCCCATTTTTGCATGCATGTAAATATAGGTAATGGTTTCCTCTGTTAATCGCTGTGCAATAAAACACTATCTACATAAAACAACTTCAAATATGACAATGCATGTATTGTCTTTGATTTAAATGGTGTTGATAAATGGCATTGAAGCTAACCAGAGTGAAGAAAAATCAAATAAAAAAGGATCTCTTTACCATTTCAAATGTTTCTCCTAGACAGAAATTAGGTTACCTTAATATTGAATGGAAACCTTTGCTTGAGTCTCCTGCTTCTCAAACTTGTCTCCTGAGATAAAAACTCTAACACTCTCACAATGGTCTTCTTTAAAGCTTTAGAAGAGATTTCAACAACTTTACACACTGTGCTCAGATTTTTCTCCTTAGCTGAAGACTCTGGATCTCTCATAACTTTACAAAGTGTGCACCAAGTCAAATGCCTCACTATGAGCTCAAACATTTCTTCTAGTGCTGTGCAATATATAGAAATTATCGAAATATCGCAAATGTACATATCGCAATATGCATATCGCTACGGCTTGCAATATTTGGGGCCATGAACAAAAGACAAAGAGAAAATCACTCATTACTCTTACCTAAATAACTTTTGTAGCTTAAATAAGAATCAGTGCATATTGAATTCAAAGAGTAAATACTAAGCTGCGTTTTATTTTTCCTTTTTAATATTTAGTTCCTAAACTCATGTTAAAATGATTACACTAATGTTAAAATGACATTTTTATGTAATGCTCGAGTAAATCACTACCGTTCACTTTCAGAAGTTGTTGTAGGAGTGCTTTCTTATCAGAATCAGAATGAGCTTTATTCACCACTTAAGTGTGCACAAACACAAGGAATTTGTTGTGGTTTTACAGGAACACTTGGTACATACATACATACAAATAACCATATATATATGACACAAGATAGTTATAGAAGTTCACAGAACTGACTCAGCAACAGCTGAGTAAAACTGTTCCCTTTCAGTCAGTCACGTTCGACGTTACATCGCCCAATCCCCTTCGAGTGTAAACTAAACAAGCCAATGACAGTTGGCGTGCGTGTTTCGGCACGCGCACCCCGCCCCGCAGCGCGGGTATAAAAGGAGAGCGCGTGCAGATGCACATCAGCTTTGTGCTTCGGAGCCGAGCCTTCTCAGGACGAATCTCCGCGAGTGTTTGGAAGAAACAGCTGCCGTTGGTGTTGGTTGGACCATTTCTAAAAGAGCTTCACAAGTGACGGGCGTCTTTTTAAAGATGGCTTCCCGCTCGTGCGTTTCTGGATGTGGTCGCTTCCTGGCTTCATCTGATGGTCATGATCGCTGCATCTCGTGCCTGGGCTTACAGCGTGCTGAAGCAGCGCTCATGGATGAGTCATGTTCTCAGAGCGGGAACATGACCATCGCGACGTTGCGGTCTAGATACCTCCTCATTAAACGGGGGAGTATCCCCCTTGCCATGCCCTGGTCTAGCTCCTCCGGTCGGAGGGCTACTTCAGTTCATGGTCAGGGAGACCTGAGGATCACGGTGAGAGCTTCCCCATCGAGTACGTCTCCGCGGGCCTCTCATTCCTCTGGCATGTCGCACCACCTG
>NW_015505227.1:1001563-1040407 GCF_001515645.1 Sinocyclocheilus grahami
TCCTGGTGATTTCACACCTAATTCTTCACCTTAATTCCTAATTCTTTTGCAGTTAACATGCATATTTTCTTCTCCACATGTTTTTGACTGACCCTGCTGACCCACTGAGCATTTTGCTGTCCAATGGTTATGCATTAACTTTTGCAATTTCTAGTATTGTATTAGTTTTGAATATTTCTCATGGGCATTTAATAATTTTTGACTTTCAGTCTGAGTTAAATTTCTTTTTTTGGCTCATTTTATCTGTAAAAGAAAATCTGCTTAATAATTATGCACACCTGAATATAAGACATTTTTCACTTCCAGCCTTCATGAATAATTATATATCAATTATAAATGATTAAATACAAGATTAATAGTATTATTAAGATTGATGTCTTTTGGAATTAGTAAAATTTGCTTGGAAAACAATATGATCAGAATATCAACTTGCATAATAATTATGCATGCACTGTACAGTATTTTTCCTCTTCCGCTGTCATCAGCAATGCAAGGAATGTTGTTATTGGTTGTCAAGGCAGCTAATCAGTATTTAGCAGCCTCGTCTCTGATTGACTGGAATTATGGCATATTTTAATGCTGGGTTGTGTTGAGCAAAGGAGCCGTTGGCATTTATAGAGCACTGAGGGCCGGCATCAGATGAGCAAGCTAGTGAAACATTGCACGTGCAAAAGAGAAGGTCTGCACACATCCAAAAACTTATTTTAAATGCAAAATTGATTTTCGTGTGCTCGAAATACTTTCTTCTTTGCGAGACAAACATTTTCTCCACAAAACTCAGGTCACGCGCGTGCAAAACGCACTTTGCGCACTCAAAATATGATCTTTCACACGCAGAATTGTGGCAGAGATATAATCCCATACCCACAAGGCTATGGCTCTGACAGAGGTTACTCTACGCTCAGGATACTAAGGGGTGATTCTATTATATGTCTCAATGAGATAATCAGCTTTGTCTTAAGATGTCTTCAGTTTTATTTTAGGAGAAACGTTAAACTTTTACTAATATTGTAAATACTAAAACTGTCATTTAAATAGTTATTTATTAATATCATTTAAATAGTCATTTAAATAGCATTAAACATCTCAGAATATCAAGGGTTACTAGTTTAAATGTTTAAATTTATCTTCAATGTCCAGCATTGTATACACCACATTTTCCAAACACACTAGAAAGGACTTACAAGTGCAAGATGTTTAGTATAAGAGCAATCCATTTTTTAACAAATGTAACACTAGTGTACCAGTGTTTTTTTGTTGTTGCTTTGTTTAGTATTAAAATTTTGTCTTGTAAAGCCCATTTTTGCATGCATGTAAATATAGGTAATGGTTTCCTCTGTTAATCGCTGTGCAATAAAACACTATCTACATAAAACAACTTCAAATATGACAATGCATGTATTGTCTTTGATTTAAATGGTGTTGATAAATGGCATTGAAGCTAACCAGAGTGAAGAAAAATCAAATAAAAAAGGATCTCTTTACCATTTCAAATGTTTCTCCTAGACAGAAATTAGGTTACCTTAATATTGAATGGAAACCTTTGCTTGAGTCTCCTGCTTCTCAAACTTGTCTCCTGAGATAAAAACTCTAACACTCTCACAATGGTCTTCTTTAAAGCTTTAGAAGAGATTTCAACAACTTTACACACTGTGCTCAGATTTTTCTCCTTAGCTGAAGACTCTGGATCTCTCATAACTTTACAAAGTGTGCACCAAGTCAAATGCCTCACTATGAAAACATTTCTTCTAGTGCTGTGCAATATATAGAAATTATCGAAATATCGCAAATGTACATATCGCAATATGCATATCGCTACGGCTTGCAATATTTGGGGCCATGAACAAAAGACAAAGAGAAAATCACTCATTACTCTTACCTAAATAACTTTTGTAGCTTAAATAAGAATCAGTGCATATTGAATTCAAAGAGTAAATACTAAGCTGTGTTTTATTTTTCCTTTTTAATATTTAGTTCCTAAACTCATGTTAAAATGATTACACTAATGTTAAAATGACATTTTTATGTAATGCTCGAGTAAATCACTACCGTTCACTTTCAGAAGTTGTTGTAGGAGTGCTTTCTTATCAGAATCAGAATGAGCTTTATTCACCACTTAAGTGTGCACAAACACAAGGAATTTGTTGTGGTTTTACAGGAACACTTGGTACATACATACATACAAATAACCATATATATATGACACAAGATAGTTATAGAAGTTCACAGAACTGACTCAGCAACAGCTGAGTAAAACTGTTCCCTTTCAGTCAGTCACGTTCGACGTTACATCGCCCAATCACCTTCGAGTGTAAACTAAACAAGCCAATGACAGTTGGCGTGCGTGTTTCGGCACGCGCACCCCGCCCCGCAGCGCGGGTATAAAAGGAGAGCGCGTGCAGATGCACATCAGCTTTGTGCTTCGGAGCCGAGCCTTCTCAGGACGAATCTCCGCGAGTGTTTGGAAGAAACAGCTGCCGTTGGTGTTGGTTGGACCATTTCTAAAAGAGCTTCACAAGTGACGGGCGTCTTTTTAAAGATGGCTTCCCGCTCGTGCGTTTCTGGATGTGGTCGCTTCCTGGCTTCATCTGATGGTCATGATCGCTGCATCTCGTGCCTGGGCTTACAGCGTGCTGAAGCAGCGCTCATGGATGAGTCATGTTCTCAGAGCGGGAACATGACCATCGCGACGTTGCGGTCTAGATACCTCCTCATTAAACGGGGGAGTATCCCCCTTGCCATGCCCTGGTCTAGCTCCTCCGGTCGGAGGGCTACTTCAGTTCATGGTCAGGGAGACCTGAGGATCACGGTGAGAGCTTCCCCATCGAGTACGTCTCCGCGGGCCTCTCATTCCTCTGGCATGTCGCACCACCTGTTGTTCCCGGTCGAGTGTGCTGGGTCCTCGGACAGGGCGGGGTCCAGCATCTTGTGCGGAGCACAGGCAGATGACAGGATGTCGATCGCTGCATTGGAGGGCGAGGTAGGCTCTGGAGATGAGGATTCGGCTGCGCTGCCTCCGTCAGGAAGGGTGGCGTTGCCCGAGTCAGATCCAGAGCTGACCGCTATGCTTTCCCGGGCCGCCACTGGAGGCTTCCTCCTTCTCCCGAACGCTCGAGGCTGGATGATTGGTTCCTGGGGGCGCAGGCCGGGCGTCGGCATCCGCCTCCGGTTCCATTCTTCCCGGAAGTGCATGAGGAAGTTTCTAAGTCTTGGAAGGCACCTTTTTCTGCCCGAAACAGACTTGGTGCCTCCTCCGTCCTCACCACCCTCGACGGTGGAGCGGCCCAAGGGTATGTGGACATCCCCCCAGTTGAGCACGCTATTGCTATGCAGCTCTGCCCGCAAAGCGCCGCCGCCTGGGGAGGTAGTCCACGCCTTCCGTCCAGGGCCTGTAAGTTCTCGTCCGCGCTGACGGCCAAGGCATACAGTGCTGCCCTGCACGCCATGGCCCTCCTGCAAGTCCACCAGGGTGACGAAAGTCACGGCGCGGGCCCTGGGTCAGACGATGTCCACATTGGTGGTCCAGGAGCGCCACCTATGGCTGACCTTGACAGATATGAGGGAGGCCGACAAGTATCGCTTCCTGGACTCCCCAATCTCCCAGGCCGGGCTATTCGGCGAAGCAGTGGAGGGCTTTGCCCAACAGTTCTCCGCCGCGCAGAAGCAGACAGAGGCGTTTCGACATATCCTGCCCCGGTGGTCTGCTGCTGTCTCCAGCCCCCAGTCTCCACACGGCCGTCCCCCTCTCCTTTCGCCTATGGGCAGCAGGGTCCGGTTCAGGGATGCTATGCCTTCTCACGAGCCCCCTGCCCAGCTGTGGAGCCAGGTAAGTGGCGCGCCGCGCACTCAGACCCCACCCTGGGATGCACAGCCTCCCGGGTTGGGTCCCTGTGTTCCACTCCGCTGCCCCACTGCACACTCTGCACACTCTGCGGTATGTCGGTGGTTTCCCTGGTCCCACTTGTTCGGTCGCTGGGGGCCTGGTTAGCACTCCCCAGGCCGTCTCGCTGGCTCTTGAGAACCATCAGACTCGGCTACGCAATTCAGTTCGCCCGGCATCCTCCCAAGTTCAGAGGTATTTGGTTCACCTCTGTTCTGGACAGGGATGCTCCTGTCTTGCATGCAGAGATTGCGGTCAGCTGGCGAAGGACGCGATACAGCCGGTCCCTCCAGCCAAGATGAGGTCAGGTTTCTACAGCCCATACCTCATCGTACCCAAGAAAGGCGGTGGGTTACGACCAATCCTGGACCTGCGCGTACTGAACCGGGCCCTTCACAAGCTCCCGTTCAGGATGTTGACGCAAAAACGCATCTTTCAATGCATCCGTCCTTTCGATTGGTTCGCAGTGATCGACCTCAAGGACGCGTACTTTCATGTCTTGATTCTCCCTCGACACAGACTGTTTCTCCGCTTTGCGTTTGAAGGGCAAGCGTATCAGTACATAGTCCTCCCCTTCGGGCTATCCCGGTCGCCTCGTGTCTTCACCAAGGTTGTGGATGCAGCCCTCATTCCATTGAGGGAGGCGGGCATTCACATTCTCAACTATCTCGACGACTGGCTCATATTGGCCCAGTCACGAGCGCAGTTGTGCGAACACAGGGATACTGTGCTCAGTCACCTCAGCCGGTTGAGGCTTCGGGTCAACTAGGAAAAGAGCAAACTCCCCCCGGTGCAGAGGATCTCTTTTCTCGGCATGGGGCTGGACTCGGTCAACCTCTCAGCACGTCTCTCAGTAGAGCGTGCCCAGTCGATGCTGAACTACCTGGGGTCCTTCCAGCGCAAGACGGCGATTCCACTGAAATAGTTTCAGAGGCTCCTGGGGCATATGGCATCCGCAGCCGCTGTCATGCCACTCGGGTTGCTTCATATGAGACCGCTTCAGCGTTGGCTTCACGACCGGGTCCCGAGATGGGCATGTATCCAGGCATGTTGTTGTGTCAACAGATGCCTCCACCAGGGGCTGGGGTGCCATGTGCAATGGGAATGCAGCTCCGAGGCTCCGGCCGGGGCCCCGACTGCAGTGGCATATCTACTGCCTCAAGTTGCAAGCAGTATGGCTTGCTCTGCGCCGCTTCAGATCGCTGCTGCACAACAAGCATGTACTGGTCCGTACGGACAACACTGCGACCGTTGCGTACATCAACCTCTAAGGCGGTCTACGCTCCCGTCGCATGTCTCAACTCGCCCGCCATCTCCTCCTCTGGAGTCAGAAGCATCTGAGGTTGCTTCGCGCCGTTCATGTCCCAGGCGAGCTCAATCGTGCAGCCGACGAGCTCTCACGTCAGCCCGCCCTTCCAGGAGAATGACGACTCCACCATTCTATACCTCCTCATTAAACGGACTCAGTCCAGCTGATTTGGAGATGCTTTGGGGACGCTCAGGTAGACCTGTTTGCCTCCCCAGACATGTCCCATTGCCAGTTGTTTTACTCCCTGGCCGAGGGGACCCTCGGCACGGAGGCACTGGCGTCCAGCTGGCCTCGGGGCCTACGCAAATACGCGTTTCCCCCAGTGAGCCTTCTCGCAAAGACACTGGGACAGGGAGGACGAGGAGCAGGTCCTCTTGGTAGCGCCATACTGGCCCAGTCGGACTTGGTTCCCCAAACTAATGCTCCTCGCGACAGCTCCTCCTTGGCAAATTCCTCTGAGGAGGGATCTCCTTTTGCAGAGAGGGGGCACCCTCTGGCACCCGCGTCCAGACTTGTGGAATCGCCACTTGTGGTCCCTGGACGGGACGCGGAGGTTCTAGGTGGGCTACCTCCAGCGGTAGTAAACACCATCACGTCAGCTAGAGCCCCGTCTACCAGACACGCTTACAGGCTGAAGTGGCGCGCTCTCCTTTTATACCTGCGCTGCGGGGCGGGGTGCGCGTGGCGAAACGTCTCCGTTCCCTCTGTAGCGTCTCGACTAATCTAACACACTAATTTTAATTTGATTTAACAAATCAATTATTCAATGGTTAATTATTCATATTTCCCCATGAGCTGATTCGCTACACCTCCTTCAGGGAACGAGGGTTACAAAAGTAACCGAGACGTTTCATCTCAGCATGTGGCACTTTAAGCATTATCGTATCGCATATCGAATATCGCATTATTTAATGAGTTATCGCAAATTGCATTTTTCTTCAATATCGCACAGCCGTAATTTCTTCCATATAATATGTATTAATAATCAAATTAGTCAATTAATAATCAAGACTGAGTAATAACCCATTTATGTGCCTTTCAGCAAAGAAAGGTCCAGGGTTACATTTTCTGTAGATCAGTTTTTATTAAGGCATCCGGTACATTACTATTTCCAACAACAAATTATGTGCCAAAGTACATAAACATTGTCCTATAAAAAGTAACATTGTCCCGTCTTTCGGGACAGACAAGGGATGAATATGTCGTCCGTGTTCAGTACCAGAAACCATCTCTTTGGCTTTGATTCCTTATAGCATCTCTGTCTTTGAGACTGTTTTGGACAGTTTGTAAATGCAGAGTTTTGTACCTTCTAGTTCTTAAATTAGCAGTTAATACCTCACAGTATAAAAACTAGCAGAAAACAACACTCATGTTGACCTGTTTTGAGAAATTTATGAAAGTAAACCCTAAACTATCAGCGCAGTTTTTCTAAGTCGATCATGTCCAAGAATGGATTTTTTTTTTCCATGCGAGATGTACACTACCTTGTATAAAGCACATCAAGATCATACCCATGTTGATGGCCCCTCACTGGCAAAATCAGAGCTTTGAGAAAATGTGTTTAAAAGGGACTGTGTTTTGAGGTGAAATTGGCTAATTAAGTGTTTCTGGCTAACTGAATTTATCTGCTTTGTGTTTCTGTGGTAACTTTAGTGATACTAATTGAGAGTCGACGAAGAGAAGTTTAAGAGTCATTTAACAAGCTGACCTTTGATTACTGCCTGCTGTTTTACAAGGGGCTGATTGTATTTTATATCAGGACAGGTCAAGAGCTTTGTCATTTATTACTGGACTCTAGAGTTTTGTAGAATAGAGAAACATTATTATTTCAAATTAATTTGTCAGCTAAAATTAAATTTAATTAAATTCATAAATTATTTTTAAATGAAGTAATTCATTTATAATTTAAATAAATATAAAATTGTAAAAATATAATATTTTATTTGTCAGAGCATGAATCACTAAATAGCTATAGTTGCTCTCATCATGATTTGTATGAGCTTTTACACAAATTCGCAGGTCAACTCAGCTTGCCAAACAGACGTGCAGTGAAACTTCATACTCTAATAAAAATTATTTTGAAAATCAAAGGCTTGACTGAATGTATATCATTAGAATTGTTTTTTTCATTTATTTATTTATTTATTTATTTCAGAGATAATTAATTTGATCAACCGGAGTCTGAAATTTAAATTTAACATTGTAATGCAAATATTTACATTAACTTGACTTGACTCTGATCACAAGTCTCCTGGAAGTCATATTTTGAAGGATAATAAAATTTCAAGAGCTGAGATGATCAGATTTCGTTTGAGGTCATGTGCTATGCTATGACTGTTTGTGTGGGCATTATTTATGTAATTCTGAAATCAAAATTCACAGATCCAAGCATGTGTAAAGTTCAGGGTGCTCATGACAAACCTGTGATTAACATTATGAATTAATGAATGAATGAAGCATTTATATAGTGCTTTATTGTGTATTGCTGTACACCCAAAGCGCTTTACAATCATATGGGGGGGGTCTCTCCTCATCCACCACCAGTGTGCAGCATCCACCTGGATGATGCGACGGCAGCCACAGTACAACGGCACCAGTGCACTCACCAGCTACACGTGGAGAGGAGAGAGAGATAGAGCCAATCAAGTGAATAAGAATTATTAGGAGGCCATTATGAACAAGAGCCAGTGGAGGGAATTTGGCCAGGACACCGGGGTTACACCCCAACTCTTTTTACGAGAAGTGCCATGGGATTTTCAATGACCACTGAGAGTCAGGACCTTGGTTTAAAGTCTCATCCAAAGGATGGTGCTTTTTACAGTATAGTGTCACCATCAATATACTGGGGCGTTAGGACCCACACAGACCACAGGGTGAGCACCCCCTGGCTTCCAACAACAACCTCGTTTTCCAAGGAGGTCTCCCATCCAGGTACTCACCAGGCTCAACCCTGCTTAGCTTCAGTGGGCAACCAGTCTTGGGCTGCAGGGTGATATGGCTGTGGATAATTAATTCTGAGCCCACTCAATGTAATTAACACTGAACTACCAGGAGCATGTAATTATTCTGTTCAAATGGCTTTGTTTCCCTGTATAATGGCTATGCGGTGTTCCACACAATATATAGATATATATATACTCAATCACACAATAAGTAATAAAATCACCCTTTGTTTTCATGAAGGAAATATCTTTTTCAACTTATTTTTTTTAATTTTTTTACTAATTGAATTTTCCTTGTAGGGCTGTCAATAGTTTTATATTTAAATTTTGTATTAATATTAAACAATACACCTTTTTCATTGAATAATATTTAAATACATTTATTTTCATCTTTATTTAAATGAATTTTATGCATTTCAGTAAACCTTCACTTCTATATATTGCACCCAAATATTTCTGTTTGTTCACACTGTGAGCTGTGGGTGTCCTCTGCATCATTCAGTCACTCCACTGCACTGGTATCACATGTAGTTTGATGCCAAACATAAACAACATAATGGGGGCTGAACATCTTGTTTTTGATTTTCAGTACAAAACGAGTTCTGACGTATATACGTTAAATAAGTGTCCTTTTCAAATTCTGATTGAGTGTCAGCATTTCATTGTTTGAAAACACAGCTGAGAATCTGTTCAAATTTGTTTGTCTGTTTGGGTGAACTGATTATAACTTGATTAATTAGCATTTTGAGTAGAAATTAATGTAAGTATTGCTGTTTATTACAATTTATTGTTATATTAGAATGTATAAAAAAAGAATACAATTCAATAATAATCATTAATAATCATTCTAATTCCATTAAAATAATATACATCCTACCATTTTTCCCCTGTTCATTTAGTGCAAAACAGTATGGACATTTTTTTTTAATATTTGATAATATTTTTATTGCATTTTATCATTCAAAAATGTATACAGTTGATTTAGCTTTATCACCCTGCCATATATTGTAGTTACAGTTATTTGGTGTGTCCATTGTTTTTTCAGCTGCTCAGATCAGCAGATGTTTTGAGAAATTTTTGAAAGTAAACCCCAAACTATCAGCACAGTTCTCCAAGTTGATCATGTCCAAGAATGGATTTTTTTGTTCCCTGAGAGATGTGCAGTAGCTTGTATGAAGCACGTCGAGATCATATGCATTTATTTCCTGAGATGCGTGCTGATCCTATAAAAACTAAAACCATGGATGTCCGTATAAATTACATTTGCAGGAACAGCAGTGTTCCTCATTGTGCTGCCAAACAAACAAACTTCATTCCGTTGGGTGGAACCTCATTTTCAAATGAATATGTTTTAATATGTTTACGGCACGGTACTTAGAATGCATTGTTTTGCGCATCCGTTTCTGCGATTTGAAAAGACATCAAGAGCAGAGCTACTCATATCCATTATGAATTATTCAGCAGCGATATCCCCGTTCGTTCACCTGTTATTTCCGGGCCAGAGGATGAACAGACACAGTGACATGTTAGCTTGAGTTGTTAGCTCCAGTGTGTGCGTGTGTTCTGCTGTAGTGCCATGGAGCCGGATGAACTGTCCATTGCTTTTGTGAGTAGAAGATTAATAGATGTGTGCTTGTTTTATCTCAGTGAACAGCAGACAGGATTGTGAATAGAGAAACAAATTCAACCATGATTTGATAGGCAAAGGTGAACAAATCCATACAGTAAAGATTAAAATGCTATTTACTTGACAAACAGAGAAAAAAGTTATATTGTACAGTTAAAAAGTTTCTCAGAATCATTCAGATTCATTTTATTTCTCATTTGTTCATTTTGTCTGTATGTAATTGTTTAACATCCAAAATGATCAAAGCCAAGCTTTCCAACACATCATGTTTGTGCAATGTTTAGATAATTTGAGACCTTGTAAACAACAGACTGACTGAAGCTACACAAAAGATCTGGTGAAAACAACAATGAATTATATTGCTGCTCAGTGGCTTCCATTCACATCTGTGCTGAGAAGACTCTCACAGACCTGAATTAATTTCTAATTCATGCTGGTTTATTCTGGTTTGGTGCTACCAGCACTGTTTTAAAGACACAGCATCAAATGAACAGTATAATTCAACTTTCAAGCACAATGCATTCCATATATGTGGTACTTCAAGTTTGAAATTGCCCTGATGATAGAGACATTCCTATATATACATACAAGTCAGAGGGCATGATTTTTTTTTTTCTTTCTTTAATAATATCATGTAACTTTTTGTTTAAATTATTTAAGCAATATCACATTTTTTCCAAATTATAGTTCTTTCAGAACTATATTATATTATATTATATTATAGTATAGTATATTATAGTATATTATAGTATATTAATTATATTACATAAATAGCCCTGTCTGCGACAGCAACAGTTTGTCTTCCCTGATTTATTTACATAGATATCGTCTGAAGGCTTTGATCCTTTGTCAGCGAGAAACCTAGAAATATGTGCTGTAAATTAAATGTGAAAACAGTTTGTGTTGAGATGAAAGAACAAGTGGATGTGGGAGCATTTGTAATTATCATCATCCACCAGTCATGTTTATGGAGGTTTTTTTTCGCAATACTTTTAATTCCAGTCATGCTATTTATTTA
Organism: Sinocyclocheilus grahami; assembly: GCF_001515645.1. Taxonomy (NCBI): domain Eukaryota; kingdom Metazoa; phylum Chordata; class Actinopteri; order Cypriniformes; family Cyprinidae; genus Sinocyclocheilus; species Sinocyclocheilus grahami. Next base: position 1,012,340 of record NW_015505227.1, read on the forward strand.
TTTATTTTTCATTCTAAAATAATACATGTATTTATTCATTTATTTAAAGAATGACTAAAAAATGAAATTCAATTTAAACATTAAAAAAGAAAGAAAAAGTTATGACCCTGTACTCTAATAATACTGTACATGTATGAAATTAATGTTTTTTCTTTTCTTTTCTTTTCTTTTCTTTTCTTTTTTCTTTCCTTTCCTTTCTTTGACTTTCTTTTCTTTTCTTTTCCCAGCTCGCACTTTGATCCTGTGGAATCAGACATCTAGTCCCACCAACTCTACAGGTCAGTTTACAACTCAGGTCTTTATCTGTAAATATGACAAATTGCAAACAGAAACAGTGTTTCAGCCCGTGGCCATGACTCTAATATTCCCAAGAAAATATTTAGTTTAGTCTTTGATATCATGCACTAGAGATTCTGTTTTTAATTATTAATAACAAATAGTAAATTCAGAACTTGAAAGATGTAGTGTGTCATTTTTGTGCCAATAAAATAACCAGATAAATAAAATAACCTGCTTTAAAACAGGTTTCCCAAAACACAACCTATGTCCACCATCGGTTGGTCAAACAGATGGTCCCATGTTCAAATGTATTTTCTTTCTGCGAAAAATGTACTCTGAATGCAGTGGGATAAGACATATATGTGAAAGTCCCCCTGGAAGATTAAGAACTCTTAAAAACACTTTTTAATCTCCACTGGAGCCCCACAGATCCTTTTTGATTGAAAGAACAATGTGTGGAAAAACTCTGAATTCTGAAAAAGAGGCTAATTCAGATGATAGGAGTGTGTCCTGCGGCTCACACAAACACATAGAAGAAAGCCACAGAGATGAAGATGGATAAAGAGATTGAAACCATCTTCATTAATCCCACATGTCTGCCATGCAGCCATAAGCCTTAAGCGCTTATGCTAGAGCCTCTGAATATGTTTACTCTCCAGTTTCTTAAGAATAAGCATTTCTTTAGGAAATGCGAGACTCGATCGTTGCCCAGATACCACATAGAAAATAACCAGTGTTAAATGATCTCCTGCGAATGTAATAGGAAACACTTGGTGCTGATTGACTCAATTTAAAATGGTAGGTATTGATTCTGTGCACGTAGTGGAAAGCTCAGCGCGTTTCAGTAAATATTGGAACACCACTCATAAATTTGTGCACATTATATTCTGTGCTTGTTTAATAAATATTTTATCTAATCAGACTATACTTTCAGCTGCCAGTACGTAACACTGCATTTCAACAGTACACCTTTTCTTTTGGCACTTTTATTGACAGTGATTAGACTACTCAAAAGTTTGGAATAATGAAGATTTTTTTTTTATGTTTTTGAAATAAGTCTCTTATGCTCACTAAGGCGTCACTTTGATCATAAACACAGTATAAACAGTTTTGAAATATTACTGTAATTTAAAATAACTGTTTTCCTTTTTTATATATTTTACCATAAAACCAGTCATAAAGGTGAATTTTTCGAAATTGAGATTTATACATCATCTGAAAGCTGAATAAATAAGCTTTCCATTGATGTATGGTTTGTTATGACAATATTTGGCAGAGATACAGCTATTTGAAAATCTGAAATCTGAGGGTGCAAAAAAATCGAAATATTGAGAAAATCGCCTTTAAAGTTGTCCAAATGAAATTCTTAGACATGCATATTACTAATCAACAATTAAGTTTTGATATATTTACAGTAGGACATTTACAAAATATCTTTATGGAACATGATCTTTACTTAATGTCCTAATGATTTTTGTCTTAAAAGAAAAATCAATAATGTTGACCCATACAATGTATTTTTGGCTACTGCTACAAATATACCCCAGCGACTTAAGACTGGTTTTGTGGTCCAGGGTCACATATATTTTATTCCTCTGATGGAAAAGCTGAATTTTCAACAGTCATTACTCCAGTCTTCAGATCATTATCTTTCAAAAATAATTTTAATATGCTGATTTAGTGCTCATTTTTTTATCAGTTATTGTTTTCTCAGTTATCAGTAATGGTTCTATTTATATTAATTTGAAAGCAGTTGTTGCTCCTAGTTATCGTTAGCATACTATATACATTAATATAGTTTTCATTATGGTTGTTGGTGTGTTATTTTTCAACATACAACCTTATGAAAACAGCTGAACTACAATCATGCTACTGAATTATACAGCTAGTTAGCAGCATACTTTTAATTATGATCTTCTCTTTATTACTTTACAGGGTTATAGTTTACTAAAACAAACAAAAAAAACATTATTCCTTTCTTTTTTCATTCTTTTGTCCTTCCTTGCTTCCTCCATTCCTTTTAAACATCTGTCCAGTTTTTTACTTTCTTTCATGTCTGCCCTTTTTTCTTTCTTTCTTTCTTTCTTTCTTTCTTTCTTTCTTTCTTTCTTTCTTTCTTTCTTTCTTATATTTTCTTATATTTAAAACCTATTAATTTAGCCCATGAAGCACAATTCATATTTTTTTCTAATGTAAAATATTATGAAAAGAGCTTAACTATAGTCACACTGCTGAAAAATATAGCTAGTTCTAGCGTTAATTACTACTTTTAGTTATAACTTCATCAGGTTTCTCACTCTAAAAGAGGATTTCATACTCTAAAATACCATCAATTCCAGCCAAGAAAGCAAAAATATGTGTGCTTGTGTTTCATAATCTATTGCTTTAATCTAAGTCATTCTTTTCTATCTTCCTCTGCCTTTCAGGTTTGTTCTGTAACACTTCGATTGATGGCATTGGGACATGCTGGCCCAGGAGCAGTGCTGGAGAAGTGGTGTCCCGCCCCTGTCCGGAGACCTTCCTCGGAGTCCGATACAACACCACCAGTAAGTGCTGAGCATCTCACATCGAATCGCTCTTTCACGCCTGTCCCATCTGGACTGCTCCGTCTGTTCCTGTTTATGACAGCACAAGCTGTTTATTTATTTATTTTATACATCTGTTTTATAGAAGACCTAGTCACTCGACTCATACATTCTTGCATCTCTTGTCAAGCTGATGTTGTTGGACTTCAAACAATGGCAGGTCTTTGGGGATATTTTCAAGGCCTGTGACGTGTCGAAGTCATGTTTTGGATGAATGTATACAACTGGCACTGCTTGATAGGAACAGCAGCAGCCCGAGTGTCATAATCGAGCTGACAGCTGAGAGCTACACTACATAACAAGCTTTCAGATTCATGTTTGCGTGTGTGTAGGACAGAGGGAGGAAGTGTGTGCGCCTCTGCCAAATTGGCCTGTGTGTGTTGGGCTGCATGTAGGTCAGTTTTTGAGCTGGTGCATGCTACCAAATTATGTTTTACCATTGCTAACAAGCTCACTAATTGTTCTGCCAGTGTGAGTGTGTGAGTGTGTAGCTGTTATGGGAGAGACTCACTGCTGTGACAAAAGTGTTCCAGTGTCCCTCAGAGACAAGTTCTAAATGCTCCCTTTGGGCGGAGGTGTAGTTTTTATGAAATTAAACATTGTAACATTGTCTTCTTCCATTCATCTTTCCTTCTTTTTGTCTTCTCTTTATTCCTTTCTTTCTTTTGTCATTCCTTCCATTCTTCATCCATCCCTTCCTTTTAATATTCCTTCTTATTTTATTCTTCCTTCCCTTTTACTATTTTTTACCTTTTTCTACCTTCCTTCCATTTATGTTTTCTTTCTTTGTCTTATCTTTATTCTTCCTTCCTTCATTCCTGTTCAGTTTTCTTTCTTTACGTCTTTTCTTTATTCCCTTTTTATTTTTATCCTTCCTTCCCTTCTGCATTCCTTTTATTTTCTTTCTTACAGTTGTTTTTCCTTCCTTCCTTCACTTTCATAATTTTTTTGTCTTTTCTTTCATTCCTTTTTGTCTTTTCTTTTTTGTTACTTTTTGTGTCTTTTTATCCTTTTTTCATCTTTCCACTTGTTCATCTCTTTATTCACTTCTTTCTTTCTCATTATTTTGTCTGTCTTTTCCTTCCTTCCCTGCCTGCCTTACTTTTATTTTCTTTCTTACATCTTTCCTACCTTTCAATTTAGTTTTTACCTTTTCTTCTTTTTTCTTTTTGTCTTCACTTACTGTTGTTTTTGTCTTCCCTTCCTTCCTTCTTTCTTTCCTTTCTTCATTCCTTCCTTTTATTTTTTTCTTTCTGCTTTCTTACCTTCCAAATTTGTTCTTACCTTTCTTTCTTTGAGAGAGGAGGAGATAAAGAGAATGAAGTCTGATGCCAAAGTTATTGTTAAAGATTAAATATATTAGAATATGGATGTGCAGCCAGGGGACAGATATAACTCATGAGTAATGATTTATTTGCACTTTTTTATCCTTAATAATAATTAATTTTTCTCCTGCACCTGGAACAAAGCTTAGAAATATAGTGAAATGTGTAATAAAGCAGGTGTTAGGAACATTCTTGCTGCCACTGGATTGCACTGTGTGTGTGTGTGTGCGCGCGTTTTTGTGACAAATGAGGACATAAATGTGTATAATGACAAAGGTATGACATAGGTATTACAAGGAGAAGGTGACTTTTCAGGACATTACCCCATGTCCCCACTTTTCAAAACGCTTATAAATCACACAGAATGGAGTGTATTGAAAATCTGAAATAGCACAAAGTTTCCTGTGAGGGGTAGGTTTAGGGGTAGGGTTGGTGTAGGGCAATAGAATATACGGTCTGTACAGTATAAAAAACATTACACCTGTGGGATGTCCCCACTTTTCACAAAAACAAACCTGAGTGTGTGTGTGTGTGTGTATGTGATTGACACACTTTGTCATAAATATTAAGGAATGGCCCTACACCCATAGATGCTTGGCTAGTTGATTAGTGTATTAAGATTCACTGGAGCTGATAGCATGATTGGTTTTTAAAGTCCCGTGGCTGTAGCAATTTGTAGAGCTTCAGGCAGTGTGCAGTGCAAATCAGGAACATATACAATATTCACAGTGCACTGCACACAGTCTCTGCTCTTATATTGGCCTTTCTCATGGCTTTTATTCCCAAGTGGAATGAAATATGTGTGTATTTAAATGACAGAAAGAAAAAAGATTGGAAGATTTTTTTTTTGTACATGCTTTTTTGTTAGTATTGATTTTTTAAAAATGTTTATATATGTTGGAACTAATTTCCTAACAGATCATCAAAAAAGCTGAAAAATCTAAATAAATAAAAAATCATTAGAAGTTATAGTCTTTCACGATATAATATATATATATATATATATATATATATATATATAACTTTCACACCACTGTATATTCTCTTCTTCTCATTCATTTGAACAAATTTGACCATCACTTAATCCAAGTGGTCTTATTGGTTAATCAACAAAAGTTTTGATGTTCCTTAAGCTACTTGTTTATGTTTATTGTCTGTTTGTAAAGTATCAAACACTGTTATTAATAAGCGTTTGCATTTTGTCAGCACAGAACAGGACAGTGTTATATAATAACAAAACACAGTAAAAAAAGTGACACTTCTTTCAGAGAAATATATTTTCAATCTGAGTATGAACAACAACAAACACAAACCGTGCATCTATTTAGTGAAAACAATTGCACAAATTGTCTTCTGCAACAAAAATACAAACAGTGCAAATGAGTCACAAACTACACACAAAATGAGTGAGAAATATACAGAGTGCAACAGAAAAAAATAGTGAAAATGATCTTTATGAACTATACAAGATTATTTACATAATATACATAATATAAATGATTGATCCGCTGGCTGTACTCTGCGTTGGAATCGATTTTACCGGGACATCGCCTAGCGACGTGAAGACATAAATTCCAGTTCTTTATCTGATATGTACCGTTGTTTCATCCTTGTTTTTGGTTTGTTTTATGTCAAAGTACTCAGTTGTGTGTTTTTTCTGGGCTTTTTCAGGAGAGTTCTCTCATGCAAATTTGTTGTTTTGTGTTTGTTTACATGCACACACGCACGACAGACTTTACTTTCACTTTGCGTTTGTTCAAATTTACAATGAAAAATTCTAAAAGGTGGTTCAAAAGACCAAAACCTGTTTATTGGTTGAATATGGGACAGTTTGAACCAATCTGGACACGGGGGTGGGACTAAGCGTCAACAATCGTTCCTGTTTGGCTCAGAGGAACGAAATGCATTGGTTTCTTCTGACGAATCAATGTTGTCAAAATGTGATGACGTAATCACGTACACTACGGAGCCTCTGAATATCCAAATAAGATAAATGAGATATCTCCAAAAAGGATTAGCGGTTCGAAAGTTATTTTTAGCCGCGGGCGGCTGTCTCGGTCTTTGAGGGTTAATACATTTAATACATGTCTACATTAATAATAATACAATTTGATATAAATATCCCACATTTCTGCCACAATATTAGTGTTACTGCATGGTAAATGATGGTGATTTGTAGATTGAAAAGCCTTCTGACTGTCTCGTTGCACACAGTGTTTCTCCTGTTTGTCAGCACTGTTTCACCGGGCTTTAAATTAAATCACAGAGTCATTTGTGTTCTTCGCTGAATTCAAGCACTTCACACTGGATCTCACAGCACTGTTTAGTGTTGCGTGACTGAGACTCATCAGTGAGTAAACGCATCAGCTCTAGTGAGCTCGCGCTGCGCTGCTGTTTGAACTTTGACCCGAGTGGATAAATGCTCCGTGTGGCGAGCTTCAAATGAGTAGCACTGTTTCGTTCCGCTTTTAAAGCATAAACATTATATCGAACTCTTGTTATCGTTTTATTGAGGAAAATTATATCGTACTAATTATAGTTATCGTTTTATCGTCCAGACTACACGTCCAATCACAAAGAGGCGGTTCTTCTGTGCTATTCAAATTCCAAACTGACTTTACCAAACTGGAATGTTCTCATGAGGCGCATTGTACATCCGAGTGCCTGCTCTTGTCATGTGTGCTGGAGAGACTGCTTGAAGGATCTGACACAAATTCACTAAAATCTATTCTTTCATAAGTTAAAAAGTACTAAGCACTGTAAGTTTAACACAACTGAAAAATACTCTGTATGAGTTATTACAACCTGGCCGTTGAAAAGGTCATTAAAACTAAATTTTCTCTGTTTTGGGTAATCGATATTTTAAGAACATTATGCTCATTTGCAACTTACATACAAACCGTACCAGCATATGAAACGTTACACTATTGGTCATAAATATGTAAATACATCTAAATGTTTAATGTAGATTTTTTTATATGAGAAAAAGATGAATGTAATGGATGATTCAGACGGAAAGACAGCAAATGTAATTGACATACTATGTAATATAAACTGTATTATATATGCAATGAAAAATTCTAAAAGGTGGTTCAAAAGACCAAAACCTGTTTATTGGTTGAATATGGGACAGTTTGAACCAATCTGGACACGGGGGTGGGACTAAGCGTCAACAATCGTTCCTGTTTGGCTCAGAGGAACGAAATGCATTGGTTTCTTCTGACGAATCAATGTTGTCAAAATGTGATGACGTAATCACGTACACTACGGAGCCTCTGAATATCCAAATAAGATAAATGAGATATCTCCAAAAAGGATTAGCGGTTCGAAAGTTATTTTTAGCCGCGGGCGGCTGTCTCGGTCTTTGAGGGTTAATACATTTAATACATGTCTACATTAATAATAATACAATTTGATATAAATATCCCACATTTCTGCCACAATATTAGTGTTACTGCATGGTAAATGATGGTGATTTGTAGATTGAAAAGCCTTCTGACTGTCTCGTTGCACACAGTGTTTCTCCTGTTTGTCAGCACTGTTTCACCGGGCTTTAAATTAAATCACAGAGTCATTTGTGTTCTTCGCTGAATTCAAGCACTTCACACTGGATCTCACAGCACTGTTTAGTGTTGCGTGACTGAGACTCATCAGTGAGTAAACGCATCAGCTCTAGTGAGCTCGCGCTGCGCTGCTGTTTGAACTTTGACCCGAGTGGATAAATGCTCCGTGTGGCGAGCTTCAAATGAGTAGCACTGTTTCGTTCCGCTTTTAAAGCATAAACATTATATCGAACTCTTGTTATCGTTTTATTGAGGAAAATTATATCGTACTAATTATAGTTATCGTTTTATCGTCCAGACTACATTTAAGGTAAACCACATCTAGTAGTGGTTTGTCGGAGAACATTTGTGGGGGAAAACATACAAAGCCTCAGTAAAGTTAGAAAACAAGAAAATAATAGGAAAGAGAAAACAGGCTATTGAAATGGTTAGTCAGATTTCCAAAATTTAGTACTTTTTAAATAATCTTTTCTATAGTTTAAATAACTTTGTCAGATGACGGACAGTAAAATACCAGCTTGAATTTGGAGGGAAAAACGTGCAATTGAGCAATTACACTAATGTACGCAGTTTTTTTTCAACGTACACCTCTTGTGTTCTGTGGAGAAAAGAACAGATGTTGTCTTTTATGTAGTACATACAGTTCAATTAATACGTCGGAAACTACACTTGATGCTTTATGCTACACATCTGCTGATTTAAAATAATAAAACAAAAACATGATTCACAGCAATATCACTTTAAAACTTTCATTTGTTGCAGCTATACTGCTATTGAGGCAATCTTGATTGTAACCCAGGCAGTGCTAACTGTGCTTCTGGAGATCCATCTTCCTGTAAAATGAACTCTAATCGGACACCGAGCCATTTAATCAAGCTTTTTTTTTCTTTTTCTTTTTTTATCCAAATCAATTGATTGGGGATAAAATAGGCTAAACTATTGTATGTTATGTATGTGTTAATTCTTATTTTTATTTTCCTCTAATTTGTATTTGCTATAAACAAAAATACTAACCAAAAGACACAATATGTATTCATAGTTACAGTTTGATTATTTATTCATTTTAATTTGTTTATTTTTTTTAATAATATTTTCTACAACTGTCCAGCACACAGGATTTAGATCAGCATCTGAAATCACTCACCCATTTTTGTTCAGTTAATTGTGATTAATTAGTAAATGAACAACTTTTGACACTGCAGAGATATTCTGGGTTAATTTGAGTGTTTTCCGGCACACAGTATCGACTCCAAACTTGCTCATTTTCATTCACTACTTCCCAGTAGTCTAAGTGACTAAAATAATTTTTATTTGAACAGGGTTATAATTCATGATTCATATATTTGACTCATTTAAAATGCTTTGTTTTATTTGTGACTTTGTGTGTGATTTTGTACAGATCAAGGAACTTTTGAGTTCAATTGATCTCTCTTTAGTGCACAGTATGTGGATGAAATACTGAATTCACACAGTCATTTTCATTAACTACTTCCCTATGTAGTGCACTCATATTTAAAGTATTGTTTAAAAATAGAACATTGTATAAAATGTTTGTTTTAGCATATAACAACCCTTGGGAGAAATGTGAAGCAAAAAGCTTCAGCTTCTGAGTTGCCACCTCAGGGCAAGTGTGTGAAAGTTAATTATACTCCCACTGTGGGAGGAGGGTTTTACATGACATGACATAACTCCTCATCCCTCCTCTCTCTCTCCTTCTCCCAGTCTCACTTTTCCTGCTCTCCTTCAGGCATCGTCAGTCTCTGTCTGACCTTGACAGACTCTTTTATTGCCTGGGTTTTTTGCAAAGGCTGCAATTTAGCGCCATTTCAGCGAGCTCTTATGACAGGTATAGAGAAAGCCAGTTCAGTGGCAGCTGAGCAAGGTCTTTTTTCATTATGCTAAGTGACATTTGCTCTCCATGGGTCACTGGCGGAGCATGCGAGAGAAACGGAGCTGACAACATTCTGTACGTAGCAGTGTTCTTTCTTTTCATCATTCCTACATTGTTTCACAGTAGGCTTTTGGAACTGTGACCATTATTGACTCCATGGTATATTGAACCCCTTAGTAATAATCTTTTTTTTGTTTTATTAAATATCTTTTCTGAATCAAAAATAGAGTAAAAAAAGTAATATTACCAAATATCATGTATTAAATTATGATTTGGTGATCAATAAACATTTCTTATCATCATCAGTTTTGAAAACATTACTTAACATTTTTGTGGAAACCAAGAAGAAAGTATTTCTGACCCCAACATTTTGAATGGCATTTGATTATATATATATATGTAAGGAATAATTGATGATGGGCCGTTGAATTATTTGAAAACTAATGCACACCCGAGGTGGTGATGAGGCCACGAAGCGAAGCTGAGATTATTTTAGATTTAGATTATTTTTCTAATAATTCAACGGCCCGGAGTCAGTTATTCCGCTTATACTACGGTTACCACACCTCAAGACATCGATTAGATGATATATTTACAGTTTTTCTCAGTCGCTTTGGTGCATTTCTCACATCACTATTTACATTTGCACAACAGTTAATGCAGTTCTCAAAACAATTAGTACAAACTGCAAAACCTAGTTGATAACCTGCAAAAGCGTGTCTTTTTCTCAAAATGGATAGTTCATTCCTCAAAATCAATTATTAGCGAGGAAAGTATCTCCTCGAGTGGTGAATCCACCCTCTGCAAGACTCTGCTGTGATGTCATCACATGCTGCATCCATGGCCGCTAGCAGGGCCATTTGGGTATGTGGATGCCAGTCATATACCTTCCACCTCCAGGAAGAGAAAAACTCCTCTATTGGATTTAGGAATGGTGAATAGGGAGGGAGATATGCCACCAGCATCCTATCATGTGCTGCAAACCACTGTCTGACGACATCTGAGTGGTGAAAACGCACATTATCCAAAACAACAACATGCTTGCTCAGATGGTCTCGAGTTAGACCCCTCTCATTCTCAGGGATTATGTCCCTGTTAAGAGTGTCTAAAAAAGTCAGCAGATGTTGTGTGTTGTATGGACCAAGACGGGGGATATGGGTGAGGACGCCGTTTTCTGAGATGGCTGCACACATAGTAATATTCCCTCCTCGTTGGCCTGGGACATCAATGGTTGCTCTCTGTCCAATTCCTTCCATGTCTTCTACCTTTTGCTAGATTGAAACCCGCCTCATCAAGGTATATGAATGTGTGCAGCGGTTCCCTGCCCTCCAGCTCCAGTACATGCTTTATTACAGAAGAGGGAGTGAGAAAAACTATAACAACTTTTCCTGTGTAACATAATGCATTTTGGACAACATATTGTACAGTATGCACTGTGAATACACATACACAGAACTGTCATGTAAGTGTAGTGCATGACACTACACAAAGTAAACAGTTTACAGCACTGAACATTAGAATATGCATAGAACACATACATGTTTTACCTGAGGCCGTGATTGACAACATGATCCACAATTGTAGCCCTGATTTCATCAGGGATCCGCCTATGTACTTGGCCTCTTCTTCCTCTTCCCCTGTTTTGTCCCCGTCCCCTTCCCTTCCCCTTCCTCCCCGCACCCTCACCCCTCTGCCACAAGGCTGACCTTCCATTTCTGTGTCACAGTATTGTAGAAATGGTGCACAATATGTCCTGCTTGGTTCATATATGCTTGTGAAGTGGGGGTTTATGGGATTCAGCTCTGACAGTGATTGTAGAGAAGTGGCTTATCATTGGTTGCAACTAATGCTTCACACACCCCTTCTCATCAGTGAAAGTTGAGATTCGCCTGAGAGAAATTGTTCAATTTAGGGAACCTTTTCAGAAAAAAAAAGATTTACAACATTTTTTTTAATTTGCTTGACAGATTTTGACAACTAGTTCAACATTTTTGAATGTAATGACTCAAGCAATGAAATGAGGACTATTAGTTTTATATGGAATGACTATTCAGCATTCACAATTATAGTTAATTTTGACTGACATGACATAAGCAAATGATAATGTTATAAAACAGCAGAGAGTTGTATGAAAGCAATTGATGCATGTCCAAAAGCATTTCCAATTTGTTCGAAGGAATGAGAAACTGCTACTATGATGTGCACAAATGACTAAATGTTGTGGAGGTTGAACTAATTGTTGTGCAAATGTAAATAGTGATGTGAGAAATGCACCAAAGCGATTGAGAAAAACTGTAAAGGGATTCGTCCGGTTTTTGTACTTAAATCGCTTGTGAGTAGGATTATTTCTTCCGCATCTCATCCAACGGCTCTTTTGCTAGTTCCAAAACATCATTTTAAAGATGGTAATGGAGGCTTGAGCCGTTGATAGCGTTCTAATGCAGTTATTAATGAAGTTATTAGAAAGAGAGCGAGAGAGACACACAGAGAAAGAGAAAGAAAGAGAGAGAGAGAGAGAGAGAGAGAGAGAGCTTGTGTGAATTAGGCTACCTCTGTGTGTCCCTCAACAGTGTTCTACAGCAGCGTCTCTAAACAGCGCTGTTATTACCTCGCTAGTGAGAAATGTCATGTATAGCCTTTAAGTTGCTACACTAAATAGGCTATCTGATAAAATCGTCAGGGCAGCGCTGACAACACCTTTTTGCACAAACTGCATGACCGTAGTGTGTGTGTGCGAGCACGTGTGATTGCAGTAATTCCTGTGTGCTGTATAGGTACTGTATGCTAATTTCCGTTATTACAGTTAACTATGCGAAATGATATGGAACTGTAATGCGGTCAAGAGAGCTGCCTGGAACTACGTTCACCGTGCGTTTCCCTGAAAATAATTGCACGCCTCAGAATGTTCGTCAGCCAATCCGATTCAAGCATTCAACGGCCCCATAGTATAAATATATTTGCGTTGTGGCCGCATCACCACCTCGGGTGTGCGCATTATTTTTCTAATAATTCAATGGCCCGTCGTCAATTATTCCTTACATATATGTATATATATATAATTGTCATACTTTAAGTGCTGCTTGTCAGAAAAGACAACATGCCAAAAGCAGGATAATGACAAGGATTTTTACTCTGATCTATTCATCATGCTCTTCCTCCTAATCGCACAGCAAATATTTCAGCTCAACAAATATTTTAGCACTCTTTAAAGACTGTCACAATGCTGCATATTTTTCCAGCGTTGTTCACTACTCATCCTCACAAAAATGGCTATCCTGGCTGCGAAAGCACTGACAACCTTCTATTTGTCTCGTCACACCATCAGATCTGCTTCAGTCAATTGTGCGGTTGATCAAATGGGCTGGATGTGGAGGTTTACAGGAGGCAGATGACTCACCGTGTAGCAGTTCCTCTGTGCCCTGTTTGCTGGTGTGATCTATGGAGCTGTCCTTCACCTTCAGATGATCAATCAATCTTACCATGAGCAAAAGGCAAAGAAGAGAGGAAGTTAGGAAGAGAGAGTAATAGAAAGAGGGTTTCCTTTCCTGCAAGTGTTTGGGTTGAGTTCACAATTTTTTATTTATTTTATTTTTTAAATGCAAGTGAGTTTGAGCTATTTTTACCAGTTAAGTTGAAGTTTTAAGCTGTGTCAGAAGTTTCATAAGGAGCTTCCTAATTACTGTTAATTTTGGGTTATTTGTTTACTACTTGTCTATGTTAGTATTAAAAAAAGTGAAAAAAATAAAATAAAGTGACGTGACGTGACGTGACATGTGGCCAAGCATGGTGACCCATACTTGGAATTAGTGCTCTGCATCTAACCCATCCAAAGTGCACACACACACACACAGCAGTGAACACACACACACACCGTGAACACACACCCGGAGCAGTGGGCAGCCATTTTTTTTTGCTGCGGCACCCGGGGAGCAGTTGGGGGTTCGGTGCCTTGCTCAAGGGCACCTCAGTCGTGGTATTGAAGGTGGGAGAGAGCGCTGTACATCCCCCCCCCCCCCCTACAATCCCTGCCGGTACGAGACTCGAACTCGCAACCTTTGTGTGAAGGTAACAAAAACATTTCTAAATGCAATATGTGAACTGCTAAATCAGGGATGAGTTAATTTGTTATTAATTTGACTCAATCAAGCTGAAACAAGCTTTATGTTTGTCAGTGATAAAGCACTTTTTATATCCATGTCGGACACTTGAGAAGCAGGCTATAATTTTATCATAGATGCGGTGGTGCTTCTGCACATGTGGTCAGTATCATTGCCAGTCAACTTGAGGGACAGAGACATCTCAATGGCTACAGGATGATGTTTGACAGATGTTGACTAAGTAGTTTGTGGCTGACCAGAGAAATGGTGAGCGACATAGTTCTTTTTTTCTTGTGAGAAAATTTGAGATCGTGAGAAAACAACACATAAAAAAATAAATAATGCATGGGGCCTTTTGCAAAATATGGCATAACAACCCCCACCATCTCAAAAAATAAATAAATAAATAAAATAAAAGAAAAAACAGCAATGTCGTTTAAATGTCATTGCACTGTCACAGCTTTATGATGGACGGTAAGCTTTAGCTGATATCACTCTCGTAATTGTGTCTTTTTATGATAGGTGCTGATGTCTGGCCCATAGGGCAATCAGGGCTCTCATCTTGTAGCATCACCTCGACTTGAATCTTTGCTCTACATACCCACACAAGTTGCACCAGGTACCATGGAAACAAAAATTTAGGACGATTCTAAGGGCCCACGCACTTTTGGGACCCCCAGAGGTCTGTTTTATATGCAGTAACAGTACTAGTAGTAATGCAATAGAAATGATAAATGTATCTACCAAAGAGTTTCAAATAAAACAAAATTACGGCTTATGTCTGCATTTCCGGAAAAATTACCCCCCCCCCTCATTCACTGCATGGTTCCGTCCCACCCTACGCAGCCTAGAGTCACTGAGTGAGATCAGATGGTAAACTTGCACTGTCACAGCTTTATGATGGACGGTAAGCTTTAGCTGATATCACTCTCGTAATTGTGTCTTTTTATGATAGGTGCTGATGTCTGGCCCATAGGGCAATCAGGGCTCTCATCTTGTAGCATCACCTCGACTTGAATCTTTGCTCTACATACCCACACAAATTGCCAAAGTTGCACCAGGTACCATGGAAACAAAAATTTAGGACGATTCTAAGGGCCCACGCACTTTTGGGACCCCCAGAGGTCTGTTTTATTAGCAGTAACAGTACTAGTAGTAATGCAATAGAAATGATAAATGTATCTACCAAAGAGTTTCAAATAAAACAAAATTACGGCTTATGTCTGCATTTCCGGAAAAATTACCCCCCCCCCTCATTCACTGCATGGTTCCGTCCCACCCTACGCAGCCTAGAGTCACTGAGTGAGATCAGATGGTAAACTGTCAAATTAGAGATGTCTTCGGGTTTGAGCCAGTCACGTGACTGAAAACTATGAATTGTAGCCTCTATAAATTTGATAATGCTCAACACCATTGATTCGAAGCACTGTCAATGCTTTGTAAAGCCTTTTTATCATGCCAGTAAAGCTACTTTAATCTCAATTTACCAGCTGCTGATTGCGATGCAGATTTTTAAAAATAGGATACACATCTCAACCACAGAGCGTCTCTGTTCATGGTATGTAAACACTCAATTCTATGTTTTAAAATATTTCCCTGGTCATACTGAGCCAATATTTATTCTGATGACTTTCGTGTGACTGATCACGCTGTAGCTAGTATGAGTAGCCTAACAAAATGCTTTCCCTGTCCAGATTTAATAATAACTGACACTTCAAATCAACATTTACATTTCAACTTTTACTAAATGTAGTCTTTACATTTATTAGATACAGCTATCTAGAGGTTACACCCTGATATTGCAGAAGATAAATGGTGCATAATTTAGAGGTTAATATTTAGTAAAATCGCCTTAAAATAATACAAATATTAAAGAAAAAAAATATTATTGAGCTAAAATCACAAAAGCACAAATATATATTTATTTTTATATAATGCTGTCTTCATTAATTTGTAAGTTCATCTAAAAGTGTTTGGGCTGTTTAATATTGGGATTTTGTTTAAAATCCCCCTCCGCAGCCCCACCCTACAACATCAAGCAACCTCATTTTCTTTCATAGGGCCCAAAATTGCTAGCGGTGCCCCTGGTTGGTCTTGAACTGAACAGTTCCCGGAAGCATAATGCAATACGAACCCCATTTCCAACCTTAATAATGTAGAGGAAGACACTTGGATTGTTCCTGCAGGAGAGTAATATGTGTCGTTGGATAAAATGCTCATGGCTCTACTGCATTTCAACATTTCTTACAGCAGAGTTCTGAGTGCTCAGTGAAAATAACTTTGCCCCAGATTCACATGTTGTTGGATTTCAACCTATTTTATGGAATTTTAAAGAAGAAACTTTCACCAGATCTAACAATGGTTTTGGCTGTTCAAAGCACAATATAAGCCTTGTAGAGGAAATGTACCATAATGAAATTGGAAACCACTAAAATGGAAATGAGAAATAAAACCTGAAATAACTTTTTCATTGATACACATCTGCACCCAGGATGGATTTTTACCACAGATGTTTCATGTTTCAGGAGATGTTTGTTAAGAGACACTCGTCTCTTCACTGCACAGCATGGGGGGTTTGGAGTTATAAATCAGTTTTATATGAGACCATATTTTAAAGGGGTCATATGATGCGATTTCAAGTTTTCCTTTCCCTTTGGAGTGTTACAAGCTGTTCGTGAATAGATAAGATCGCTAAAGTTGCAAAGACTAAAGTCTCAAACCCAAAAAGATATTCTTTATAAAAGTTATGACTCATCCACGCCCTCCTAAAACGCCTCGTTCAAACACGACCCCACATGTCTACGTCACGATGTGGGAAGATTTGCATAACACCGCCCAAATGTTCATGCAAATAAAGAAGGCATAACTTTATTGTTGCTGCCACCGCCGCCGCCATGTTGTGAAGACACTGTGTGTTTCATTGCGAAAGCAAAAATACTTTGTTTGGCCTTCCAAAAGAGGACACGACTAGAAATCAGTGGTTCGGTTGTATTTACAACACTGTTCCAGAACAGTTCAACCCAAATATTCAGATGTGTGCAGCACATTTTATGGAGGACTGTTTCTTGATCCTGGTAGAGTAGACTACAATGCCGGCTGTTCTGACTCACAGTCTGTAAGTACGATTTCATATTTAAAGAATTTGCCACTGATGATTCAAACTCGAGTTTTAAGCAGTGTAGAGTAGCGCTTGTTGTTTGTCATTTCTCTGATCACAAATGCAGGCATGGTTTTATGTTTACGCGGCGCAATGCAACGTATCGCGCAAAAAGACAGTATAAGTCTTTATATTCCCTAATTATGTCCCCACTGGATGCAACAAATGCCTAATTTATAATGGGTTTTAATATTTTTGTCTCATCGCTCCGGCCGGACAGGGCATCACAGTATGGTAAGGGGTGTAACATTTCCATCACACGCTTGAGGTATTCGGCCAATCACAACACACTGGATAGCTGGCCAATCAGAGCACACCTCGCTGTTCAGACCGATGAGCTTTGTAAAAATCGACGTGTTTCAGAAAGGCGGGGCATAGAGGAGAAACAGTAATGTATAGTATGTGGAAAATAATATGTTTTTTTTAACCTTAAACTGCATAAACACATTTCATTACACCAAATACACAAAATAATGTTCTTTTTAGCAACATCATATGACCTCTTTAACATATTGTCAAGGTTAACTAGATATCCATGCAAAGGTCAAACCTTCATGCACTGTGAGGTCAGATATTGATTAATATTCCTAGTGTTTTGGATCATATTGCATAACTTTTGAATTATGCAATGGATTACATAAAATGCATAAAGAAGTGACAGATCCGTCTGCAGATGTTCAGAATAAACATTATACAATATACAATACCTTAGATATTAAATAAAGGAATATGTGAATAACCAGTGTGATTTTTTTTCTCTACAGATAACGTGTACAGAGAATGTCTTGCCAATGGGACCTGGGCAAAGAAAGGAAACTACTCCCAATGTCAGGAAATCCTCAACGAGGAGGTATGTGGTTGCACTTTATTAATTTAATAAAAATACATTCATACAGTCATGTCACAATTATATTTAAATCATAGGTTTTCTAATAATTATTATTCAATAAACTGTTTTATACAGTGTTTTATATAGTGGTTTTAAACAAGGTTTTTAGTTAAGCATTTGGAGAAAAAAAAGGAAATCAAACAAGAAGATCTCTAGATCACTATGCAAATTTGACACTGACCACATGAACCTCTTTGTACAAAAGGTCAGTTGCAATTTAATGAAAATTGTTGTATTAAATAAGAGTAGAATGCAAAATATAATCTTTTTCACTAGTGGTTTTAGAAGTTTAGTCCCCATACAATTCAGTGCATATACAGTATATATGCTTAGCTGAAAGTTCCTTTTCTTTGCACTCTGGATCAGTTTGTTGCACATTTTAGGCAAGGCAAGGCAAGTTTATTTATATAGCACATTTCATACACAATGGTAATTCGAAGTGCTTTACATAAAAGAAAAGAAAATAATAATAAAAAAAATAATCACAACAATAAAACAAGGAATTTAAAAACTTTGATAATGATTTAAAAATTGATTTAATAGTTTTAAAATTAATTTAAAACAGTTAAGATTAGAAAATGATTATACATAAAATATAGTGCAATCAGTTCGGACATTGCACAGTGCTCATTCAATAAATGCACAGCTAAACAGATGAGTTTTGAGTCTGCATTTAAATGTGACTAATGTTTTAGCAGATCTGATCTCTTCTGGAAGCTGATTCCAACTGTGGGCGGCATACTAACTAAAAGCGGACTCCCCATGTTTTGTGTGAACCCTTGGTATTTCTAACTGACTCGATCCTAATGATCTGAGTGGTCTGTTAGGTTTATATTCAGTGAACATATCTGCTATGTATTTAGGTCCTAGGCCATTGAGGGATTTATAAACGAGTAAAAGTACTTTAAAATCAATACTAAATATAACTGGAAGCCAGTGTAAGGACCTGAGGACTGGTGTGATATGCTCAGATTTTCTGGTTCTAGTCAGAATTCTGGCAGCAGCATTCTGGATGAAGGCCGGTGAGAAGATCATTACAATAGTCCATCCTGCTGGTGATAAAGGCATGAACAAGTTTCTCAGAGTCTTGACTGGAAACAAAACATCTAATTCTTGCAATGTTTTTTAGATGATAGTATGCTGATTTAGTTACTGCTTTGGCATGACTACTGAAACTAAGGTCTGTCTCCAGAATCACACCAAGATCCCTGACTTGATTTTTAGTTGTTAGACACCTAGAGTCAAGGTATGCATTCACCTTGAGAACTTCATCTTTGTTTCCAAATGCAATGACTTCAGTTCCCCTTCAGGAACTCGAGCTGCGTCGAACGTTTTGGGAACACCCCGGCGAGACACCGTACTGAAGCATGTGTGAAATCAGTCCAATAGCGAAGCGAAACATCACGAGCGGGGTGATGTAAGTAGCCAGGAAGCATAAAGGCGCATCCGGCAAGCGCGCATGTTAGCTTTTGCTCTTCAGCGAGCGCGTCTGTGGTGTGTGTGTGAATATATGCAAAGCACTCAGTCAGTTAAAAAGTTAAGCGAAAGAAAAAATAAATGCCAAAGAGCAAGATCGCAACCTTCACGTCGGGGCCTTCCATTTTTCCCCGATCTCTATTCTGAGCTTTCGAGATCGTGGGATAAACCATATTCGTCCCGACTCTTTAGCCCCTCTGTTTCTAATTACTCTAACATCACGGGGTTGAATGAGAAGGGATATGGGGCGGTGCAGGCAGTGGAACAGACGCTCGTGAGCTATCTGTCCCCGTCCTCAGCATCGTCTCTGAAGGCCCCGAAGCTTCCCACCAGGCCAGTAAGACTAACATCCAGCCTGCTTGGGAAAGTATATACGGCAGCAGGTCAGGCTGGTGCGTGTCTGCACACTATGGCGGTGTTGCAGGCGTACCAGGCCGACCTGCTAAAAGACATGGATGCTAGGGAGGGAGAGGAATCTGACGCAGTCGCCGAACTGCGTCGGGCCACAGATCTGTCGCTTCGGGCCACCAAGGAAACGGCCAGAGCCATTGGCCATTCCATGGCAGCTCTCGTGGCCACGGAGCGACACCTGTGGTTGAATCTCTCCGAATTACAAGATAAGGACAGATTCTTCCTGCTGGATGCCCCGCTATCACCTTCTGGCCTCTTCGGCGGCGCAGTAGACACTGTCGTCGAGAGGTTTCAGGAGGCGAAGAAGCAAGCGGTGGCATTCCAGCGCTTCCTCCCTCGCCAGCCCCAGGTATTTAGGACTGCTGAGCGGGAGCAGTCCCAGCGCCGACCTGCTAAAAGACATGGACGCTAGGGAGGGAGAGGAATCTGACGCAGTCGCCGAACTGCGTCGGGCCACAGATCTGTCGCTTCGGGCCACCAAGGAAACGGCCAGAGCCATTGGCCATTCCATGGCAGCTCTCGTGGCCACGGAGCGACACCTGTGGTTGAATCTCTCCGAATTACAAGATAAGGACAGATTCTTCCTGCTGGATGCCCCGCTATCACCTTCTGGCCTCTTCGGCGGCGCAGTAGACACTGTCGTCGAGAGGTTTCAGGAGGCGAAGAAGCAAGCGGCGGCATTCCAGCGCTTCCTCCCTCGCCAGCCCCAGGTATTTAGGACTGCTGAGCGGGAGCAGTCCCAGCCGTCTAGCTCCTCATATCGCCAGACCCAGAAACAGCTCTTGGCCAGGGTCTTCTAGACAGAAAACGGATCTACGGACGTTATTATGTCTAAGAGGACCTCGGCCACCACGGGGAGGAGAGGTGCACACCTCAGCACACGGTGCCCGATCTTCCTCAGTGCCCTCGGGGAGACTGATGCCCCTGCCACCCTCTGTGCTTCAGGGCCCAGTAGGCTCTGGCGAGCAAAATTCCAAGCTGCCGCCCGGCGACGGTACGGCACGGCACGGGATAGCTCGCCCCCTCAGATGAGGGCGCTAGAGAGCATAGATCGGTTGTTCCCTGCCGGTCAACCACTTCAGGGCACCGATGTGGCTCTTCTAGTAACACCAGACGCCAGTCTTGAGAGACTGGTTCCCTTAGTAGATTTTCTGACAGCGTGGAAACTTCTGCCGAATGTCTCACAATGGGTCCTGCAGACTGTAGAGAGAGGTTACAGAATTCAGTTCGGTTCTCGTCCAACTCGCTTCAACGGGGTTATTCCTACATTAGTTGGCCCCGAGCAGGCTTTGGTATTGGAACAAGAAGTAGAAACTCTCTTGAGGAAGGAGGCCATAGAAAGTGTTCCTCCTCTCTCTCTCTCTCTCTCTCTCTCTCTCGAGAGAGAGAGAGAATCAGGGTTCTACAGCCGTTACTTCATCGTTCCGAAAAAGGATGGGGGGTTGCGTCCGATCATCGATCTGAGTCTACTGAACCGCGCTATCAAACGATTTCGGTTCAAGATGCTTACGATCAAACAGATTGTGTCTCAAATCAAGTTCGAGGACTGGTTTGTCACGATAGATCTCAAGGACGCATACTTCCATGTATCCATTCTTCCTCTGTTCTACAGCCGTTACTTCATCGTTCCGAAAAAGGATGGGGGATTGCGTCCGATCATCGATCTGAGTCTACTGAACCGCGCTATCAAACGATTTCGGTTCAAGATGCTTACGATCAAACAGATTGTGTCTCAAATCAAGTTCGAGGACTGGTTTGTCACGATAGATCTCAAGGACGCATACTTCCATGTATCCATTCTTCCTCAACACAGGAAGTTCTTGAGGTTTGCTTTCGGGGGCGAGGCATACCAATATCGGGTTCTTCTGTTCGGTCTCTCACTCTCACTGGGGTTACGGCTGAATGGCAAGAAAAGTGTACTTTCTCCAATACAGAGGACCACTTACCTAGGCGTGGTGTGGGATTCGACACTCGTATCGAAGCGATTCTCACAGCCATGAGAGGAGTGAGAGAAGGCCAGTCACTTATGGGCATCCGCATACTGAATTACATTGACGATTGGTTGATTTGAGCTCAGTCAGAGCAGATGGCGGCTCGGCATCGAGCTGTCGTACTTGCACATATGAGAGAACTGGGGTTACGGCTGAATGGCAAGAAAAGTGTACTTTCTCCAATACAGAGGACCACTTACCTAGGCGTGGTGTGGGATTCGACACTCGTATCGAAGCGATTCTCACAGCCGTGAGAGGAGTGAGAGAAGGCCAGTCACTTACTGTCAAACATTTTCAGAGACTGTTGGGTCTGATGGCAGCTACGTCCAATGTGATACCTTTTGGCCTGCTGTACATGAGACCCTTGCAGTGGTGGCTCAGGACCAAAGGGTTTTCCCCGAGGGGCAACCCGCTTCGCACAATCAAGGTCACGCGACGATGCTTACGTGCCTTAGACATGTGGAAGAAACCTTGCTTCCTGTCTCAAGGCCCGTTGCTGGGGGCTCCTTGTCATTGTGTAACGCTAACGACGGACGTCTCCGTCATGGGTTGGGGAGTGGTCATGAGTGGCCGCTCTGCCCGAGATCGGTAGGGAAGGCCATCATCTCATGTGGCACATCAACTGCCTGAAGATGTTGGCCATGTTTCGAGCTCTAAAACACTTCCTTCCAGACCTAAGGGGACATCATGTGCTTGTCCGCACAGACAACACATCGGTGGTCTCCTACATAAATCAGCAGGGAGGTCTGCGCTCGCGCCCCCTTTACAGGCTGGCGCACCAGATCCTCCTGTGGGCTCAAGGAAAGTTCCTCTCGTTAAGAGCAGTCTACATCCCTGGGAATCTCAATCAGGGAGCAGACATCCTGTCGAGACAG
Organism: Sinocyclocheilus grahami; assembly: GCF_001515645.1. NCBI lineage: Eukaryota > Metazoa > Chordata > Actinopteri > Cypriniformes > Cyprinidae > Sinocyclocheilus > Sinocyclocheilus grahami. Next base: position 1,034,879 of record NW_015505227.1, read on the forward strand.
GGGCTGAGGCCTGGGGAGTGGAGACTCCACCCAGAAGTGGTGGAGCTCCTTTGGGGGGAGTTTGGCCAGGCGGAAGTGGACCTATTTGCGTCGCAGGAAACAACACACTGTCCGCTCTGGTTCTCCCTCACACATCCAGCTCCACTTGGGCTGGATGCTATGGTTCAGACGGGGCCGAGGCTTCGTCTGTACGCATTTCCCCCGATCGCTCTGCTCCCGGGAGTTCTGGAGAGAGTTTGCCGGGACGGGGTCCGCCTTTTGCTAGTAGCCCCGTTCTGGCCAGCCCGAGTATGGTTCTCGGACCTGGTGTCCCTCCTCGACGGCTCTCCACAGGAGATTCCGATCAGGAGGGATCTCTTCTCTCAGGCAAGGGGCCCCATTCTTCACCCCCGCCCAGAGTTATGGAAGTTGTGGGCGTGGCCCCTGAGAGGGGCACAGCTCATAGCATCTGGTCTCTCAACTGAGGTTGTTGAACCCATACTCCAGTCCAGAGCTCCCGCCACAAGGAAACTGTACGCCTTGAAGTGGAAACTTTCACCTCTTGGTGCAGACAGCGACTGCAAGACCCAGTCAACTGCCCAGTTGGTTCAGTTCTGGAGTTTCTGCAGGAGTGATTCTCCGCAGAGTTATTCCCCTCCACTTTGAAGGTTTATGTGGCGGCCATAGCTGCTTACCACACCCTTCAGGGTGGTCAGTCAGTGGGAAGATATCCGTTAGTTACAAGTTTCCTCCGTGGCACCCGTAGGCTGAGGCCAGTACAGTGCACTAAGGTGCCTTCATGGGATCTGGCAGTGGTTCTGGAGACTCTGTGCAAAGCTCCGTTTGAACCCATCGAAGATACTTCAGATAAGCTCCACACGCTTAAGTCTAGCTTCTTGCTCGCCATATCCTTGCTGAAGAGGATAGGGGACCTATCAGGCCTTACGTTCACCAAGCTGCCCAGTGGCGTAAAGCAGATCAGATATTTGTTTGCTTTTGTCCACCTAAGAAAGGGATTCCAGCGACCAAGCAAACGATGAGTCGGTCGGTGATCGAGGCCATCACACTGACCTATGAGTCCTCTGGCCTCCAGTCACCCATGGGGGTCAGAGGGCACTCGACCAGGGGTATGGCGGCCTCCAAGGCCTTGTCAGTGGGCGTGGCCCTTCAGGATGTTTGTGCTGCGGCAGGCTGGTCCTCTCCGCACACATTCATTCGTTTCTACAGTCTGGACCTGTCATCTACTCCAGTGTCCCAAGTCATTTCGTCTTGATGTGCTCGTCAGATACACACCAGACAGCGACTTGCTCGTATGGCGCAGTGGGTATTCTCGTTCCTAAAACGTTCGACGCAGCTCGAGTTCCTGAAGGGGAACGTCTCGAGGTTACATATGTAATCATGGTTCCCCAAAGAGAATGAGACGCTGCGTCTCCCTGCCATACTTGCCGGGGGCGTTCCCAAAGCATTCGACGCAGCGTCTCGTTCCCTTCGGGGAACCATGGTTACATACGTAACCTCGAGACGTTTTTTCCGTGTTTAACTGAAGAAAGTTCTGGCACATCCAACTGTTAATTTCATCAATGCATTGGCAGAGGGAGTCAATGGGGCTGTAGTCATTTGGCGATAAGGCTAGGTAAATCTGGGTATCATCAGCATAGCTGTGATAGGCAATTTGGTTCTTTCTCATTATTTGACTTAGTGGGAGCATATACAGGCTAAACAAGAGCGGTGCAAGAATTGAGCCTTGAGAATTGAGCCTATATTTTACTGCATTTAGACTTTGTGAATCTGTTCTAATGTGAAGGTTACATAAGTGTTATTGAATGAGGGACACTAGTCATGTTTTCAGAAGACACTGAGTCATTCTGAGTTCTTCATTCAGGTAGCACACTGTAAAATTTTCAAAGACTGCACAATAGAATCCATGGATTCTTGTTGAGAGTTGTCACTTGGAATCTTTAGCAAGACTGTCATCCGACCTTCATAGACACGGTTTGCTTTTTATTTGCAGCTTACCTTTACGCTCTTTTATGTGTTCCAAATGTTCCAGCTGGATGCTGTTTGGCAAAGTTAGTTATAGTCTTGGATATAAATAGTAAATGCACTCACAACTGGCTATTTTATTATAACATTTTTTAAATGCAGCATGTATAGTAATGCAGTATGTTTTAAATGCAGTATGTTTTTATAATGTTTCTATAATGTTTTTAAAGGTGCCATAGAATGGATAACTGTATTTACCTTGGCATAGTTGAATAATAACAGTTCTGTACATGGAAATGGCATACCGTGAGCCTCAAACACCATTGTTTCTTCCTTCTTATTAGGGCTGCACGATTAATCGCATGCGATATTTAACGCGCATCTTGTAAGAAAGCCGGCTCTGTAATCAGCGGTAAATCTCCATCACCTGCGGGCTTTCACATGGAGCAGCATTAACTACACAGAGCCGTTGTTCACTGAGGAGCTGCGCAAAAAATCGCGCGAATATGAACGTGGTTTGGCGCAGCTCGTCCCACCCATGTTCTATGCCAAGCGCCAGCCGAACCTGCACAGCCGAATCATCAGAAATTCTGGAGGTATTGTGAAGAAACAAGCGAGGATAATTCCAAAAATGGCAGATCATGGAAATAAATGTTATGTTCCAGGCTGTGCAGGTGATGTGATGTGCAGGGATGGGTTGGTGTCTGTATTCAGAAAGGCACGGAAAACATATAACGCGCGTTCTAATAAAATAATGCGAGCCATTAAAGGGACATGGTTAGCTACTTGCTAGCGGTAGCCTTTTACATTACAGTACATAAGATTTCACTTACCATATAAACAGAGTAAGGAGAGATGACTGAGGATGATGGCGAATGATTTGCAGATCCTGAGCACCACTGATAAGCATCTGATCTTGTAAAATGTGTGGTAAGTACTGCCGCTGTAGTTTACACAGAGCACGTGTGATCGCAAATCTCGAAAGTGAAAGTAAAAAGCGATCATGCATTTGAAAGCAGTTTCAAAGCCCCGCATATTAATAGCAGCTCCCTGATGCCCGCATTTTATATACAGTATAATTACCCAATTATATAACTGCGAGAGACAGTATTGAAATATATATTTTCCCTGTGAAGTTTCCTTCCTGCTGTGCGAGCTACTGAAATGAGCCGCACTGTGAAACAGCCAATCAGAGCAGAGCTCAACATTGAGCCGCACTGTGAAACAGCCAATCAGAGCAGAGATCAACATTATTATTCATGACCCTTCCAAATAAGGTAAAAACAGACCATTTAATTCTAGGGACAAATCCTAGGGTTGTAAATGGACATGTAAAACCGTTTCTGGAGATTGTATGCCCTTACCTAAGCCACATACCTTCTATGTAGATATCAGAGAACAATTTAAAATATTGTATCAATGCATATTATGATATTATAATATTGTATGGCACCTTTAAAGTATGGTTTTATGTAATTTTTTTGACAAAAAAAGAAATGTATAATTAATTCAAAGTTAACTTTTGAAGCCATATTTTAAATAATAATAATAATAATGCAGTATATTTTCAACCCACCTTCTAAATCCAGATTAATTCTATTATTTTTGACATTATACTATATTTATGTCAGTATACAGCATCCAAACCACTTGTCGTTTATTTGAGTGAATTTGAAGGTGAATTTCTCTGTAAAACACAGCTATGGCTGTTAGACAGAGACATTGATGCTACATGTCTACAAGATTCATTAGCTGTCCTTTGGTGTAACAGAAGTAACATGGGGGGATTAATAATGCATGGACTTTTATCTGCCCTCAAAGGAAGCAATTTAACTTTTGCGTGCTAAGCCTTTCTTCACACAGGGATGGCGAAAAGAGAAATCGCTCATCCAATCAGTGGGACGGAGGAGTGGGCTAGCAAGGATAATGCTCTGATTTATATTTAGACATCAGGGAGGGCTTCCACCACAGCTAGTTGCTTACTGGAACATGTGATTACCACTAGATGCTGTTTTTTTTTAGCTAGCGATAAGGGTTTTCCCTCATTACTGAGAGCCCTGTTGGAATTCATGTGTACTGAATTTAAAAGCAAAAAAGAGCCCCTTAATCAGGTCATGCTGTACTGTAGTTAGTAGCTATCTTGATCCAGGCAAGTTGGATATTGTGGTCGTCATGCAAGAGATGCACAGTAGGTTCAAGCCTGGCCTTAAAAATAATTTTACATATTTTATAATAAAAATTGTTGATAAATATGTAGCAACAAATAGTATGAAAATACAATGTACAGACGTCACATTGGGCAAAATGTTAAACATTATAGGAGAAACAAACTTAAGATTTAAAGTTTATTTCATTTGAAACTGCCACATTTGAGAGAGATGTAGCTTAAAAAAGGTACAAAACTGTCACTGGAGCAGGACCTTTTCAAAAGGTAAAAGCTAATAAATACCATTTAGGGGTAAATAGGGTACAGGTAACTAAAAAAAATAAAATTAAAAACTAAAATAAGTAACTTAGAAAAGAAAGTACAGAGTTTTCACTGGGGATGCCCCAATATCAGCTTTGTACTTTCTTTTCTGAGAGTAAATCCCAAACAGATGATGAGACACACTAATGCAGACATGTCCACATTAATGTGCCTAAACAGCTCACCCCTTTACAGCAGATTTAGTTCACTCACAAATAACTGTCAGTCATGACATAAATCCGATCATGACATAAATCTGTCCAATGATCATGACATAAAATATGATTTATAATAATTCAAAATAAATATCAGCACTATTAATCTACGTTTTGCGCCATCAGTCACACACACATTCAAGGTCCATTGGTACCACGGTTCTTGGCTCATTTTGACTAAATCATTGAATCAGTGAGTTGTTGACTCAAGAACAGCTGCAGTCAGATCAGTCTGATTCACTGGACAGTGTCTTAGAGAGGTTGGTGATTTTTTTTTTTTTTTTGATAAATAATGGCAACAATATGTTTTTTAATTAAATGTACTGTAGTGGAGTAAATGTGGTATTAGACTTTGGAATATAATGAAGTAAAAGTAACATTTCCCCAAATAAAACAAATAAAATACAGATAGGTACTTGAAAAAAGTAGAGTAATAAAATAAAAATGCTTCTGTCCACCTTTACTGGCCAAGTCAGGATTATTAACGTTTTATTAGAATGCAATTAACGTAACGAGTATTAACGTAAAATTAAACTGAAAAAAACATTAAGATTAGAAGAAATTTAAACTAGATGAACATTTTAAATGTTACTGAAACATTAACTAACTGAAATAAGTTGAAGCACTAAAATTGCTAACTGGAAATAAATAAAAACTAAAACTGAAATAAAAATAAATGGTAAAAAAGTAATATTTTTAAAAGCACATATTAAAATGACAAACAAATTAAGCAACAGTCTAAATGAAAACTGAAAATAAAAGATAAAGCTAATTGAAAATATTAATAAAAACTATAATACTATAGAAATAATATAATATAACACTGGACCAGGGTCGTAGTTTGCAGGGGGATGGGGGGGAGGTATCCCCCCCCCCCCCCCCCCC
>NW_015505227.1:1040456-1076772 GCF_001515645.1 Sinocyclocheilus grahami
ATAAAGTTTTATTTAAAAGAGCAGTCAACATTTAACAAGGATACAAAACTAAAAAATGGAATAAAAAAAAAAAATAAAAAAAAACCCGGGGCGGGGGGTTGTTTGGGGGGGGGGGGGGGGGGGGGGCCCCCCCCCCCCCCCCCAATAATCAAAACTGAAAACTTCTCATGGCATGTTGAATTAGAATATTCTGTCAAACTATAGCCTATAAGTGCCTAAATAATATAAAATACTTTATATATCTTATGTAAACAAGTAATTTTTAAGTAGGCTACTGTACTGGCCCAAGTCACAGTCCACCACTCCTTTTAAATAGAATATGTATTTCCTTGCAACTATTTTTTCTTGCCACTTCAATCATCACTTAAATTATGCTATTTTAAAGATCATTATTTTGTGTACTTGGTATAACAGAATATGTTGACATGCTTTAATGTTCAAAAAACATTTTTCAAATACTGTACATTATTGTAGGTCCTCTATGCCCCGCCTCTCTCAAACACGTCATTTTCAACAAAGCCCCTTCCTTTGACTAGCGCAGTCTGCTTTGATTGGCCAGCTGACCCAGTGCATTGTGATTGGCCGAACACCACAAGCACGCGTCGGAAATGTAACGCCCCTTATCATAATCGCAAGCTTTAGCTTTTAAAGTAAATATCAAGACAGTTAATAATGTCGTTCATTTTACCATCAGTTCAAGCCCGAAAGGGCAACAGAGTCGCTGACAGACACAGTGATGCAGTACACAAGCCGAGGTTAAGACAGCTGACATGCTATGATTTATGACAGGCAGTTCACTCTCCTGTGATGTGACCCTGTTCCCCTCACACACACACACACACACACACACACAGGCGGCATTATGCTAATATTTCTACATAGTGGCGTAGATATGTGGGGGCGTGTTAGAACGAACCATTTTAGGTAGGCGTGGTTGACTCTTAACTTTTATAAAGAATATTGATTTGGATTTGAGACTTTAGTCTTTGCAACTTTACAGATCTTCTTTATGCACCAAGAGCTTGTAACACTCCAAAGAGAAAGGAAAAATTGAAATCGCATCATATGACCCCTTTAATATCTGTGTTTTGCACAATGAGTGTGAAAAAAATTCAGAGTCATGAAGTCTTTGGTATCGTAACTTAAAAGCATAACAGTGGTACTCAGAGGTACGGCAAAGTCTTTAAACCTTTTAGCCTTTCTGTACTAAGACTCCCCAGTGGCCTGCCTGACATTTGGGCCTGCCACTGTGGAGCAAATGAAGTGGAGTCAAGTCCCCACTGCAGAATATTTTAAATGTGGCCATCAGAAGAACTGAATAAATGCTTGTTCTTCCATTATCACTCAGGTTATTGTAAATGTAAATGTGTTCTTCCCCATGCAATGGTTTTTCAGTGCTGCTGTTCTGTCATTGTGTCTTTCTATTGTAGTCTGTGAAGAGTACTTCAAGACACAAGCAGTTGCCTGGTCACCCTCAGCAAACTGTTGTTGTTAAGTTTTTGGCGTCACTCACCCACCATTTGAGAACCATATTTTAGCAGGATGAAAAAAAAAATTCAATACACAATCAACACTGATGATGATGCTATTCACATTCAAATTAAATTAGAATCAGAAACAGAAGGCAATAAAGCTCACAGAGAGATAAGGTCTTTCTCTCAGACAAGCAGCAGAGCTTATCAAGTCGGATTTGTTCACAAAATAAACATATGATTTGGAAAGCAACTTTCCCAGAACGCATCTCCTTGGCAATTAACAAAACTCACTTTACCATAAAAAAATACATTAAGCCAGTTGTTCAGCATTAACTGCACCATAAAGCCAAGTATATTACTATGCATTCCGGGAGTGGATGTGTGACATTAAAATTACTTCGGAAAATTCAGTGAAAATGTTAATACCAGGGTCAATTTACCACATTAATTAAGTACAAGTAATTATTAAGCTACTTTTTGAAATGTCTATTCATTGGTTTGTCTTTCTACCCCACTATTGCATAATTTGCAGCAAATATTGATGAATGTGATTAATTGCAATTCATTTGATTATTTAATCATCATATTATATAATTAAAAGAATAACACCCAAATATTTTAATTCTGTCATCATTTACACACCCTTGTTCAAAGCCTGCATGAGTTTCTTTCTACAGTTGAACACAAAAGAAGATAATTTGAAGAATGTTGGTTAACAAACATTTGCTGGAAGCCATTGACTTCCATAAAAATTACTATGTAAGTAAATGGCTACCGTCAATTGTTACTTATTTTGTCTTCATCAGCAGAAAGAAACTAATACAGGTTTTGAACGACTTGAAGGTGAGTAAATGATGACAGAATTTTCATCTTTGGGGGAAATTAATCGTTTAATCAATTTTCCTGCCCATTGCAAATAGCTGTAGTTACTTATTTTGTAAGTTATTTTGAGAAAACAATCTGAAAGAATCTGGCTTGACAGTTTCTCTGTGATGCAGAGTTTTAATAGATGAGGCGTGTTTGTGTTAAAGTTTGTTTTTAGCAACACCATTCATTATAGTTTAGTGTTGAGCCATGAGCTGTGCGTTGTAGAAGTGCATCACAGCTTGATGTATTCATACAAGTCCAAATTGAGAGTGCATTAACAAACACAGTAGTGTTTATTGATCACAAACGCTAGTTAAACGCTAGGTGATGATGACGTTTTAGCACTTCAGCTCTTGTCATTGTAAACATCATGTAGCAGAAAGAACAAACGGAAAGCACATTTTTGTTTGGATTTTAAAACAAAAAATAACTGCAATTATCCTCTAGTGATATTTATGCAATACACACAATTCAGCATCTGAGCCAACTGGCACAAGGTACCGCTGGGACATGTGACAGATCCTAGGTAGTCTAAAACCACCCACTTACAAACAGTAGCACACACACACACAAAATGCCAGGCAGACGTGTGTTAGTTGCCCGCTATCTGTGCCATCTGTTTCCTACAGGATTGTTGATTTAATAATTAATACGTTCGCTCACATAGGAGAACATGTGGTGTCTGCATGGTGCTCACAGCTTAGGCAAATGTGGAAATGGAGCCAGCAGGGGAGGCTGCACTTGTATGGGTTTCGCCCTTGGGGACATACGCGGCCAGGCAGGTCGAATAAATCGATCATAAATCAAATAAAACAATCGCTGCACTCCAGGCTGAAAAGAAAAGACTAAGAGACAGTGCAGTGTGGCAGCTGTCACAGGATTCAAGCAGAATGGACTGACTTTCATAAACGTTATCATAATGATGTTCAAAATGTTGTGATATGTTTATATCTGACAATTGATGGATGTTTGTGCGGCTACAAGCAGTTTTGTGTTCCAGGGGTTGCTTTTTTATTAAAACTAACAGATTTGTACTATTTTTCCCTCTAAATAACTGTCACAACCGGGACAAAGAGGCAGACAGGCAGGATAACGTTAAGCCGAGCGTTTAATCACAGGAACGTAAGAGAGGCTTCCAACCAAAAAGAGTTCAACATAGGCAGTAAGGGAAGCAAAACACAGTCTTATCTTCGGCCGAGAACTGAGGATTCCGAGGGGGAACAGGCAGACTGGAAGACGAGGAACCAGGACAGAATAGCTTGCAACCTTGAGACCAGTCGATGAGTGAATGAGGTGAGTGAGTATTTGAGTGGTGTGGTAAGTGGGTGCAGGTGTTCGTGATCAGTAATCAGGTGATTGTGAGCGGGTGTAGGAGGCTGATTCGGCTGGTGAGGCAGGTGTTTCCGTGACAATAACAAGGACGTATTAAGTTCTTGGAAACTTTTCATTATTTATTTTATCTCTACCTATGCCTTATTATATATAGATGTTATCATTTTGCTCTCTAGACCGACACTTTCTGTCTCAAAGTACAATAATATAATAATCAATAATATAATAATCATAATTGTTTTTCTTTTTTAAGTATTAAATATAGGAGTTCAGTATTGTTGTATGAAAATTCATTATATCAATGTTTAAAGGAAACAAGTTATTGTACTTTCAGTGAAAAGCATGCTTGAAATGAAATATTGGACGTGCTATGTGCAAACAAAAAAAAAGTCAATGTATGAATATTTATTATGTGTCATTTGCAGTCATGCTGTAATTTTGTCAAAGTATTCAAAAACCATGACAATATTATTTAATGTGTATTTAGGATATATAACATGCTAGGTACAAAGTTAGACTTTGTAAAACACAGGAGCCAGCCATTTTATTCCAGAAATTCCACAAAACAAATGGTGGAAATGGGATTTGTTCATGGTGGTTCTGGGGGGGTGGGGGGATGACAGAATATGTCTGAATACGCTGTTGGGCATTGTTAGTAGAAACATTATGTAAACTAATGAGTTTGAAATGTGTATTATAATGGTGGTGATCAAATGGTATGTTAATGACGTTTCTGTTAGTCCATGGGACCAAAAGTGCCCACAGATGAAGAAAAATCCAGTAACCAAAAAAAGCTTGTTGTGACATGGTACATTTTGTTTTTAATATTTAGGGAACCAAACTTTCTGTCACTATTGACAATCACCAGACCTTTACTTGATTTTGAGGGACTTATTACCAGAACAGTTTATTGTTCATCTGTTTTTGAAGTATCATAACACTGAAGATAGCCAAGATCATTGTTTTTTTTTTCTTGGGGAATTCAGAACTTTGTACATTCCTGTGTAACCTCTCACTCTTTGAAATGCAAAAGCTGGTGTCTTCCCCTCTAGAAGATTCAAAACACATTTTTGAAAACTAAGTTTGGGAGAGCCAAGGGTAGTCTGGGGATTGACTTAAGCAGTGAAAAGCAGCTTTGTCATTTACCGGTGAGATTTCCGAGCCAAAAATATACAAACTGAATCACAAAAGGAGCACACAGCAATCCAGTGTCTCTCAAAAATAATAAGATTTCAATTTAAACCACTAAAGGAATCTCCACAGGCAGAGTGCAACAAGTTAATGAAGGCCAGTGACCGATTCAGGCCCTCTAGCCTGGCTTGTCTTAGATGATTTTAATCCAGTTGCACAATTAACTCATTACCTTAAGATGTTCAGTGAGCCACAATATTTCGAGGTCTTTTATCTCATTATTTATTTTATTTGGTAAGGTTTTGCACACAAAAAAAAAAATCACATATTGCCATTTATGCTGAAGAAACCTTTATTTTTAAGAGCGTATGATCACTTGCTTTGATTTTGTAATGGCATTCAGGAATGTTTAAGTGTCCAAAATACGTTTTAGTCTTGTAAATGATTTTTCCAAGAGGAAATGTTGACATATCCAGCTAATAGTAGAATTTCCTGAGGATTTTGTAGTGGAAATGTTTTCGAGACTCTTTGAAATGCAAAAGCTGGTGTCTTCCCCTCTAGAAGATTCAAAACACATTTTTGAAAACTAAGTTTGGGAGAGCCAAGGGTAGTCTGGGGATTGATTTAAGCAGTGAAAAGCAGCTTTGTCATTTACCGGTGAGATTTCCGAGCCAAAAATATACAAACTGAATCACAAAAGGAGCACACAGCAATCCAGTGTCTCTCAAAAATAATAAGATTTCAATTTAAACCACTAAAGGAATCTCCACAGGCAGAGTGCAACAAGTTAATGAAGGCCAGTGACCGATTCAGGCCCTCTAGCCTGGCTTGTCTTAGATGATTTTAATCCAGTTGCACAATTAACTCATTACCTTAAGATGTTCAGTGAGCCACAATATTTCGAGGTCTTTTATCTCATTATTTATTTTATTTGGTAAGGTTTTGCACACAAAAAAAAAAATCACATATTGCCATTTATGCTGAAGAAACCTTTATTTTTAAGAGCGTATGATCACTTGCTTTGATTTTGTAATGGCATTCAGGAATGTTTAAGTGTCCAAAATACGTTTTAGTCTTGTAAATGATTTTTCCAAGAGGAAATGTTGACATATCCAGCTAATAGTAGAATTTCCTGAGGATTTTGTAGTGGAAATGTTTTCGAAAGCATAATTACCTCATGACATTTTACACTGTTGTAAAAGGTTGAAGTTTCCGACTGCTTTGCAGTCCTTTATAGATAGAAGTTTGAGAGCCAAGATATCTCTAAAAGACTGTTTCCTCTTTTCGACTGCCTAAAGTATTTCGCCACATAGGTGCTAAGATTGCTAAACCCTCATGCTCTCTTAACACAAGAAGGCACTCTACAGAGGAAAGTGCAACAAGAGGGCATCAACAATGCATCTGCCATTGCCTACAAGCTCCCTGTGGGGTCTGTAATAGATAGGGTGCTAATGCAAGAATGTAGTCAATCCCCTTCCAGCTAGCATCCGTAGAGAATGGCCCAATTTTTATGCAGCATTTTATGTATCTAGTGAAGTAGAAATTTCCAAAAAGCCTACAAGAGACTTTCCATTGTAAAAATACAAACTGACAGCAAAATTCTGAATGTGTAAGCAGGCATTCCCACAGGCTTTCCGGGTGCGAATCCATTTGCCTTTAGACGACTCGTAGTCTAGCCAGGAGACAGCAGCATCCCGAGGGGGAACATTTTGCTCTCTATTGGTGACCATACCATGGATGTGTTGGTGTGCCGAGCCTCCTCTTAAAATAGGGCACGTGTGATACAATGCAGGGATCAGGAGAGGTTGCTTTGAAGAGCCCTTCTCTCAGGATTTAGTTAAAAGAAGTAGCATCAGAGGGGGAGAGTGTGGACCCCTACTAATTCCTAAATTATAGAAAAACGTGGAGGGTTCTTAGAGTCCTTTAGTCTGACAGTTGAAAGGGAGAGTTTAGAGGTAAAGTGTGTATTTCAGAGCAGCTCTGAACAGAATTGTAATAGTTTAGTTTGAGAAGCCTGACTGGGCCAGACATAATGCCATTGCCTCAACTAACACAGTGAGATTGGGGTAGGAATTGGACCTGTTTCCTGGATCGTTGTTGTCTTTGAGATATCGTGTGTGTGTGTGTGTGTGTGTGTGTGATGTATTTGAGACTTTCTATTCAAGCAATTCTGAAAAAAATCTCATGACACCCTCATGACATTCCAAACCACAAAAGAAGATATTTTAAAAAGGTAAGTTAATGGGGTCCACTGTTGTTTTGGACCCCATTGGCTTTTATTGTTTCACAAAAACAGTAGGAAAACATCGATCAAAATACTTTCTTTTGTGTTTTTGTATGAAGGTGTTGGAACAATATGAGGTTGGTTGAATAATTGAGACTAATTTTAGTGTAAACTATCCCTTTAAGTTGATATCAGATGCTTTTACACAAGGCATTTAAAATTGATTATATTGCTTTTCAGATGATGCACGCTTTGGCAGACATCTTGGCGACGTCTTTATGCATGTATCTGGGAAAGCAGAGATCAATCTTTATCTCTTATGGGGACTGCTATGTTATGTGGAGTAAAAAATATATGAATTGTTCTCCAAATTCTCTTCTAATGGATTACCTCACCCCTAAAGCAATAAGCACGTCAGTCCTTGCGGTTTTTGATTGATTTGCCATCTGAGCGGTTTCTGCTGGGTTAAATTGTGCTAGCTGGCTTGTTCATGAGCCTTTGTGGATTTGTAGGCACTGGATTGCAGAACTGCCTTTCCTCCCCCTGCTTAGACAGTCTGGTCCTCTGGTCTCAGTGGTCCGCAGGGTCTGCAGTGACCAGTGGGGGTTTGCAACACAGGCCCATCCTGTAGGAATTCAGCGACAGATTTTTGCACCAGGAGGACACTGTGAGGGGCAAGAGAAAAGAAAGGTGCTGGGCCTGCAATGAAAGAGCACATGATGCCTATATGCTCACACACACTAACCTGAGTGTTACGTGATCAACATATGCTTCATGGAATCATTTGGCCAGGCTATTAATATGTTTTTTTTCCACAAGCATAATATGTTAGCCCAAACATGGGCATAAGCTTCAGCTTTATGTGAGTTGTTGTGCTATAAGCAGGCTACTGAGCCAAAGCTAATCGCTTAATTAAAGGAATTATGTCAGGTTGGCAATCATCATGATAGTGGAGTCCATGAACATCTGCCTCACTCATCACAGAGCAAAATATTCATAACAGTTGGAAACAGTTGCTGGTTGGATGCTGTTATCATTAGTGTCAGGTAGAGTGGTGTAATGTGATCCTCATGTGCACGGCTAATGATTACGAATGAGACTTATTTTGCTTTGTTTGTTTTTTTTTAGCATGTGATTAGGTAAAGGGTCAGTCCATGTGTTGGCTGCTGTGTGATGTAAAGTTATTTATTTAATGCTTATTTTATCATTAATATTCACTGAGGCACACAAATCTAATCTGGCAGCACCAAATAAATGCAATAATCTAGAAAATGTAAAGATGAAAGGGTTTTAAAGGTAGCCAATCCAATCAGTAGTATGACGAGGGATTGCAATTTCTTAATGTAACACAAAATATTTCCTGCTTTGAAGATTGTTGATTTAGGATTATTTCAAATACCTGCCAGCTGAATAGCTGCCATTTGATTTTTTTTCAGTGGTCTTGACCCTGTTAGTTTTTTTTCTTTTGATTTTCCATACTGTGCAACTGTGCAGTTTACATAAACACACGTAGAAAGGTACAACAGCTGTCACTGGGGCAGTACCTTTTCAAAAGGTACACTTTTGTAACTATTAGGTTCTAATATTTACACTTTAATAACCATTTAAGGTACCAAAATGGACCCTTTAGGTTCAAATAAGTACCTTTTGAAAAGGTACCACCCCAGTGACAGCTGCTGTACCTTTATTTCTGAGAGTGTAATATAGTTAAAATAGTTAATAATTATACATATACTTGGGAAAAAATGTTTGTACAAATATTAAGCAGCATTAATGTTTATGTTTTAAATGTTTTGTTTTGTATATTATTTTGAAAAAGATGTAAAACTGAAAAATCAGTTTCCACAAAAATATTAAACAGCATGGTTTTTTAAATTGAATTGAATATTTTAATTGAATGAATTAATTGTGCTTTGTTAATAAATCAAATTGCTTATAATTACTTTTAATTTGATAGATTTGTATTGTATTATTTACTTATTATTTACATACAGTGGTGTGAAAAAGTGTTGGCCCCCTTCCTGATTTCTTTTTTTTTTTGCATGTTTGTCACACTTTAATGTTTCAAACTTGCCATAATTAATGAAACCATGAATTCTGCACTCTATAAGAAAATGTCTCTAGGTTACTTATGTAACCATGGTTCCCCGAGGGAACGAGACGCTGCTTCGAGATGCTTTGGGAACGCCCTTGCGTGACCGCGTTCTGAAGCACGTGTCAAATCCGTCCAATGGAGCAGCGAGACGTCAAAGCATGGCACAACCAGTTATTAGATTTAGGGGGCAATTACTTTTCCACGTAGGGCCAGGCAGGTTTGGACAGCTTTTTTCCCTTAATAAAATAAATAATCATTTAAAAACTGCATTTTGTATTTACTTGCATTATCTGAATCTTTTAAGTGTGACAAATATGCAAAAAATTAAAAAAACAGGAAGGGGGCAGAAACCTTTTCACACCACTGTATTTACTTATTTATTTACTTTATAACAAATTATTGTCACATTAAATTAACTGGATAATTAACAGGTAGCAAAATATCAGTTATAGAGGGCAGTCAGTTATTTTTGTTCCTCATAGAGTTCCTAAGAGTCCTCAGGAAGTTTTTTTTTTTTCCTCTCTCTCTCTCTCTCTCTCTCTCTCTCTCTCTCTGTCCCTGTAATGCCAAAAAAGCTTTTAGGAGTGATTTCCTGTTGGGATTTAGATGTCAGATATCTCCAGGACATCAGTCTCTCATCTTCCTAATGTATATGTGTTTCTGTCCCTTTGTGATCTTTCAGAAGAAGAGCAAGCTGCATTACCACATTGCAGTCATCATAAACTACCTGGGACACTGTATCTCTCTGGGAGCCCTGCTGATCGCCTTCATCCTCTTCATGAGGCTAAGGTGGGTGAGTGCCTCTGCTCTGAGGGGTTTTCAACAGAACTGAACATCTGCATTAGTCACACTGGTGGACTTGCATGAGAGAGATTCATGTATGAACCGCTGCTACTGCGTTGTGAAGTGAGTGGATGAATAAGTAACTCAGGATTCTCAGGAGTGTAAAAGATTTAGGGGGAAATGTATTGCTCAGGAGACCTAATGGAGTCATTGATTAGGTTTCACTTAAAGGTAAAGTGTGTCATTTTTGTGCCACCAACTAAATGGAATTGCAAAAATAATAACTTGATGTTTCAAACACACTTCTGCCAATGGTTGCAATCATATAGTCCTGCTCCAAGCACACACCATTGACTCTCAAATGAAACAAAAAAATATTTGGGTTTTAACATGGTTGCAGGTTTTTCTCCTTATTCATTAAGAAAATAGTAGAAATAGGGAAAATAGAGCAATAAATTATTGTATAAGCCCGCGAATGTCCTTCACTTCAACCTTTCCGAACTTTATGAAATATTATTTTACGGAAGGTTCGAGTGGTGTATGTGTGTGAGGAATTGGAAGCAAGCATAATACGGGTGTTTCTAAAGCAAACTCTGCGTCATCGCGCATCTGGTAAACTAAGCTCAGAATTGATTCTGAAATTCTCAGAATCGATCCAGAATCGTTGGAGAGAGAATCGCGATGCATCGATGGATCGATTTTTTTCTCACACCTCTACTAAAATGTATAATTGCAGAAAAAATATATACATTGTATTGAACATTAATGGAGCAACATATTTTGTGTGAAAATAAATCATTCAAGTTGTTTATTTTGTTTACAAATCTTATAAATGATGAGGTGGCATGAGTGGTCTTTTACCCCACACACGGGGTACGTTACGGTGTTGATACAAATACTTCAGCTAAAATAATGTTTTTTAAATATTTAATTTATAATTTAAATAACTTTAGCAAAGTTTGTACTATTTTCTGCTTATTTTGAAAAAAAAAATGTTTTTTCAATAAATATACTGTCATTAAAATATGTTAGAAACAAAAATACAGAAAAAAATCATTTTAATAAGTAAAGATTCTGAAAGTATTGAAGAAGATCCAATAATAATTGCATATATATTTACAGTAGTAACAACAAATTATATTTTATTATATGATATGATTAATATCATGTTTTTAAATATGATGGTTTCATTCTAAACATGGTGATTATCTCTAATATGGACACCCAACATAATATATTATATTTACCATCTGAATCTAACCGTGTCATGTCAACAAATGATTTTGAAAAAAAAAATTTTTTTTTCAATAAATATACTGTCATTAAAATATGTTAGAAACAAAAATACAGAAAAAAAATAATTTTAATAAGTAAAGATTCTGAAAGTATTGAAGAAGATCCAATAATAATTGCATATATATTTACAGTAGTAACAACAAATTATATTTTATTATATGATATGATTAATATCATGTTTTTAAATATGATGGTTTCATTCTAAACATGGTGATTATCTCTAATATGGACACCCAACATAATATATTATATTTACCATCTGAATCTAACCGTGTCATGTCAACAAATGGAAAAGTCAGCCATCTATTAATTATCATGTTAATTACCGTGCGCCTTTAGCCCCAACAGCAGGGGTGCTTTTTACCCCAAATACTGTACGTTTACATATTCTTTTGTTATTTAAAAACTGTTGCTTTAATTATCTCATACAAAACTGAAAATCACAAAGAAGACCTTTGTCTCAAAATATATGCATTCATTTTAGCGATTCTCATTTGCTACTTAAATCTACAACATTTTTTAAAACATAAAATATTAGATCAAGTAAGCACAGAATCTACTTTGCACTGCTGTCAAGGATCAGATAAAAATACACGTGCATCTTGAAAAGCAGATGAAAGTGCTACGCCCCTTTTTTGTGCCATCTAGTGGTTTAGATGAAAATAATATCAAAGGTGCCTTTTCCCCCGGGGTGCCTTTAGCCCCGTTGTACCCTAATAGTTTTATCACACTTTATTATTTTGTTTATTATTTTCAACATCAATTGATTTTCCAGCTGCTGACAAAAACTATACATCAGGTGGTTAGCTGAATGGAAGAGAATGGAGAATTGTATATGCTCTCTGATCACAGGCGACGAGCCCTTCTTGGGCTCTGGCTTCTGGGGTCCAAGGACAACCTGTCCAGGTTATCTCTCTCTCTTGTCAAGGCACCTGAGAAATCAATACATCATGGGTCAGCGGAGTGATCCCAGCAAAGAGATTTTAGACTGATGGTGTAGAAATGAAGGGCACATCAAGGGCATGTGCACTCCTCTTTATAATTATTCCAGTCCAGAAGTGCCATTTTAGGGATGAGAACTGAATTAATTGAGCTGGCTCTCGTTATATTATCCTCAATCAAACTGAGAGATTTGTTTTCTATGGGATCATGTCCAAGCCTTAATTAGCCTGGATCAATGTGCCAAACTGGATGTGAGGAGGAGAATAGTCATGTATTTCAGCATTCCCGCACACTCGTTGGTGTTAGGGCCACAGATTGAGGCGAGTGAGCAGATTAAATATCCATGCTGTTTAGGATTATTTAGACTAGATTATCCCAGATTTAATCTGCCTTTATTAATCCGGGGAAGATATTCTGGCATCTTTCCCTGGATTTCCAATCAAAATCACGCTAGGAGTCAGCTGACAGATTTATTGGATGCTGCTTTTCACAACAATGTGCCCTGCTGATAACCCTCTGTCTGTCTAGCTAATGTTCCCAAGTCAGTGCGTCATGGATATATTGAGGCTGGGTGCGAGAACAGAGGTTGTAAAGTTGTAGTTGGGCTCAAGTGGGTCCTCTAGCAGGAAAAAAAAGTGTAATGAAATACACAATAAACAGATATGCAGGATAAACACAGAGTGTTCTTGCACTCAGACCCTCCAGCCATTTTGTGTCTGCCCACAAGGACAGAAGGACAGGACTATTAAATTGGCTCATTAATGTTTCAGCAGACTGCATTTACACAGCAAGGGATCAAGGATTTGGAAGTGTTTCTGGGACATCATGAATATGTAAATGTATGTACATATACAAATTGTAATATAAAAAAATGTAAATCATGGATATATAGAAGTAAATCTGAATATATAGTTTTGAATATGTACTTATAAGTCTGAATATATAGATAACAACTGAATATATAAATGTAAATCATGAATATACTGTATGTATAGAGGTTAATCTGAACGTATCGTTAAAAGTCTGAATAAATAGAATTAAATCTGAATATGTAGTTGTACGTTTGAATATATAAATGTAAATTGTGAATGTAGTTATTATTCTGACTAATTATAAATCAGAATGTATATTTATAAATCTTGAGTATATAAATGCAAATCTGTATATACAGTCTACATCTCAACATAAATATATCTTTATTAATAGGCATGTCAATATAGGCAGATGTTCTTAATGCTTTTTTTAAAATGAAAACAGTACGTCTATGTATCCTGTACATGTACCAATGCAGATATTGTACTATATTAATTATTGTAATTATTGCTGTCCATCACATGCTGCTGCAATTATATAATTAAAATCACTATTTGTAAACAGATTATGTTGTTTCCCTATCCCTCTCAGACATGTTGAATTGTGTATAAAAGATTAACACTGTCACCATGAGGACCTATTGGTACCACAGCCAGCCTTTTTAAAGTAGAGGGAAAATACTCATTTTGGTTTAGATTAGCAAGATGCACTTACAATAATTAATATAGTACAATATCTGCATTGATACCAGTATACAGGATATATAAGCATAATGTTTTCATTAAAATGTATATTGACATGCCTGATAATAAATATATAATTATATAGGTTTGTTGACAATAAATATTTTCCTATTTACAATGTTCAGGATTTAAATATATATATTTTGATTTGCAGTTATATTTTCATAATTATAACTACATATTCACAATTTACATTTACATATTCAGATTTATTCTGTACTGTCACTAAGATTACAGAACGCTGTAACCTCTCGCGTAATTTTAGAAATGGCCTTGTATTCTATATTAGTGCTCACCTGTCAAACGAGTTTAACCCGACTCCTCTGTCATTCACAGAATGAGAATAAAAAGCAGGAGGCATCAAAGTATGAAAGGAGAGCAAAGCTGCTGTGGGCGGCACCATTGAAGGGCTCACCCGCAATGGCTCAGGTCAACATAACAGTGACAAGCCGCTGTTGGCAGCTAGCTTTTTTTCATCCTGTTTCTTGGCAAAAGGCTAGACTGGGAGAACCTTCCTGTCCTGTGTGACACAAAAACCTTCTTACATGTGCCCTCAGGGCAGAGACAGGAGGGAATACAGAGAAACAGAATGACAGTAAACACCATAGCATTTCTCTACATATAATGCCTCAAAATAAACCATAATAAATGCAAGCTGAAAACGAGGCTCTTTATCCCACAAGGAAAGTGTTTTTTATCTATAAAAAGTACTTTTCTATGGAAAATTGTGCATATATTTTTATATTTGAAAGCCCCATAGTGGCTAACTAAATTGAATAATGCTTCATTATTTCAAGCAATCAGAGCTTTTACTTAAAACACAAACAAACAAATCCATGAAAGCAGCAATTGTGATTTTCGTGTGACTGTAACAAGAATAGCATGTGTCCTGCTAAATTTGGTTAAACAACTGTCCATTAAATGTCCCTTGGCAAAAACAAATAAAAAAAGTCACATTAGTGGGATAAGCTTTTTAACAGATTTCTGGTGTTGCTGTTTATGTAGATGAAGGCTTTTTGGACAGATCTGGTTTTCCCTGAGGAGGTCATGTAACTTTGTGTTTCACAAATGAGTTTTGTGATTTTAATCCTGTCAGAATTGAACGAGATGGTGTTTTCCGTTAAACATCCTCGGTTAAAATCATGGAGCAGTTATGGTCGTCTGAGAGCTGTAATCCTGTCTGGATTGGAATGACAGCGATTGTGGTTATTATTGTTTCACAAAGCTTGTCCTATTTTGTTTTGACCTTTGTCAAATACTGTGAGCAAAATTTGTTGTTGTTGTTGTTTTTTTGCCCGGTGCACGTTCTTTATGGACTTTTTTATTTTGCCAACATTCTGAGTAAAATACCAGTTGGTAGTACTGTTAACTTCCCATCTGAATATTGTTTTTATATATTCTTCATTGTATATATTTAATTTCACGTTAAATTGTTTAAAAGAGACAGTCAAGACTGTCTTTTTCTTTTTCTTTTTCACATAAATTGTTTTTTAGACTTTCTATTTATCAAGGAATAAAAAAAGTTCCCCTCCCTTAAATTCATAGTTTCCACACAAAATATTAAGATGCACATTTTCAACATTGATAATAATAAGAAATATTTAAATATTTTTGAGTATCAAATCAGCATTTACTAAGGATCATGTGACACTGGAGCAATAGCTGCTTGAAAATTCAGCCTTGCCATCACCTGAATAAATTACATTTTATATTATATTAAAATAGAAAACAGCTATTGTAAATTGTAATAATGTTTTCAGTATTACCTTTTTTATTGTATTTTTGAGTGAATGAATGCAGCCTTGGTGAGCATAAGAGTCTTCTTCCAAAAAAATGTCTTGGTTACATATGGTAACCCTGGGTCCCTGATGGAGGGAACGGAGACGTGTGTCAGAATGACAGTTTGGGGGGTCATCCTTGAGAGCCACAGTCACCTCTGAGAGTTTCAGAAAAGGCCAATGAAATTGGTGTGCAGAATTTGCTGAATATATGGGTATATAAGGTCAGCCACGTGCAAGCTCTACTTCAGTTTTGTTCTGAGGAGCCAAGGAAGTGTCTTCAGAGAGAGAGGGCACTATGCTCCACTGATTGCTGAGTTTTAAACGGGTCTTTCTGTAGACCTTGCAGGACCACAAAAAGATCCCAAGAGGGGATGAGGCGTGGTCTCAGAAGATTCAACCTCCAGGGGCCTCTTAGGAACCTAACTATCAGGACATGCTTTCCCTAAGACCTACTGCGTCCTTCACTAGAACGTTCGCAAATTCCTGCCGTAGAACAGCAGCATTCTCTCCTCACACTGAGGTAAAGAGGACACCACTGTACCTGAGCGGGCGCCTGGCAAACTGAATCGTGTAACTGAGCTGGATTGTCCTGACCAGCCAACGTGACAGGCTGGGAAGCAATAAACATGCATCCAGGCACTGCACTAGCAGTACTAATGGGACAATACCTGGGGTACCCTAAGTGGGGAGCCCGCTGCAAGGCAGAGCAAGGTCCATCACGTCGGGAGGTCTTGCGTGTACTGACCTTGGTCCAGGGGCCAGAGGCAGCAGAGGTGCCGCATAAAGCACTTACCTGAACTTGGGCGTGAGGCCTCAGAATGCGGGAAGGCGAAGGAGTCTCATTCACAGAGATTCTGGCGCCCGTCCATTGAGAAGACGAGAGCCACAAACACCATGAGGAAGAATGAAACCCAGGGAAGGAGGAAACTCTTTTATTGAAAATGTAAAATTCCCCCAAGGGGAGTGAGGCTCACCTGCAATCCAGGACAAGCAGGTGTGTAGCCTCTCCATTCCTTGTTTGCCCATCTCAGGACCTTTGAAGCCTTCCGTGGGTTCCTAGTAGCCTGACGAGGGTAGTGAGGACGATGGAGCCCGCAAAGCATGTCCTGTCCAAAAATGGTGCATTCCATGTCTTTGTGAGCTCCCTATGCACTTCCGGGAAGAAAGGTGGAGGGCACTTGTCCCTCCCAGTTCCCACAAACCAATCATCCAACAATGAGTGCTTGGGGGAGAGCGGTGGAACGTACTCCAACCCAGTGCTCATGGCGGCCCAAACAAGCACAGCCGCCAACTCTGTGCCGGACTCAGACTGGGCCAGAACACCCGAAGTTGGCAGACCAGCAGTGTCCTCCACGTCAGAAAGCGTAAGTCTGCACAACAATGCTGCGAGAGAAACCTCATCTTCCTCCTAAGCTCTGAACGAGAAATGAAGTTCACCCATGGGTGAGCCACATAATTCATCCAAAAACTCAACCGGGGTAACAGAGCGTGCAGGGGAATGGGAGGCCCGCGACGATCTGTTACTTACCTGGCTGATGCACTTCCACTGGAGCCCCCAGATTGCCCTCACCACCAAGGCCTCGTACCCAGAGGTAGAAGGACCAGGACAGGGAGCAACTCAGGAAGCTCTCAGTCTCTTCCTTGAGAAGACATATGAGAGTCACGACCGCAACTTTCTGATGGTCATGCTCTCGCAATGAGAACATGATCCACCCACGAACGTTTCTTCAGTGTGAGCTTGGCCCAATCACAGAATGGAGTGATCATGCCTGTCGGAGGGAGAGAGAAATCCCCAACATTCAGAAGAACACGGAGCAATGGCATCTTTGAAAAGACGTGAACCGCCGTGTAATGCTCTTTTAGAGGAAATTTACTCTTTAAAGATGGAAATTTCGCTCTTAACATCCACCGAAGCACCCATGGGAACCGAAAAAGACGCGAACCGCCATGTAATGCTTTTTTAGAGGAAATTTACTCTTTAAAGATGGAAATTTCACTCTTAACATCAGCCGAAGCACCCATGGGAACCGCCTCACACTTGTCTGTGCAGCAGGAGAGCGACCACTAAATGTGCCGAATAATCCGGTGGTAATTTGAAGTGATCGGAAAAGCTTGCTTCACATATGAGATGTGTTGCTCTAGCTCCGAAGTACAGCTTGCACATGGCCAGCCTTATATACCCGTCTATATGGGTGTGGCCTTGCATGCAAATTCTGCACGCCAATTTCATTCGCCTTTTCTGATACTCTCAGAGGTGATTGGGGCTCTCAAGGATGACCCCAACACACGTAGGAGTGAATGTCAAAAAAGGGAACTATTCTTACCATGAGGAACTATTCTTATGAGTTATATGCGATTCAACTCAATTTTTTTATGTCGGTTTAATGTAATTTATGTTAAAATGACTTGCACAACCAAATTTAAGGCAGCAACTGAAGTCAAGTTTTTAAGTTAAAATAGGTGATTTTTTTATGATTTTAGTTTTAGTTAACAATAGTAACCCTGTTACCGACCCCAAGCTTTTGAACGGGAGTGTATTTATACATATAAAACTACTATAAAAAACTACTTTCATCTGAATAGTGCTTTAGAGATGTGATAACCATCTATTAGCCTCTGATAAGTGACTTCTCTGTATGTAGTCACTCTCGAAACAGTCAGAAGTAAACTTATTCTTCCTTTAAGCAGCACTAGATTAGGAGGACCTCTGCTTTTCTATTTCTGTCCATGCTTACGCAATGAGAGTTAGCAGGGTGATAGAGTCAGCAGACCTTGGAGCACATGGTCGCTGTATGAGGCAATGGCACTTCGCCAGCACCCCTACTGTACTGTGCGAGTGGACAGACAGGTCGTTCTTACTGGGACCCAGCACGGGATGTTACCAGTACATCTGCACACCATTTGTGCTCAAGGACGCTCTAGGAGGCTCGTTCCTCTGGTGCTGCAGGCACTACACAAAGCAGCCACAGCTTGTTAGCGTTGAGCTCCTGCAGAGAGAGCTGCCTGCTTTAGCTCCCTGCAGTTTATGATTTTGGTTACCGTGTTAATGGCCTAAAATTGCATCACTCAGAGCATTTGCCTGTGACCCCTCTCAATATTAGTTGCAGAGGATTGTAATTGTGGAGCCCGACTCTGAGTGGGCGATTATTCTTGAAAGGACACATCTTAAGCGGAAAAGGCTTGGTGCAGTGTATCAATGAGAAGTGAGTGATGAGGGGGAGGACTTGAATAGACAGCTGTGATAATGCACTCCTATTAGTGCAGGCAGTGGGAATGCTAATAACTAAAACACATGCAGTTGTGAGCAAGCACCGGAAGTCTGCAAGACCCATGCAGAGACTCAGAAGTAAGAAGCGTGTGAAAGGAAGTGTTGCATAAAAGCCGTACAGATTGTATGA
The DNA here is from genome assembly GCF_001515645.1 of Sinocyclocheilus grahami. Lineage (NCBI taxonomy): Eukaryota > Metazoa > Chordata > Actinopteri > Cypriniformes > Cyprinidae > Sinocyclocheilus > Sinocyclocheilus grahami. Next base: position 1,059,337 of record NW_015505227.1, read on the forward strand.
GTGGAGATTCGAGTGTTTCAAGTGTTCACAATTGATTTTTGCACTTAGGTATAGATTTTAGAAGGAGGAGAATGTAATTTCTAAATTTGCAATTAGGGTGGTATTTACAAAAACAACAGAAAGGAAGACATTTTCAGTATTCAGTGAAGCCAGGATAAAACTGCTAAATAATACCAAACCTACAAGCAATGACAGAAATGAAATCATCCATTAACTGGATAGTTCACCCAAAAATGTAAATCCTGTCATCATTTACTCACCCTCATGTTGTTCCATGTTGTTTCTTTCTTCCACTGAATACAAAAGATGATACTTTGAAGAATGTGGGTAACCAAACAGTTGCTGGTACTCATTGACTTCCATAGTATGAAGGAAAAAATACTGTGGAAGTCAATGGCTACCAACAACTGTTTTACCCACATTCTTCAAGTATCTTCTTTTGTGTTCAACAGATTAAAGAAAATCCTCTCTTAGAATGAGTAATGAGAGTGAGTATAATAAAATCTTAAAATAAAGTAAAATTATTATTCCTCTAAGGGCAACTTTTCTAACCTTAGGTACATGCATGCATGCATTTACACTGCAGTTACAATTGCGTAAATTGCTATGAGATTATTGTTTTAAATATAAAATATCGAATATAGAAACATAAAATGTTGGAAAAAAATACGAAACTTAAAATGCTAGTAGGTGGCAGCAAGTCATTGTCTAAATGAGTGAATCATTGATTCTTTCAAACATCAGATTCATTCAAAACAGCTGATTCGTTCAGGAACGAAGCAAGTGACTGAGGGACTCAACAAATTAGTTAAAAATGCTGAATCATTTAGGAACGAAACACAACTGTGTTGATCAGAGACGTAATGGTTCTGCCGTCACTTTGTTTTGAACTATTTCCATTGGTGGAATAGAACAAAAATAGTCGATTATGTGTCTAAATTGTACTTCACTTAATATTAATTTAAACATAGCTTTTATATATATATATATATATATATATATATATATATATATACATTGCTTCTTGAAAGTTTGCGAACCCTTTAAAATTGTCTATATTTCTGCATAAATATAACTCAAAAACCCAAAAGTCCTGAAAGTTGACAAAGAGAACCCAATCAAACAAATGAGATGAAAATATATATTTTGTCATTTATTTATTCAGGAAAATGATCCAATATTACATATCTGTGAGTGGCAAAAGTATGTGAATCTCTAGGATTAGCTGTTAATTTGAAGGTGAAATTAGAGTCCATCTGTTCAGAGGTGCTTTTAATCAGTGAGATGACTATCAGGTGTCAGTGTGTGCCCTGTTTTGTTTAAAGAACAGGGATCTATCAAAGTTTGGTCATGTTTGTTGGAGTGCATCATGGCACAAACAAATTAGATCTCTGAGGACCTCAGAAAAAGAGTTGATGTTGTTCATCAGGCTAGAAAATGTTTCAAAGCCATCTCTAAAGAGTTTAGACTCCAACTATCTACAGTCAGACAGATAAGGGCCTTTCGCACCGCTTTAGTTCCAGAACTAAATGTACAGTACTAAAGTACTGGGACGATTTTGCGCGAACTATTTCCCAGTACCATTTAAAGGGTTGCATTTGCACCGACAGTGTGTACTAAGAAGTGACGTAAGCCGGTCGACAGCGACGTCATTTGTGCATGGCGTTCAACAACAGAAACAAAGAAGAACAACATTAACAACAGGAGGATGGAGGATGCTGTGATCGGAGCTGTTTTATTTCACAATAATGGACATGGAAAGTCAACGTATACGTAAAGCGATTTGAAAGAACGGAAAGGAGGACTAAGAATCTCCAATGACAACTGGCAGTGCTACATTTGCTACAAGTGCCTGCACTTCAGCGTCCGTCCATCTATCGCTGTTCTCCATACTTGCGAAGTAAGTTGACACAATGTTTACAGTATGTTTACACAGCGTTTTAAATCATGGCGGGGGAGGGGGTTTTCGTACGCGTTTGGCCAATCAATGTCTACGTACGTCACGATTAGTACCAGTTGTGCTGGTTAGACCCTGCACAACTGGTCCCATTAGTAGGATCTAATTTGGTTCTTGAAAAAGGCAGTCCGGTACTAAAATCACACCCAATTCCGGCGGTGCGAAAATGCCAAAAAGTGGGTAGTTCCACAATTAGTTCTGGTACTATGAAAAGGTTCCCGCGGTGAGAAAGGCCCTATTGTGTACAAATGGAGGAAATTCAAGACCACTGTTACCCTCCCCAGGAGTGGTCCACCAACAAAGATCACTCTAAAAGCAAGATAGAAGTGTAAAAGTCCACTAGGTTTCAAAGGACTGCAGACTAACTTCTAAGCAACTAAAGGCCTTTCTCACATTGGCTAATGTTAATGTTTATGAGCCCATCATCAGGAGAACACTGAACAACCATGGTGTCCATGGCAGTCACAAGGAGAAAGCCACTGCTCTCCAAAAAGAACATTGCTGCCCATCTGCAGTTTGCTAAAGATCATGTGAACAAGCCAGAGGAATACTGGAGAAATGTTTTGTGGATGGATGAAACCAAAATAGAACATTTTGGTTTAAATGAGCAGCGTTATGTTTGGAGAAAACACTGCATTCCAGTATAAGAACCTAATCCCATCTGTAAAACATGGTGGTGGTAGTATCATAGTTTTGGGCCTGTTTTGCTGCATCTGGTCCAGGATGGCTTGTCATCAATAATGGAACAATGAAGTCTGAATTATACCAGCAAATTCTGAAGGAAAAAGAATCTCAAGAGAAAGTGGGACATGCAGCAAGACAACGACCCCAAGCACACAAGTTGTTCTATCAAAGAATGGTTAAAGAAGGAAGTGGAAGGATATATATATATATATATATATATATATATATATATATATATATATATATATATATATATATATATATAATTTTTATATGTTGATTAAAATATTTAATTGCGATGAGTGTCATTAGTTAACTCGTGATTATTCGCAATTTAATCGCACATTTTATCTGTTCTAAATGTACCTTAAATTTATACTTTTCAAGTTTTTAATACTCTATTCAACATGGGCATGGACAAATATGGATGCTTTATGCAAATGTATGTTTATTATTAGTGAAACCATACTCAACATAGAGCATGAAGACTAGACATGTTTCAAAGGTCATAGATGTTTTTCAAAGAACTTGTTAATGTTTATTAGACACATGAAAAAAGAATATAGAAATTCCAGGTTCCCATTACTGCACTGAGCAATTTACTTACACAAGCCTGTTTACATTTTCGCAGGACAGGGCAGCTCACTGCTCCTGAACATGCGAAATGTATGTTTATTATTTATTATTACATTTGTTTGCCTCTCTGTGCCCACATACTGTATTTTAATGCAGCTAAATTCTCAATAAAACTGTTTTCATTTATATATTTTACTGTTTCTGTTGTCAGACAACAGAATGAATATGAAATAGTGACTGAAACGCGACCCATTAAGACTTCATAACCAGCTCTCCCTTCCAAGAAGTTTATCTGAACAAGAATCCTGATTTATAATCGAGCCGTCATCTGATGAGATCAAATACACATAAGATAAAGACAATAGGTGTGCTGTGACTTCGGCTATACTTGCATGTAAAATTAGAGAAGCAACGTAATATCTGTTTTAACTGAAAGCACTGCTCTTCTCGGCTGCTTGCTAAACAGAGCAGACACAGACAGAGGTGTGTGCATGCTGGGAAAGAGAGACCTCGCGCTTGCGTGGCAGTACCGGCGATTCTCAGAAACTAAATAGGCCTAAGGTTTAGGCAAACCCTAAAGATTTGTAGCTAGGTGCTTTTTTGAAGAAGAAGAAAAAAAAAGTCGCTAAAGGGGTCTGCAAAGTCGCTAAGTTGGCAACAATGTGCATCTCCATTTCTCCAACTACGGGCTAGGTCACGGGTAAAACAGAAAATGTGTGCCGCGTTAATCGCGCGTTAATAAAATTAGTGCCGTTAAAATTAATTTGCGTTAATGTGTTATTAACGCGTTCATTTTGACAGCCCTAACGTATATATATATATATATATATATATATATATCATAACTTACTGTGATCTGTCAATACTGTGTATTGAATATTATCATTATATTTATTAAACTGTAGTTTAGGTCATATTGCGGTTCAGATTAGCTATTGCAGTTGAATTTTGATTTCAGTCATTGTTATGCGACATGAATAGAATTAGTTCTGTATTAATAGTTTGTTTCATGAGTGCTGCAGCAGGCATACTCCCAGGTTTCCACTGGGGAGAACTTATGGCCACTTGTCACCAGCACTGCCAGCCTGTCAGCACCAACAGCGCCTCCCTGACTCCCACCCTCAGCTGCCATGGTGATGGTTGGCAACACGAGTACTCGTGCCATGTGTGTGATCTGAGTACGCATTGAGCATTTAGAGATTTGCAGACCTCCCGTCTATCTATCTGTCTATCGGTGACCGTGATTTCACCAAGTACAGCATGTTCCTGGATCAACATCCTTGTTGATCCTGGAACAATATTGCAATTAACCAATCAGAATTGAGGGATAACTTTTCAGGAAATATCTGTTTTAGGCTTACAATAAGGGTTAGGTGCTTCTACACCCTTGTTAATCAGCTATCATTTCACACTGATTTTAGGAATAAATTATGGGTAGGGTTAGGTTTAGGGGTAGGGTTTAGTCTATATTTTTGGACAGTAATGTTGATCCAGGATCAACAAAAGATGTTGATCCAGGAACATGTCTTACTTGGAAAAATCACGGCGACCCTATCTATCTGTCTGCATTTTGTCGAGGTGAAATCTGTGAGCTGTCATGGCAAAAATAGTGCTCTAATTAACTGCTTGGGTGGTAATTGGAGAAGACTTGTGTTACTAGCCCTTGATCCATATCCTCATGTACAGTATGTAACCCTAAAATAAATGTATTTGTTTATTTAAATAAAGCATAGTGATACATGTATCTCAGTAAATCATGTTGAATATCATCAACATTATTTTTTATTCACAAACCATTAAAACAGCTTCTTTATACGAATAGGAAATACAACTGTACACTCATGTGGCTTTACAAAGAATAGTGTATTCATTAATACACACACACATATATATATATATATATATATATATATATATATATATATATATATAGCTTTACTGTTTAAAATTACTTAGTCCAGAGACTGTCTTTCAGTAGAGCTGAAATGTTAATTTTATCACACTTGGAAATAAAACCTAAAATAATTTAAACTGTTAAAACCGCTCCATCTGATGGCACATGATGGAGATTTACTACTAATCACAGAACCGGCTTTACTGACAAGATACGCATGACAATCACATTCGATTAATCGTGCAGCCCTAGTGTGCACTTTATTTATTTATCTAGGAAATTGTTTCTGAATGAGACGCAGAAGCCATCATCTATTACCTGAGTTCAGTTTTCCTAGTCTTACATCTCAAACCTCATCATCTTTGTTTGCTTGTGCTCATCGATCCAGAAGGAACTGCGTCCTTTATCTATTATAACAGTTTTTCTTCATAGATCAGGGATGGATTTTCCAGTGCTTTGTTTTTAATGATGAATAATTTAGGTCTTTCACGTAGCTGCGCATGCTAAATGTGTCGCACACAAACATGCTATCACATAGAGTTTGTGTCCAGATGATGTGGGCTGGATCGGTATTGCGTATGTGGCCTTTTCCTGTGTGGCTCACGGGAATTTAGAGGCTCGTTTGGGGCACTGATATGGGATGGGAAACACGGTCAATCACAATGCACTTCAGTAGAGTCACAGTGGACATCCATGTGTATGTCTTCTGGAGGAGGTCGTTGGGAGGTAAGAGTCACTTGCTGAAAATGTCATTGAGCTTCAGGGAGTTGTATTGAATAGTTTACACAAAAAGGAAAATTCAGTCATCATTTACTCACCCAGTATGTTGTTTCAGACCTTTATGCTTTTATTTTCTCCATGGATTACAAAAGGAGAGTTTTTATGCAGCGCTTTGATATAGAACACAACAGTTCTTAGGTTTTTTAAGCTTCCTAAAGGACAAAATTACCATAAAAGAACCATAAAGTACATGTGACTTGTGTGCTATTTTTAAGACTATTGAAGTCTGTGTAAGGAACAGACTGAAATGTAATTTTTCAAATTTCATTCTCCATTTCACATATTCAAACTGGCACGTTGCATTCGGTTATGATACATACATGAAACCATCAATCATGGTGCGATGCATTGATGCGACATCTCTACAAATAAGGTTTCAGGGAAGAATATCAGTAAATTATGATTTGATTTGATTTTTTTTTTTTCTTCACTTTTTACCATAGTGCGCGAATTGTAAACTAATTCATATTGATGTTTGCATTACATAACCAGCTCCACATGTATGGCTTTTCTGAAAGGTAAACTTGCTCGATAGCTCACTTGGTACAGCATTGCACTTACATTCTGGTATGAGTCTTGTGAAGCACAAGTCACAGTAAAATAACTTAATGACTAGTAGAATTGTTTTCACCTCACGTTTGCTTTTGTTGATATTATCGGTTAGCTTTAAGTTAAGGTTTAGTGTAGGTGGTATTTTGTTGTTTTTTTGTAAATGTCAGGGGCGGACTTACCCATTAGGCAAAGGTAGGCGACCACCTTGGGCCCCCAAAAGCCAAGGGCCCCCTAAAATGCTTTTCAAATAGGATATGCACATTAAGCGCTGACACGCAAACGGTTGATGTTTACGGTGTTTATTACCACGACAACCGTCCCGAGTCAGTGGCGCCTGCAGGCTGTAGGCTACGCACTGTGCGTACCATGAGTGCTCAGACTGACCTGAGATTTGCCCCGCAAACATTTCAGCAGTTATTATAGGCCTGTGCATCCCGTATTTCTGTCGACTGAACCAGCCATTCCATTAATTATGAATTGATCAGTATTTTGCATGCCAAAGTCAATTTCTGCATAGAAATATTATGCCAAATAGAAGCAAAAAATCATCGTGCTATATGTACTTTCATGAAATCGGGTTAGCCTACAACAATTAATGTGTTGGCTATTTTACAAATTGCAAGTTATATTCGGGCCTTCCATCAATTATGGTGATGAAAAAAATGACTCGCCATCTCCTAATTGGATGTACCTTTAGAGAGAAATTCAGGGATTACATAATGAAAGAGTTTATTTTATTAAGAGTCTATTTTCGATTTAAAGTAGTAATTTAAAGCTTTCTATATATTTTTATCATGTCGTAGTTTAGGTTCATCATTTTGAAGCGCTCCTGTTTAAGCCCGAGATGGCAGAAAGCGTTTGTTTTCTTTATTTTATATAACCCTTTACCGTTTAGAATGATGTATTACACTTACCTTTATGAGCAAAAATGACTGCGTATTTTAAGTTGTTTCCACTGTTAGAAAAAAATGCAAGTGATCGTGCTGGCACCTCCATGTCCTGCAGAGTGCGTTTCAGCTTCCACTCTCCGCACAAACGATTGGATATGCACATCTATATAGGTTAAACATTTAAACTAACATTGTGATATGCTTGAACAGTTTTATATACAGATTTTATTTTAGGCAAGTCCTGATGATTTGAGAAGGCTAAATTGATCAAACATAGGCTATAGGCTATGATCAATTCACTGTCTGCCGCAGGCCGTTACTTCAAAAAAAATTAAAACTTACATTTAACGAACAAAAATACTCCAAACGTTTTTCTAAATTTACTTTAGAGAAAAACAAAACAAAATATAATCACTTTTCCTTTACATACAAAACTGAACTATTTTAATAGCTTGAAACAGTAGTATAAGCTTTTTGGGGGGAAAAGGGGAAAAACGATAGGCTAGGGCCTATATTTGAGACCCGTGCAGGGCTTTAATCCACTTCATCCAACACTGTTTTGTTCTCATCTGTGAGCATGCTCTTGATATATGTATTTTAGGTGTGTAAATTTATAATTGCCCTTTCATTATTTTTTCAGTTTTATTTAAATTTGTAGTTAAAACAACTAAAAATAAATGTTTTTTAAAGTTTAGAATTAGACAGCCTTTGCACACAGGCTTAAGCTGGTAACTCATCAGTGGACTTTCCTCGTCAATATAGGCCATATTTTTTCACACTTTTCTCATTCTATATTTCTGACGTTCCAAAAGCACCTCCTACTGGCAGAGAATGAATGTTCATTTTCAATTATCCAGTCTGTAGTTTTTGTTCAGATCAATGCGAAAATCCACGCACATAACCCCGTTTTAAAGTAATATAATAATTTATACTTCTGGCTCATCCCTGGTTTAAACGCTCAATTGTGAGGTTTAGAATTTTATAATTTATTTTATTTTTGTGAAAACCTGTATCTCAACTGTAAATCAGTTGCTATTTAGTGGTCTACAACATGAAAGAAAGCCATTATAGCATGTATATAAAAAATTTAAAAACATTGGACACAACTATGGGGTACCATTGTGCAGCAGCAAGCATCACAACAAAAAAGGAACCTCAAGGTTGATCTAGGAAATTGTGTGCAAATGTATAGGGCCCCATTCCTATATTTTGCCTGGGGTCCCCAATTAACTAAATCCGCCCCTGCTAAATGTAATAGACCATTATCTTTTTATCAGCACTCACTGGATGTTAAATTTCTGAATTGCTCCATTATTTACAACAGTCAATGTAAAAAATTTTGCCAGATTAATGTTCATCTGTTTTGGATAAAACTGAAGGCTGTTTTAGCACCATTCACTAGACATTTCACTTTGAAAGTATGCAAAAAGCAATATTTTGTTTCACAAAGATTGTGCCACAGGCAGGGGTTTTTTTTCTTTTTCAATGAGCCTGGGTTGCCGTATATACAACACTTTAATGTTTTTATGCCATTTTATGCAGCATGAAACTTTTTTTTTGCTCTCTTTTTGGTGCTTCAGTATTGAAAAAAGCAGTGTTAATTAAAAACTAATTTTCTTGTGTGTTCCACATAAAAACAGCAGCATATGGGTTTTGAAAAACATGAGGGTGAGAAATTACAGGTTTTTTAACAAATACAAACGAACAGAACATGTTTTAATGACATATGCATATTTTTCATTTATCAACAATATTTCTTCACGCACACATATAGTATGTTGAAACACGAAAAACATTAATCAGTTCTCTCACATAAAGCAACTGAAAACTGCAGGGGGTAAAATTAATGAGAGTTATGCAGTAAGAGTCAAATTTGCTAGTTGGCATTGTGTGGGAAATCAAATCCTACGAGAAACATCTCTAACAATACACCACGTTAACAGGACTTAATTAACAGAAAGTACAGCCACATCTGCATGCAGCCACATTTACACTGCCAGTTTGTGTGTGTGTGTGTGTGTGTGTGTGTGTGTGTGTGTGTGTGTGTGTACCGTTTGTGTGTGCAGATTTATGGGTGTACCATCCGTAACTAATGAGAAAGTAATGTCAGAGGCAGCTGCTCAGAGTGTTGTGTGAACAAGGTCAGGGAACCGCATAAGCGGCAGATACTCTGCTGCTAAACACCCAACACACACCTCGTCTTGCAGCCCCATTTACACTGTCGGTTTGTGTGTGTGTGTGTGTGTGTGTGTGTGTGTGTGTGTGTGTGTGTGTGTACCGTTTGTGTGTGCAGATTTATGGGTGTACCATCCGTAACTAATGAGAAAGTAATGTCAGAGGCAGCTGCTCAGAGTGTTGTGTGAACAAGGTCAGGGAACCGCATAAGCGGCAGATACTCTGCTGCTAAACACCCAGCGCTTGTGTTTTCACAAGGACGACACTGGCCTCACAGCCATCTTTCTTCAAGATAAAAGTAATTCTCACCCACTCCCATTGTTTGTCTACATTCATCCATCACACTAGAAATTGCAGCCAGTTAACTGAGGAGGGAAATTAATTTAAATACAGACTTGTGGCAAAAACCTCAGAAATGCAGTGCTTACAGTAGCTATGGTTATTTTAGGCATGCAAAGAAATTTTGTTTGCTAGTCATTTATATATAGTAATTGGGGCTTTCAGTTAATTAAAAAAATTCAAATATTGAATTAATCACATAATATGCTGATTTATTATTTAAATTAATCACTATTCTTATTGTGTATATCAATATTTGTTTAGAATCACTCACAAAATTCAGATAATACAAAGTTTATTTTCTTTTTTTTTAAAGCATTAAATAGACATTAAAATATGTTTGCAATTATTGGCTTTGAAAGTTAATATATGATTAATTTAATTTCCATAAAATTTTACATAATCCATTATCCCCCTTTTTAAAGGGTGGTATAATGGATTTTTCTTTGTAGCCTCTCTTTATTCTTTTTTTTTTTTGATGAATGTGTTAAATTGACAGCTCTAATTGTAATATTAATAATCAAATTGGATGAAAGAGATATGAAACGAGAAAGCTTGATGGCAGATTTGGCACTTAGTAAGATAACTTCTAATATGCAATTATTAACCAGAGGCACCATTCATAAACATCAGTGATGGCTTGAGTTTAAACGTCAAGTCTCATCTCTTCTTCATAAATCTCTGAAGCTGGCGATTACCATTCAGAAGACGACACGCCTTCCCATCTGTCACCAGGAAAATTGCATCATCATTTTCACAATCCATCCATCTATCCTGCAGATGTCAGATGGCTTTCTCCCCACCGTGTTTATCACAGATAGTTTTGATAGGCGGGAGTTTATTTATATCCGTTCTCAAATTAAATGTCGTTTCAGTACCTTGATTTTGCTGTACAATCTGACAAACAATCAAAATAATTCGCTGAGGTGGAGCTTCTAGCTGAGAAATGTGGTTTTGTCTCGGGTAAAGGATCTGGTTTGGGTAAAAGCCTCTCTTTGTGAGAGAGGCTTTTACAAAGAGCATTCATGGATACTTTTTATCTTTATTCTAGCGCTCTAATGGAGCCACTCTCTGATGTCACTTTTCTTCTGTCTGTCTGTCTGTCATTTGGTGTCCAAAGTCGTTATTTTTTCAGTTTTTTTTCAAATGGTTATATTTTTAATTATTTTGATAATGTGTTACTCATTGTCATGGACCACAATATGTTACAGGCCATAACAATATAATATTTTTCAATTTGTCAGTGTCAATTCTGTTGCTGTCAAACTCTGTTACCAAGGTAGAGTAACAGTGTTGACAGTATGTAACAGAATTGACAGTTATACACAGAGAAACACACACTCACACACACACATGTTTGTTTTTTGTGAAAAGTGGGGACATCCCATAGGTGTAATGGTTTTTATACTGTACAGACCGTATATTCTATTGCCCTACACCAACCCTACCCCTAAACCTACCCCTCACAGGAAACTTTGTGCTATTTCAGATTTTCAATACACTCCATTCTGTGTGATTTATAAGTGTTTTTAAAAGTGGGGACGTGGGGTAATGTCCTGAAAAGTCACCTTCTCCTTGTAATACCTATGTCATACCTTTGTCATTATACAAATTTATGTCCTCATTTGTCTCAAAAATACACACACACAGACACGCACACACACTCACACACACACACACACACACACACACACACACACACACATGACTGTCAGTTCCGTTACATACTGTCAACACTGTTTCTCTACCTTGGTAACAGAGTTTGACAGTAACAGAACTTACACTGACTAATTTAGACAACAAGAAATCATGATTATTGCAGCTCTATATATTTAAATCCATTCTGCAGATTTCTACCTAAAATCAGCATTGGTAAAGGTAAGATTCTGCAGATTCTGTCTGGGCCACCTGTAATTCAAGCATATAACTGCAAACTAAAGCCTATTTAAAAACAAATGTTCTTGTTTTGCCTTTTTGTAAGGAAATGTTTAAAAAAGGTTTTGCCTTCTAATGCTGATGTTGTTTTCTTTTTAAGTTTGATCTGCTAATGAGATGCACAGGCAGAGAGACAAAGGCTTTGGTGCTAAGCAATGTCATAATTTGTTTCCTTGCATCCTTTGCAATAAATTAATTTCCCCAGACTAGCAGCTTCCTTCTGAGATGACACATAAATGCACGACTGAGGCAGTTGCTAACTGTGTTTATAGGATTTGTGTTTGCCTGTGCATGTTTATTGATCTGAGGTGAACGTGAAATGCATTAGTTTAACATTTACAAAAAAATGCATTCCAAAATGTTAGATTTTTTTTTTTTAGAAATCTATATATACATCACAGCATATAGTCATAGAAGCTCCCTTAACATGCAAATGTTTCCAGGGAAGTAGATGAGAAATAAAACCTCATGTTTCAGGGTACATTTCATCTCGCATAACTCATCCTTAAACATGCATGGAGAACGTCCGAGCATTTTCCTTATGATCTATAAATGTGTCTCAAGGGATCATTATGGAGATGAACGCATCAACCTGTCTGTCCTCTGCAGTGAGACTGAAGTACATTCTTAAAAATAAGTTATTTAATGATGCGTTCTTCTCATTTTTGGCTGCTACATGATTCTTAGAAGATTAAATCAGTTCTTGACATTGTCTGTTGGTTTTTGACCCTGTTGGTGATTGTTTGTGGCACTGAGAAACTGCCCTAAGAGTATACTTATAAATTGTCATGCTTCTGTAATTTATTCTTTTGTTCTTCCGATCTGGAAAGTTCTGCTGATTATCTAATAATGATGAGTGCTTTGATTTGGAGGTCACTGTTGGTCTTTGGTCAGTTGTAAATACCGGCTCCAGTCTGAGACTGATATCACAGGCAAGTTGACCTTTGAGTCGCACTACTGTTAATTATGCCATAAGTTAAGAGAACGAGAGAGAAAATCAGAAAAAGAGGGTCATTTACAACACACTGTGAAAGAATACAAATGCATGAGGATCACTGACTGTCAAGTTCAGAGTTCAGATGCGATTTTTTTTTAACCCTAGTCTTCTTTCATGCTAATCAAAAACAGCACATCTCCCCCTAACTATTAAAAAGTGGTTGCTCTTTTTCCTTGCTTTATTGTTTTATCTTGCCAGTGGTGCAACGTTGAGCCTGCACTGGCATTGAAGTCCCCTTATAAAAATAGCAGCATGAAGCCCCTGATAGATGTCACATATAAACAGTGCTGAGGCCAAATAAAGGTCATACAATAACACATTTTCACTCAGTTGCAAGGCAGCAGTAGAACAAAACAGCCAGTTATCAATTTTTTAAGCAGATGTGTTGGTAAAAATAGAAGCTTGCAGAAAACACATGAGAATATACAACATAAAGACAAGGAGTATTGTGCAGTAAATATTCTTTACCCTTTTTTTATGTTTATGTTTATGTACAGCTGCGATTTCCATTAGGACAAAACCTTTCATCGTTTGATGACACAAATTTGGGCAGTCAGTCTGAAACCCAAGTTCACTCAAAGTGCATCGAGTTTGCCCTCAACTTCTTGACCTGCTTCAAATAGACATTATTCTGACTGCCAGTTTAGTGTGTTGCATATTAGAGCAGCGTATTCTGTGTCCTAAAGCCTTTCAGAACCAGGAAACCTGTTGTAAAATGCTGAAATGTTGGAATGTAGCTTTTCAAAGCGGCAGCCCGATCAAAATGTTTCTCTTGAGGCACTGGTGACATTTTCTACAGTTTAAAATACACAAAGAAAGCCTGTTAGGCACCATGTGTATTATCGTTTTAAGTACCAAACCATTTTTCATTGCTGCTCACCCTGCCACCAAAATTCTAATGGATATGTATCAAACAAAAGAATAATGATGGGAAAACAGCACATTTTCAGTGTCAAAGAGGTGGTTGTTGAAGGGATAGTTTACCCAAAAAACAGTTCATAAAGTTTACCAAACCTTTATTATTTTACCTGTATGCTTTTATCTGTGGAACATGAAAAAAAAATGTTCTCCCCGTAATGTTGTTCGTTGCAACATTCTTCGAAATATCTCCTTTTGAATGGGATCATATTCCCGCCAAATGTATTGCAGTCGCGGATAAAAAAAATAACAAGTATGCAAGTAAAATTATATTGCACAACATTTTAAAATGAAAGCAAAGTTTTCAGAATAGCAAACAATGGTCACAGATCAAAAAATTAAAAGTGTAAATCAAAAGTTGAATAATGCATTTGAAAAAATAATAAGCACGAATCAAAACTTTAAACACAATTAAAATCATATTGCACAAAACTGAAATATTAATGCAAAATTATCCGAATTGCACACAAAATCATGTTTTCCTTGGTTATATTTCTCTGTTTTTTGTGCTCTCAGACATTTTCTGCACATATTATTATTTTTTGTATGCTTATGCTGTTTTTCCCTTTGCTCTTTATTCCACGGTCTGCACTTCTTCTTCCAAATGTTGCGGTTAGAGTTTCATGTAAATCAGGGAGGGCTAAAACATCACCATTGGTCCACTAGTTCTAGATTGACAGCACCTCCTCTAGCCAATCAGTCGAAGAGGGGTGGTGACGTCACTCCAACACGCCTCATTACTGCCGATGCTCAGTGTTCTGTTCACTTGTACAGGTGAAAATGGACAACTGTTGGCTGGGAAACATCTTTCCATACAGGACACCTTTATATGTGTCTGTCTGTCACTGCTGTACGCCTACCTGGCGATCCGTTAACGTTAAATGAGCCGCCCTAGCGACCTGTCACTGTTATATTCACCTGTATTTATTCACATTTAGTCACATCGCGAAAGGGATCAGCCACTAAATGCACCGGCTTCGCGAAGTGACTGATGTGCCTGGCTCGCCTTTACCTGACTGATTATAAGTCTTGTTATGGTTATTACTGTTAGGAGAGGATAATATGAGTAAGAGCAGGGGTTTTCAAACTGGGGTCCGTGTCGTGACCCAAAGCCAAGGGGGTCCCGCAAAATTTTTTGCTGTTTGGTATTTTCCAGACTACACGTTGCATTTTTTATCTTCTGAACGTCCTATGATTTATATTCCAAAGTGACTTATATAATGCATTTAATGTCTTGCTCTATCTATCACATCTTTCCGCTGATGTGAGTAACCCAAGTGTTCGCGCCGGCGCCTCCCGCGCGCACACAACATAATCAGTTCTAGCATTGCAAACTTTACATCGCAGCCTCTTAATCATCAAAGTAAATGAGACAACTAAACATACAAAAGGTATTGGTGACTCAGTTTAGCTTGTCTTTTGTACAATATGTAGGTTTTGCCAGTCAGCTCGAGCATCGCCATGCCGTGGTGTTTTCCAAACAAATTTTTTTGCATATGCGAAGGATGTTGTTTAAGTAGATATTCAGATACGAGAGAGATAGAGAAGATAGAGAAGTACAAAGCCTTCTTTACAAAATAAATAGGCTAATAGTTTATCAACCAAATGTTACACCGCGTCTAACGATTCACTCATGGAAATGAGAGGTATGTATGTGAGCCCAGCAGGAGGTTCAGTTTTTAGTTTCGTTTTAAATGAGTTACAGGCTTAGCATTTAAAATAAATCTTGTTTGTAAAGAATGGCACTATAATTTATTTTATGACATACAGTTAAGCAAAACACGAGGAAGAGTGTTTTTCCTAATATCAGGACCATTGCAAATGTTTATTGAACTGAATCAATATAACAAGAAGTATATTTTGAGTGAGTTTACTATTAATAGCAACTATTCTCTCATTTTGCTCTATTTCGACAAAGAGTCCAAACAAAGCCACAGCAGAACAGTGTCCTCTACAAGCAACACAGCAGCCTGTCGTATTGAATGATTCGCTTTATTCCTCACTGAATGAATCAGCCATTTGAATGAATGATTTAATGTCTTATTCTAAAGACAGTAACTTACTGCCACCTACTGGCTGTTTTACTTTCATATTGTTGTAATGTATGACTTTATGTATTTGAAACATTAATATGATAGTGTTAGGCAATTACATATGTAGCTATGCAAATAAACAACACAATAAATTATTGTGTATATCAAATCCACCTGGCCTTAGGCGATTTTGGAGTTTTAAATCAATGTATTTTTTTGAAATTCTGTAATTCAGGTTCTGTTAGGCTCAACTCTCTGCAATTTACTTTGTTTGATGCCACTACATGCCAAAAAGTACCAGAAAAAAATAATCTTTCAAATAACAGCTTCTAAAACAGGAGTTAGAACATTATTTGTGAAGTGAGTGAAAATGTCCATTTTTGCATCTAAATGTGTCATGGTGAGTTTCCTTTGCAAAAACAGGCTTTATAAAACACATTAACCCCACAATGCCACCTACTGGCTGTTTTACTTTCATATTGTTGTAATGTATGACTTTATGTATTTGAAACATTAATATGATAGTGTTAGGCAATTACAGGGGTTAAAGCAAAAAGGGGGGGGGGGTTATTATATTATAACAGTTTAATTATTTTACTAAATAAAAAAAGTAAAACAATGCAGTTGTATTTTGAAATATTTTAACTAATTGATTTCTACACTCAGTTGAATTCTTTCAGGATGCTCAAGACTGTCTACGTTATAATATATCTCTGGTCTATAACAGTCTAAAATAGAATCCATATCCTCCAGCTTTATATCATTCCATTTATATGCATTATGTATTGGAATAGTGATCACAGCATCTCTCACCTCAGCATCAGTTGAGCACCGCATCTCTGTATCATCCCTGCATCCAGCTTGGCCTGCCTCTCTGGTCAAGAGCTGCGCTAATTTGCTAGCATGCAGCTACATTCTACATTCACAGCGTCAAACAAACATATGTTAGCTCATCTACACCGCACTGTAATAATCCATCTATATTTACTGTATACTTACTGAAATGCATAATGTACTCTACTTTTTTGTCAATAAACAATGTATCCGATTGCTAGTATTGCTAACACGATTCATAACAAAGAAACAGTTCTCAAACACAGGGAGACTCGCTCCTAAATCCTCCCCAGACGCGCGTTCATTCCTCTCCACGGCGCCGCTGACCATTCTTCATCATATATAACTTGTAATATGATAATCATGGACTAATATGATCCGAGTCGCGTTCGCTACAACTCTTCCGTGCGGAGAAAAGCCTCCAATTCTCGCGTCCAGAAACTACAACAGCCAGCAAACCACTGGCTGGCCGACCGGATGGAGACCACCCTCTCTCGCCCACTGTGGTGACGCAGTGGTGTCAGAGTTCACAGAGTCTGTAATGGCCGATCTGAGTGACATATAATCTGACCAATTGCAGCCCAGAACTGACCGCAGATATCTATAACATCAGAAGGGCTCCCTGCGCGCTGGAATGAGATTGAAAGCGCATTATTTCCTGACGCGCTGGATTCCGTTACCTGGACAGAACGCGAATATCTCACCGATGGAAGCACGCAGAAACGTGAAAATGGTCTTGTTTGATGGATGGAGACCACCCTCTCTCGCCCACTGTGGTGACGCAGCGTTGTCAGAGTTCACAGAGTCTGTAATGGCCGATCTGAGTGACATATAATCTGACCAATTGCAGCCCAGAACTGACCGCAGATGTT
>NW_015505227.1:1076856-1088211 GCF_001515645.1 Sinocyclocheilus grahami
ATATAGAGTATATAGATATTTGTGGCTGTTTGCGGCTAACTGAAGCAGTGCTACGAGTAGGAATGTTACACATAAAAAAATCATTTTTCCCCCCCGCAATTCAATTGAAGATAATTCGATCTATGACACAATTAAATAATCTATATCATCAAATTTCTGAGAATGAGAGCTTTCTTGTGATATATGACTTGACTTTTTTGCAAAAAATATATAAAATACACGTTCTTCGTAAAACAATTTCGCAATGGTTAGGCGGAAAATCGTGTGTGGGAAGAATACATTTCTAAGCTTAATTGTACTGCCTTATGAATATAAAAACCATAAGGAATGGTATTCTTTGTAAAGAAGACACTCCAAGCTTTCAAATGAACCCATATATGGGCTGATACCATATAAGGAAGGCTATGTAAATGAAGCATACACATTTTTAACATGATTTTTAACCCGTATCCGGGTCCGCAGAGTTTAACTGGTTTTAATCTACTGATTATTTTGACAATTGAGTAATCTCATATTTTTTAGTAACACAAATAGACCTAAGTGAAACTATGACTATTTATATATAAACTAACGATGAGGCAATAATAATTGGCTCAAATAAAATATCAAAACCAAGTAATCACATGGTTTTATTGAACAACACTGATAAAATACATAATGTAATATGCCTGTACATAATTTGAACATAACCAAGTACATTATGTGTTATAACAAATACCTGCAGAGGGCGCCAACGGCCTGGTGACGTTTCACTTTACAGCGTGATTAAACAATGTTTAAATCCATTTAATTTTAATATTTGGCCACATGCAAACTCAAAAACATTTATTTTGAAATCGCGATGTACAATAAATGGCATATTTAGAAATAGGTTGATGTATTCTCCTGTATTGGCAAAGGTTTAAATGATTTATGTTACAAATCTAGTGAGATAATGCACACTGTTTTCCCAGATGAATGTTAAGCAATTCAAATTCACAGCAAATGCAGAGGAAGAGTCACACATAGAGTCTTATTACCGGTAAGTTACCACTAAGAGATGGAGATCATGTGTGAACAGGACCTTTTCAAAAATCCCGGTAAATTTGTTCTGACAATCATATCGTTCTTATGGAGATGATGTGATTACTCTGAGCTGTTTACAAAGCTCCGCTGCACTTTATTACATTTTTCTATATAAATAGGCCTATGCACTATATGGACATCTTTGACCATTGCGCCTCGCAGCTTTTTGTCGCGCTTCTCCATTCATCAGGGCTGCGATGTGTGTCTCGTGTTTATAAGAGCAAAATATTCTGATAATGTTAGTTTGGTTGAGAGTGAAAGCTGTGCTGTACTCATGGACTCGAAAGTGATATCAAGAAGTTTTTTTTTTTTAAATGTAGGATTTTTTTTTCTTCGCAGCCTAACGCTGCACACCGGAGATCCGGCACGGTGCCGGAGAACTTTAAGCCCTGCAATTATATATGTAGCTATGCAAATAAAAACAACATGTAAATAAATCATTGTGTATATCAAATCAACCTGGCCTCTGTAACTGTCTACTCTGTAGCACTATCGTTTTCAATGCAAACGCATTACATTCATTAAAAACTTATTTACCGGTTTACTCATTAAACATTAACGGATCGCCAGGTAGGCGTACATCAGTGACAGACAGACACATATAACGGACACATATAGATGTTTCCCAGCCGACAGTTGTCCATTTTCACCTGTACAAGTGAACAGAACACTGAGCATCAGCAGTAATGAGGCGTGTTGGAGTGACGTCACCGCCCCTCTTCGACTGATTGGCTAGAGGAGGTGCTGTCAATCTAGAACTAGTGGACCAATGTAATGTAATATGCCTGTACATAATTTGAACATAACCAAGTACATTATGTGTTATAACAAATACCTGCAGAGGGCGCCAACGGCCTGGTGACGTTTCACTTTACAGCGTGATTAAACAATGTTTAAATCCATTTAATTTTAATATTTGGCCACATGCAAACTCAAAAACATTTATTTTGAAATCGCGATGTACAATAAATGGCATATTTAGAAATAGGTTGATGTATTCTCCTGTATTGGCAAAGGTTTAAATGATTTATGTTACAAATCTAGTGAGATAATGCACACTGTTTTCCCAGATGAATGTTAAGCAATTCAAATTCACAGCAAATGCAGAGGAAGAGTCACACATAGAGTCTTATTACCGGTAAGTTACCACTAAGAGATGGAGATCATGTGTGAACAGGACCTTTTCAAAAATCCCGGTAAATTTGTTCTGACAATCATATCGTTCTTATGGAGATGATGTGATTACTCTGAGCTGTTTACAAAGCTCCGCTGCACTTTATTACATTTTTCTATATAAATAGGCCTATGCACTATATGGACATCTTTGACCATTGCGCCTCGCAGCTTTTTGTCGCGCTTCTCCATTCATCAGGGCTGCGATGTGTGTCTCGTGTTTATAAGAGCAAAATATTCTGATAATGTTAGTTTGGTTGAGAGTGAAAGCTGTGCTGTACTCATGGACTCGAAAGTGATATCAAGAAGTTTTTTTTTTTTAAATGTAGGATTTTTTTTTCTTCGCAGCCTAACGCTGCACACCGGAGATCCGGCACGGTGCCGGAGAACTTTAAGCCCTGCAATTATATATGTAGCTATGCAAATAAAAACAACATGTAAATAAATCATTGTGTATATCAAATCAACCTGGCCTCTGTAACTGTCTACTCTGTAGCACTATCGTTTTCAATGCAAACGCATTACATTCATTAAAAACTTATTTACCGGTTTACTCATTAAACATTAACGGATCGCCAGGTAGGCGTACATCAGTGACAGACAGACACATATAACGGACACATATAGATGTTTCCCAGCCGACAGTTGTCCATTTTCACCTGTACAAGTGAACAGAACACTGAGCATCAGCAGTAATGAGGCGTGTTGGAGTGACGTCACCGCCCCTCTTCGACTGATTGGCTAGAGGAGGTGCTGTCAATCTAGAACTAGTGGACCAATGATGATGTTTTAACCCTCCCTGATTTACATGAAACTCTAACCGCAACATTTGGAAGAAGAAGCGCAGAACGTGGAATAAAGAGCAAAGGGAAAAACAGCACAAGCATACAAAAAATAATAATATGTGCAGAATATGTCTGAGAGAAATATAACCGAGGAAAACATGACTTTGTGTGCAATTAAGATAATTTTGCATTAATATTTCAGTTTTGTGCAATATGATTTTAAATGTGTCTAAAGTTTTGATTCATGCTTTTTTTTTTTTAAATGCGTTATTCAATTTTTGATTTACACTTTTTTTATCCGTGACCATTGTTTGCTATTCTGAAAACTTTGCTTTCATTTTTAATTAACAGCTCAGCCCCTGAGTCACCATCCGCTATGCTTCCCCAAGAATTAATTACCCTCCACATTTCTGTGCTACCTTAATCGACTGGGCCAAGCAATTAATTAATCTACCGCCACGTCAATATCAGTCCCAAGGGGCTTTTCCATCTACATCCAAATTTAGCCTCATACATTATGATGCACATGGCTTTTCAGAAAGTATCAGTTTGACTGTGCAATGTTTGTCCTTGATTCTTATCTTTTGTATTTGTCAAAGCATAATTTGTACCTGTTTATCTGTATTTTATGTAAGGGCTGACTTAATTGGCTCTTCATGCTAAGATTTGGAACAGCAGCACATTAATTCTACCTCTGAACTCCCTTAGAGAGAAACGAGAAAAGTTTCAAGGGGTTTTAAGGCGGAAGTGGTTATTAAGCATTCCTCCAGGTCTTTGTGCAGACAGCAGTGGCCTAATTTTCCTAGTTTTCATTCAAAGAAAACTCATTTGAGATGTTTAAAAGTGATAAGAAATGATTTGTGCACAAATGCCTTCTGTCGACCTGACTAGATGAAATAAAATGAGCATTCCTGGACAGAATGGAGAGCCGGAGGCTGTTTAAATGTGAAAGAAATTGTGTAAATATGCGATGTAATTGATGCGCTTGTTTTGAATCGTTTCAATTACAGTTCAAGCAAGTGAACCCAGTTGCCTCATGGTTTATACAAAGAGCATCTTGACTCGATCTGCTTTACTTAACAAGGTTGAGCTTTGCATTATGTCTTTTTTATTCTGTACGTACAGGATGCATCAGTTTAGAAATGGCTCACAAGTCAGAGCAAACAGCTCTCCACTGAGTTTTATGAATGACACATTTATTGTGAAAAGTGTCACTTTGTGGAGAATTTACACAATGACTGTTGATGAAAGACATTGTTCAATAAGTGACTGTAAAATTAGCAATAAAGATCCTTATAATCTCTACATGGTCTTAAATTACTGTCACACCGGGGGAGCTGTCGATTGTAAAATTCTGTAGAAGTACTTCTGAGAGCCAGAGGATTTTATGACTGAAGAAGCTTTTCATTTCCCCCCGCTATTTCACATGTTGAAACATAATCGTAACCGCAGAATACAGTACATGTAATGGTCTATGAACTATTAGCTCACTGAATAATGTTGGGAAAAAATTAACCTTCAATAGTTTCTCAAGCCCATATGGCTGAGATAAGTGTTAGCCTGAGATTTTGCTTTCTATTATGTATTTTAAGAGAACTCGGAGGTTTGAAAGTTTATAATCTTTCTGTGACACTTGAATTCCCACTTTAGTAATAACTAGGGGTGTGCCTGAAGCCGAATACCTTATTCGGAAAGGCACGGAAAATGGCTTCAAAAACGAATTACGGATAACAAATAATTCTGCCTGAATATTTGGCTGAGGGTGCAGCACAGTCTGGTGTTTGCTAGATTCACAGGTGAGCCAGGGGATCAGCGCGATATTTTACACAAACCTCTAAATTCACGCAATAATTAGTGTGTGAAGTGAATGAATGTAAACTTTATGCATGAAAAGAGCACAAATCAAACACTGCATTGCTGTTGCCACTCCGTGCATCTCTCAGAAATCAGAGCTTGGCAAGAGTAGGCCTAATATTACCTAAAATAATACATCATACACGTTCTACTATTTGTGTATATATTAAAGGCAATTAATTATTTAAACCTTATAGGCTACGATATGATACACGAATTAATAAGCACAGCGCGATCGCCAATCAAACGAGAGGGGTCTGGCTGCAGCCTCGCACTTGCACTCTCAGACTTGCATTCTCAGACACTTGCGCTTCCGCTAGCAACATCACTTGCAGGCTTTATTTTTTATTTTGTTCTATTTTTTACTACTTTTTGTTTGAATCTCTCAACATTTTACAACAGTAGCCAGGTGGTGAAGACAAGAAAAAAGAAACTAAATTACAATGTCACTTGCCACTTGCACTCTCCGCTACCTGCGACGTCACTTGCAATCGACACAAATCGTGCGTGTTGCCAATGGAGACAAGACGCTGTGGGGATTAAACGATTAAAACTAATTTAGTACTATAACATACAGGGTCCTGCAAGAACAGCCAGAATAAATGCAACATGCACAGTTTCGTGTTAAGCGTTTTTCCATATATAATAAACTGTCTACAGCTCTTTTATATCGTTGTCTTTGTCCATTAAGCTACATTACGTGTTTTATTTATAGTGATTTTCTATAGGAGGAAAATGTTTAGCGTGCAATTTAACGCATTGCGTTCTGGGCTCGTCTGCTTGCCTGTACGGAGTTGATCCTTTTAAAATCACTTAATGCATTTCAAAATGCACGTTCATATTTGTTGGTCTGTATATACTTTGAGTCAACAACAAGACATATAGGCTACTGTATTGTCTTTATCATAATTCGCTATTATACAACATTAAGCGTTTTGCTCTATGGGAGGACAAGTGAAAGTTTGCGCATTGTGTTCATAGCCATCTGTTTGCCTTGTAGTACATTAAATAATAACTATATATCAAATTTGATCTTTTAATTGAACTTAATGTATCTTAATACATTAAGCAGTGTTAAGTGTTTATGTTTTTCTACAGGAGGAAAATTCTTAACGAGAGACTTTGTGCATGCGTTCATATTCTGCTGTTCTATGGCCACAGATTTGCGGGTCTTGTCTTATTCTTGCAGGACCCTGTATGTTATAGTACTAAATTAGTTTTAATCGTTTAAACACCACAGCGTCTTGTCTTCATTGGCAACACGCACCATTTGTGTCGATTGCAAGTGACGTCGCAGGTAGCGGAGAGTGCAAGTGGCGATTGAAAGTGACATTGTAATTTAGTTTCTTTTTTCTTGTCTTCACCACCTGGCTACTGTTGTAAAATGTTGAGAGATTCAAACAAAAAGTAATCAATAACTAGAACAAATTTAAAAAATAAAAGACAGCAAGTGACGTCGCTAGTGACATGTCTGAGAGTGCAAGTCTGAGAATGCAAGTCTGAGAGTGCAAGTGCAAGGCTGCAGCTAGACCCTCTTGAATCAAACAGCCACGTTGCCATCTCTGCGTGTCTCTGTCTCTCAAAAACCAAACCAGTTCTCTGTGAAGAGTAGGCTAATAATCAACTTAAATACAGATACATTTTCTACTAGGATATTCTCTACTAGATCCTTATCTTTTGCTGGTTTGCGTGGCACACGCACATTTGTTTAGTGAAGTTCAAAAAAGACTCGTTTAAAGAGTTCTGCATAATGAAAATGTGCACCTTGAATTCATTCAGTCGTGTTTAAATGATCACTAAATGTTTGTCATGAAATCTTCCTACTTGTATTATAAATTTTTAGAAATGATTTTTTCCCCATAGGTTTTTCAGACATGCACATTACTTAAGTGAAATACTTTTTAAAACTGTGCAGGAACCGGTGAGCCAAAAGAAATCATGTTGTTTTACATAAACCTCTAAAATGACAACGCAGTAACAAGTGTGTGAAGTAGTTAAATGATTTTATGAATGAAATAAGCGCAAATAAAACAGCAGTTACAGTTGCCTTTTTCCATGCATTTCCTGGAAATGACTTAAATCAATTTCCATATTTCTAAACTGCGTAGGAACCCTTACTGTTTTAATTTAGATATTTAAATATTTATTTATCGGATCACGAAAGGCCCCCAAGCTGGGACCCGAACTCACGTTGCTCGAAGCGCAACCGCACTACATCTCGAAGCACTGCCTATACAAGGAAACCGGCTCCGACTGTTAGAAGATATTTAAATAAATATTATAATCATAAATAAATAATCATTTTAGTTAAACACAGCATATTTGCTCAGTGATAACTACAAAAGAAGATAGGCTGTAAAACCATAAACATAACGGTCTTATCAAATATAACTGTACGAAGTTCTGGTTCAAGCTCCGCCTACTTCCGGTTTTACCGGATACAGATACAAATAATTTTGTGATTGTTACAGATACAAATGCAGATACAAATACTGGCTTCGCTGCACAACCCTAGTAATAACTCACAGCTGTAATATTCAATCTTGTGCCGAGAGTGACAGATTTTTTATCTTCTCATGAGACAACAACTTGACAGGGCCCAGTGATGAAATATGGCCAAAACAAAGGAGCGGCGACTGGGATTAAACAGGATTAAATAGAGGGCTGACACACACTCAAGCCCCTCTGATGTGTGTCTCTTGCAAATGTCAGAAGCATCTCTGCTTTCCCATCCAGCCGCAGTTCTGTCATTCTTACATTCACATGTTTTTTTTTTTTTTTTTTCTCTGTTAGATTATTTATTTATATGTATGTGTGTAAAAAGCATATGCACTACTGTTCAAAAGTTTGGGACCATGATTTTTTTAAAGAAATCTCTTATGATCAATAAGGCTGCATTTCGTTCTTCAAAAATACAGTAAAAACGTCTCTAGGTTACGTATGTAACCATGGTTCCCTGAGGGAACGAGACGCTGCGTCGAGTCGCTTTGGGAACGCCCTTGCGTGACCGCGTTCTGAAGCACGTGTCAAATCCGTCCAATGGAGCAGCGAGACGTCACGAGCAGATGCTTGAAAGCTGACCGTGCATGCTTTGCTCCTAAACAAACGACACACACATCGTGTGTATCCCCTGCCGCCAGATATCGTGGGCAGGGAGAAACACAGCGTTTGTAATGCCGTTCGCTCGCCATAGACTTTCTCATTGTTTTATATATATGAGTGCTTGTGCGGACAGACAACAGTAAATAGACAGACACATACACAGAGCGCTACTGAAGAGCAGAAGCTGGTTTGCGCCCGGCCGGATGTGCTTTTATGCTTTCTGGTGCTTACGTCACCCTGCTCGTGACGTCTCGCTGCTCCATTGGACGGATTTGACACGTGCTTCAGAACGCGGTCACGCAAGGGCGTTCCTAAAGCGACTCGACACAGCTCGAGTTCCTGAAGGGGAACAGTAATATTGTGGAATATTATTACAACTGTAAAAAAAATAATTTTTATTTAAATTACATTTATTTATTTATTTTTATTTACTTTACTTACGTACTTGCTTTTGAGTTTTATCACTTGCTGTATAGTATTTGATTTTTTTTTTTTTTTGTGGTAACAAATTTTAGTTGATGGAAACAGCATTTAAAGTAGAAATTATTATTATTATTATTAGCATTATTTATAAGTAGCATGTATTACTTCAGTTTTGTACATTTATAAGCTATTTATACATATAAACTATTTAATTTATACACCTATAATATTTACTACAAATAAGATGAAAACAAAATCTTTAAAATTTCAGTGGGCCTCATTCAAGAAACACAAACAGGCAGAGTAAATTTCTGTGTAAATTGCTTGCAAAATCAAATGTCACAAAATTGATATGTTGGGTAACACTTTATTTTAAGGACCAGTTCTCACTATTAAGTAGTTGCTTATTAGCATGCATATTTCTAGCATATTTGCTGTTTATTAGTGTTTATAAAGCACATATTAATGCCTTATTCTGCATGACCATATTTTAGATCCCCTAATCCACCCCCATACCTAAATTTAACTACCTTATTAACTATTAATAAATAACAAATTAGGGGTTTATTGAGAGAAAACGCTTAGTTAATAGTGAATATTGGTTTTCCGTAATCGAAAGTGTTACAAATGTTGCATTCAGTTCAGTGCTTACACTGTTTTCTTAACTTAAAAAAATCCCAAATTATAAAATTGCTTTTGAAATTGACTAAATCTGATCAAACTATTTTTAATCTGTCAAAAGATTAAAGATTTCGTATTCAGAAATAGGGCTTTCATTTTGAAACTGACCATCTGTATTAAAGTCCTAAGAGGTATTGTGCTTCTGATATTCCAGTCATGAGAAGCCATAACCCACTGGCTTTCAACTTACTTTAATCTAAATCTGTTCCATCCCAAGGCGTTTCAGACCCGCTGTCCCAATCTACCCATCTGTAATGTCCCTTCCCTTGGTGTAAAAAGTAGGGATGCACCGATACCACTTTTTCCAGTACTCGCCAGATACCGATACTTTTATTTTTGGTACTTGCCGATACAGAGTACCGATACCGATATTTTTATTGCATTTGTACATTTTTTAAATATTGGGTACAGAAACCAAAAGGGTATGTATAATGTTAGTTGGTTAAGTTAATTTATCAAATAGATACAGTCAAACCAAAATTCATTCAGACACCTTCAACATTTCTCACATTATCAGTTTATTCGTTATAGTTTAGAAAATGGTAATAAAATATGACAAGAACTCAGAGTTAAACTGTGTCAGAACAAATTAATCTTGATAATGTTAGATAATTTTGATAGAAAGGTATGTAATAGATTACAATCAACCAAAAATTATTCAGACAGCTGTTAGTATGAAAGTATTTACAGAACTGTCAATACTTTGTCGGGTGACCCTTAGCCTCAATGACAGCCTGTAGTCTCCTGGGCATGCTGTCACCCAGCTTCATGCAAACCTGAACTTCAATTTTTTCCCCAGACTCGGTCTGAATAATTTTTAAACCCAAATTTGTATCAGTTTTACTGGTAGTCCACTGTATGAAGAATTTTTGGGTATGATTTGTCACAGTTTACTTTATCTTGCTATCCTCACTTACATAAATGAACTATAGTGTCCTGCACCCACTAGTAAAAAAAATATAAAAAATTATATCTGCTCTCTGAATAATTTTTGGTTTGACTGTAGATCCTTCGGTTATTTTTACACTTAATTATGCTTATTAAAATGTATTTTACAAGTTTTTGTTACTTTCACTGTTCATTGTTTTGCTCTATGGTACATCATCTTTAATTTAATAGCATTAGAGCTGCTCCATTGCAGCGGCTTAGTACTGTAATCACGCGCTTTGCTGTAATAATGCAGGGAACCACTCGTTATAAATCTCCTAACTGTGATATTTTCAGAAATAGAAGTCGCGTTTTTTTCATCTGAAACCTGCTCCATTGCAGCGGCTTAGTACTGTAATCACGCGCTTTGCTGTAATAATGCAGGGAACCACTCGTTATAAATCTCCTAACTGATATTTTCAGATATAGAAGTCGCGTTTTTTCATCTGAAACGTGCTGTGATTTATATTCCAACGCCACTCATATAATGCAGAAACACTCAAGCAAGCAAAACACGCACAACGCGTGCACGTATTTGAACTGATGCAGAATAGTACAGCCTAACACATTTCACACAGGCTGCTAGATTCACTTTCGCCAGAAAGTCGTGTATGCCTAAGGTTGAAAATAAATTATGTTTATAGTGAATGCCCCTATAAATGGTCTTATTTTTACGATTTCATTTTAATCCAAATGATGTGTTTGCTAAGTGAGTGAACATCAGAGATCACACAACAGAATTGCGCGCGCTCTCTCTCTCTCTCTCTCTCTCTCTCTCGCTCTCTCTCTCTCTCTCTATCTTTCTCTCGCTCTCTCTCTCTCCCTACCATTAACCCTTTAGGCGCCAGGGTTTTTTTGGAAAAATGCTGGATTTTGACATCAAGATTTCAAAAGCTTGTAGCTTGAAAGGGCTTAAAGATAGAGATCTAATGTAAATTAGAAAAATGTTGGGCATGACTGAAAGTTTATGTGGGGTGTAAATATTCTCACCTAATTTGCATTGTATGACGTCATCTGGGGGCGGCCCTCCTGAATGTCATAATATTCAGGAAATAATAGATATTGAATTGATGTTTGAACCTATTTGTTTTTTTTTGTCTTTTTATCCTCATTACAAATGATCAGAAAAGAGGAAACCAACAATAAAACAGGAGAAAGTACTAAATTATTACTATATTACTGTACTATATAATAATAAAACGCATGTGAACAGTAACCTACTTTTTGATCTGTTCATCAGTAATATTCAGGAAATAATAGATATTGAATGGTTGTTTGAACTTATTTGCATGTCTTTTTTTTCTTTTTATCCTCATTCCAAATGATCAGAAAAGAGGAAACCAAC
>NW_015505227.1:1088300-1088998 GCF_001515645.1 Sinocyclocheilus grahami
GGTGTGTGGAGGCAGGCAGGATGACGAGGATGACAAGTATTCAAAAGAAGGATATTTAATGTAGCAACAACAAGGCAGAGACACACACACACACACACACTCGGGGTAACATTCGCAATAACCGACCACACTAGAATACAAGAGACAGGAACTTATAGGGCAGGTAACGAGGGGCAGACAGGTGAACACAATGAGGGTAATTACCTAATGATTAGACGGGCTAAATCAACACAAGGGGAAGAAACCACAACAAACAGTCCACAGGGGTGTTACATTACTCCCCCCTCCAGGAAGGTGCGTCCTCGCACCGTAGAAACAGAGGGAGGGGCGGAGGGGGACTAGGAGGAGGACAAGGCAGTGGATGTGAGATGGTGACAGGGGAAGGCAAAGGGCTGGCAGGCAGAGCAGACAGGTGGAGGTTTCGGCGGAGGACGGACCTCCAGGAGGAGGACGGCTAACAGAGTCCAAGGAGGTGACGATGGAGGCAGGAGCCAGGGAGACGACAGGAGGGAACCAAAGCAGGAGGAGCCAGGTGGGACCCTGGCCACAGCTATAATAGCGGCCCACGGTGGAGCTGACGGAGGGAGGAGCCATGGAGGAGGAATGTCCACCAACTCCAGGGGGCCGACCAACGGCGGCGGAGCAGCTGGAGGAGGAGTCCGAGGCGGAGATGGAGAGCCAACGAGCCAGGGGGATGC
>NW_015505227.1:1089747-1090697 GCF_001515645.1 Sinocyclocheilus grahami
CAACACAAGGGGAAGAAACCACAACAAACAGTCCACAGGGGTGTTACATTACTCCCCCCTCCAGGAAGGTGCGTCCTCGCACCGTAGAAACAGAGGGAGGGGCGGAGGGGGACTAGGAGGAGGACAAGGCAGTGGATGTGAGATGGTGACAGGGGAAGGCAAAGGGCTGGCAGGCAGAGCAGACAGGTGGAGGTTTCGGCGGAGGACGGACCTCCAGGAGGAGGACGGCTAACAGAGTCCAAGGAGGTGACGATGGAGGCAGGAGCCAGGGAGACGACAGGAGGGAACCAGAGCAGGAGGAGCCAGGTGAGACCCTGGCCACAGCTATAATAGCGGCCCACGGTGGAGCCGACGGGGAGGAGCCATGGAGGAGGAATGTCCACCAACTCCAGGGGGCCGACCAACGGCGGCGGAGCAGCTGGAGGAGGAGTCCGAGGCGGAGATGGAGAGCCAACGAGCCAGGGGGATGCCGAGGGCTCTGGCGACCAAGGCGGAGGCGGAGATCCAGAGATCCGCGGCGGAGCCGGAGCGACTGAGGACCAAGGTGGAGCTGACGGGAGGAAGGAGCCCAACGGAGCCGGTAGGACACGAGGGAGCTAGGAGCCGAGGTGGAGCCACTGGGTCTACGGACCGAGGCAGAGTTCGGGCCTCGGAGGCTGGAGGCGGAGACGAGGTAGACTCCGACCATGGTGACGCTGGAGGAGGCCAGAGCGGGTGGGAGGGCGGGCATTTTTGAGGAGCGGGCATTGGAGAAAGCTCTTGGGCTGGAACCCTTCCTGGGCGGAACCGGGGACCAGGAGCTCTTCCTGGGCTGGACTGGGGATCAGGAGCCCTTCCTGGGCAGGACTGGGGATCAGGAGCCCTTCCTGGGCTGGACTGGGGATCAGGAGCCCCTTCCTGGGCTGAACTGGGGATCAGGAGCCCTTCCCGGGCTAAACAAAACGCCAGGA
>NW_015505227.1:1090749-1096091 GCF_001515645.1 Sinocyclocheilus grahami
ACTGGGGATCAGGAGCCCTTCCCGGGCTAAACAAAACATCAGGAGCCCTTCCCGGGCTAAACAAAACATCAGGAGCCCTTCCTGGGCTAAACGAAACATCAGGAGCCCTTCCTGGGCTGGACGAAACATCAGGAGCCCTTCCTGGGCTGGACCAAGGATTCCACAGTCTCTCCTCCTCATGCACTGTGACCTCCGTGGTCGATGGGCCGAATACCTCCCGGAAGTGTCTCACAAAACCCTCCAGCGAGTGAATCCCCGGGCTTTGTGCAGTCCACAAGGCTTCGGCCCACTGCAAGGCTCGTCCAGACAGCAACGAGATAATGAATGACACTTTGGCCCCCTCAGTCACAAACAGGTGTGGTTGCATCTCCAGGTAGCGGGAACATTGCAGCAAGAACCCGCTGCCAAAGGCTGCCTCACCCGCAAAGCTGGCTGGCCGGGCCATGGGACAGGCGGGGTAATGCATAAAAAAGAAACAAACTCAAAACTGACAAAAACCGGAAAAAACAAATGAAGGGCCGAAGGCTGCCTCACCCGAAAAGCTGGCTGGCCGGGCCATGGGACAGGCAGGGTAATCCATAAAAACAAAACAAAATCAAAACTGACAAAAACCGGAAAAAATAAACGAAGGGAAAGACACCGCTACACTTTACTTGAGGGTCGGTTATTCTGTCACGGTCCAGGTGTGTGGAGGCAGGCAGGATGACGAGGATGACAAGGATTCAAAAGAAGGATATTTAATGTAGCAACAATTGAATATGGCGCTTATCACATGCTGTGTGGTATAGGCGTTCGTTATCGGGGCATTATAACGAGTACGAGTATGATTACAGGAGACCAGTATCGGGCCTGATACCGATACCAGTATCGGTATCGGTGCATCCCTAGTAAAAAGGTTTTATCCCCTGCTTGGTGTTTGAACTTGGCTTCAGTCATAAAGAGTTGCCCCTCCACACACACAAACACACTCAGGTTTGTTTTTGTAAAAAGTGGGGACATCCTATAGGCGTAATGGTTTTTATACTGTACAGACCGTATATTCTATTGCCCTACACCAACCCTACCCCTAAATCTATCCCTTACAGGAAACTTTGTGCTATTTCAGATTTTCAATACACTCCATTCTGTGTGATTTATAAGCATTTTGAAAAGTGGGGACATGGGGTAATGTCCTGAAAAGTCACCTTCTCCTTGTAATACCTATGTCATATCTTTGTCATTATGCAAATGTATGTCCTCATTTGTCACAAAAACGCACACACACAGACACAAAAGCTTTCAGTTCCTTAAGCTATTAAAATAAAAGTGTTTTAAAACAGAGAATGCTAACAAGAAGTGGCATGGTGATCTCCTCAGGCGCAATTTAGGACAGTTTCTAAACATCTACCTGGATTTCTCTTTCTCTCATCGCTCTCAGATATGGTGCAGGCTGGTCACAGCAGCATATAATTATTTCCATGTGACCAACTTCTTCTGGATGTTTGGAGAGGGGTGTTATCTGCACACAGCCATAGTACTGACATACTCCACCGACAAACTGAGGAAATGGATGTTTATCTGTATAGGCTGGTGTAAGTATCCCATGAGGCACTACTATGGAAATTATCCAGTTTTTGGATCATGCATATTGAAAATAACTGACTTATGGCATGTGCAGTCACATGTACTTAGAGATGAACATGTCACATGTATTGCTGGTATAGGATTATTCCACATTGAGTGCTTGTTTTTGTCCCTCATACCTGTGTAAAAATCTATGAATAGTTTATGATAGCTTAAAATATCGTTTAATATTTTTCTAAACACATTAACAAAAAATGCAGTAAGTTTATTACTGTATTTTAGTGTGTTTTATTTTATTTTATTAACATATTAATATTTGTATTTATCTTGAGATTGGGAAATTGAAATTTATTACCACTTAAACACATTATATGCCTGATATAATTAAAATAATAATGCATTTTATAATAATAATAAATCAATCAATCAACTGGGAAAGGCACCTGTTTCATAGAATGACATATTGTTTTATAGAATGTACTTTATAGTTAGTGTGATACGCAGTACACAATCCATTTTACTTCCATAATCTGAAGTAATCTGTGTCATATAGGAAATGTAGGGATGGATTTATGACATCAGTGAAAGAGGAAAGTAATTTTGATGAATAATTAAGCAGACAAACATTTATGGACACGGTGCAAGAACTGAGAAAGCAAATAAGGTCATTTCTGATTTCATGTTGCCTTTAAAGTAAAGCCAGAGATTAAAGTACTGTCAATTAATAACTTGAAAAAGAGTCACAGTTACAGTAGTAGATAATTACACTAATGGGGACTGCAATTTAATCAGGTTCTCTTCTGAATCATGGGCGAATTATTATTATGCGAATAAACAAGCCTTGGATTTTCCTCGTTAAAAAGGCATTGCAAATAAGTAATTGCCGAGGATTTATCACACAGTTCCTTAATAGTATCAATTATACTGTCTGTACAATGTCTTTGATTTTTTAAACTAATCTGAGTGGGTGGAAATTTCCTCTGCTTTTTTCTGCAGGTATTCCATTCCCCATTATCGTTGCATGGGCCATTGGCAAGCTGTACTATGACAATGAAAAGTAAGTTTCTCCCATGCTGAAGCTTTCTTCCATTTTCTTTCTTTTTTATCTCTGTATAATTCATGCATTTTACTCTAAACACACGCAAACCGCCTCACCTCATTTACAATAAAAGCAATTAAAGGTTAGATTAACCCCAATAATTTAAAACGTGACGTGACATGTGGCCAAGTATGGTTACCCATACTAGGAATTAGTGCTCTGCATTTAACCCATCCTTAGTGCACACACACAGCAGTGAACACACACAGACCGTGAACACACACCCGGAGCAGTGGGCAGCCATTTATGCTGCGGCGCCCGGGGAGCAGTTGGGGGTTCAGTGCCTTGCTCAAGGGCACCTCAGTCATGGTATTGAAGGTGGGAGAGAGCACTGTACATTCACTCCCCCCCCCTACAATTCCTGCGGGTACGAGACTCGAACCCACAACCTTTTGGGTTACGAGTCCGACGCTCTAACCATTAGGCCACAACTTCCCAAGTCTTAGCAGAGGATGGTTATTTTATATATATATAATTATCTCTGTCATCTACCCTCACTCTGGTCATTAAACAATCGATTCACGATAAAGCCAGAGAATTCATTCTGCACTCTTAGGCTAATTAACACCTGCTACTCACAAAATTGATTAGTGACACTGATGTAAACATCCTACAGTTCAATAGTCAAGACATGATAGATACAGTACAAGATCTCCTGTTTAAAAAGACTCTCTGTGATAAAAAACAAAACAAAACAAAAAAAACATATACACTTACATTAGACACTTTAAAAGAATGGATTAGGGCAGATATTCTCCTCATTAGCTACTTTAATCTCAAAATGGGAAACATAACAAACAAACAAAGAATGAAAAATGTACATTTACTTTCTATTAAATGGGGTAGATGGATATATAATATTAATTGTCAAGGCTTGACATTTGTGCTTGAGCACATAAAATATGTACAACTAAGTATAACATTAATAACATAACATTTAATAATGTATGTTTAATACCCTAATTGATTTTTTACATTTAAAGTGACATTACATAATGAAAAATTAGAGAGTGTGCGATAATTTGATAGATAGATGGATGGATGTGTGGATGGATGGATGGCTAAAAGGGGACTTTTTTATTCTCCTTTGTCTGTGTATAGAGAATAAATGCCAAGTTCTGTCATGAAACTCTAGATGGCACAAGCTGATGGGTCCTTAACGCAAACTGATGATTTTCACAGTGTTAAACTACTTGGCACAAGCTGATTGTTTCATGCTGCATATACAACCTGAGCTTGCTGCTTTACATTTAAATGGCTAGTTAGCATTCACTAGAGCATTTCGCAGCACGCTTTCATAGTTCATCTGAAAACCTCCACCTTCCCCAGCTCCACCTGTATAGATCTGCTACTAGTTATTTTATATGCTATTTGTGCAGCAGCAGTATGTCTTAAATACTCACAGCACTGTATCAGCGTATGTTTTGGCAGTAGCAAGATCCTGTACTTGCTTTGCAGCAGCAGCAATAATCTACAACAGCAATAACCAACAGCAGCAGCAATTCCGGAGCGTAGCAGATCTATTCTGCCAAGACCAAATACATTAACATTGTCATATCCATTACCATGATAAAATCATCCGAGAGTTATCATGAAAGAACGTCTCGGTTACGTATGTAACCCTCGTTCCCTGAAGGAGGGAACGGAGACGTAACGTCGGATGACTGACGAATTGAGATCTCGCTTAGAGTGACCAATCTACTTTGAGTGGAAACTAAACGAGCCAATGCACATTGGCATGCGATTATTGCATCCAGCTGCTGCTGATCACAGCGTGAGTATAAGTAGGCAGCAGATGCAGCGCATATTCAGGTTTTCGCTGAGGAGCCGAGCCGGTGACCCGGCCGCTCAGCGGTGGTACAGGAGCTGTGGCGACGGGACGTGATGTCTCCGTTCCCTCCTTCAGGGAACGAGGGTTACATACGTAACCGAGACGTTCCCTTTCAGTTGGTCACTCTCAACGACACGTCGGATGACCGACAAATTGGGATCCTACCAAAAGGCCACAGTTACCGCCCCTTCCAGTGTCCTGTGGAAGCCACCTGCACCCCTACTTTTTGGCATAGGCCAGGGGCTGCACAAGAGGACCAGCTACTGTCACTATGGCACTACCCACTGAATAAGACTGAATAACACTGGGAAAACTTACCCATCCTACTTGGAACAGGGATGTTACGGAAGCTCGAACCTTCCCGAAGGAGGTTCCGGAAGCAATACATATATGGACATCCCTTATGGTGCATATGGAAGAATGGAGGTGATTGAACCCTCTTGGAATGGCAGAAGTCTGCCGGGGAAACACGGGCTCAAGGCTATACCGTGGACTTTACACATATGAGATCCACTTAGGTCTTACATATGGAACCCAGCCTCCTACCGGTTCTCGAGGATTCAGCGAGTGAAGGCCTGGCACCGGACGCTCCGCCACGTCTAGCGAATGTGTTAGGGGTCGCCCAGCCCGCAGCCCTACAGATATCTGTCAGCGAGGCTCCAGGAGGATGCAACACCTCTAGTTGAGTGAGCTCGCAACCTGAATGGGCAGGGCACACCCTGTGCCTGATAAGCCAGGGTGATGGCATCCACTATCTAGTGGGCATCCTCTGCTTCGAGATGGCATTCCCCTTCTGCCGGCCTCCGTGACAGACAAAGAGCTGGTCTGAGGTCCTGAAGCTTTGCGTCC
>NW_015505227.1:1097694-1098125 GCF_001515645.1 Sinocyclocheilus grahami
GGGGGCCTGGACGGGCGGGGCGGCTGGCCTGCGGCCGGCTCCTCGACGCGGTCTTGCTGGCTGCTGCGGACGCTGCGCGGGAGCGGGAGCGGGGGCGGCGGCCGGGGGCCGCCCTCGGCGATGAGCGGGCTGAGGCGCTGCCACCGGCGGCCGGGTGGAGGCAGCAGCTGCACGCCGGGGCAAGACGTACCTGATGGCCTCAGTCTGCTTTTGGGCAGCGGAGAACTGCTGGGCGAAGTTCTCCACCGTGTCACCAAAAAGGCCGGTCTGGGACACGGGGGCGTTCAAGAATCTTGTCTTGTCCGTCTCGCGCATGTTGGCCAGACACAGCCAGAGATGGCACTCCTGGACCACCATAGTGGACATCGCACGACCCAGAGACCGCACCGTAACCTTCGTCGCTCGTAGCGCGAGGTCCGTCGCGGGGAGGA
>NW_015505227.1:1098154-1098481 GCF_001515645.1 Sinocyclocheilus grahami
CGTGCAAGTCCCTCAGTGCCTTGGCCTGGTGCACTTGCAGTAACGCCGAAGAGTGTAAGGCGGACGCAGCTTCTCCACAGGCCGTATAAGCATCAAGGCGATCAAGGCCGACGAGTGCCTACATGCCCGGGAGGGGAGCAATGGTTTGCCCCACCAAGTGGTAGCGGCATTTGGATACAATTGCATCGCAACCGACCGCTCCACCTGGGGAACTCCCGCATACCCCCGCGCTGGACCCCCATCGAGGGTGGTGAGGGAGGATGAGCCACTGGGCCGGTTTCTGGCAGTGAAAGGTGCCGTCCATGACCCAGCGATCTCATCATGCAC
>NW_015505227.1:1098705-1104483 GCF_001515645.1 Sinocyclocheilus grahami
AGGAACGCCAGGTCTGACCACGGGGTGAAGGTTTGGCAGCAGGCCGGTGTAACTTGGACCCGGAAGGTGCCGCGTTGCCACGCCCACCTCAGGATTCGGCTATGGAGCCAATGCTGCAGCGGTCTCATATGGAGTAGCCCGAGCGGCGTGACTGCCGCCGTGGCTGCCATATGCCCCAGGAGCATCTGAAACGGTTTCAGTGGGACCGCTATCCTGCTCTTGAATGTATTCAAGCAGTTCAACACCGACTGAGCACGTTCCTGCGTGAGGCGTGCTGTCTGTTCGACCGAGTCCAACTCCATACCGAGAAAAGAGATCCTCTGCGTCGGGGAGAGTTTGCTCTTTCCCCAGTTGACCCATGCCAATGTGCATTGGCTCGTTTAGTTTACACTCGAAGTAGATTGGTCCCTCTAAGCGAGATCCCAATTCGTCGGTCATCCGACGTGACGTCGAGAGTGACCGACTGAAAGGGAACTAACATTGTCCAATTTGAACTTTATACTTGTCTGTGAATTGTTGTTAATTGGAGGGTCTGAAGTGCTAACAAACTAAACCGTTTCATTTCCTGGACAAGAGTAATTAAAGAGTCTCTGTTAACGGTCTTTAACACCTCTTTAATTTTCTTTCTCACTTACATCTGCTGTACACTGTAAAGCAGTGCTGCTCTACTGGTGCATTTGACCCAAAAATGGGTCACAGTTCTGCACAGCAAGGAAACAATAAAAAATAAAATAAAAAATATATAGCTGCAAGCAGTGATAATTGGGGTTCAAGCGGGGTTTAAGACATTTAAGCACATATGAAAAATACAATACATATTATTTGGCAAGCCTGTAACCACCTAAATCAATTATTTAAAAAAAAAAAAAAAAACATTTTTGGCAAATCCAGGTAATTTACCATAGAAATATGATGATTTTTTAACGTTTATGACTGTTATAACGTCGTTTATGACTCTTAAAGCACCACCTGTGGTTCAATCGCCATACAACTTTGCATGCTTGTTTAGAATCACCTGTTGCATGTGCTCACCTACAGTAGTTTTGTTTCGGCTTTATAGACTTTTGGGGATATTTAGACAGGCCCCTTTTCTAAACAACCCCATTATAGCAGTAAAGTGGGAGGCGTGACAATGGAGTTGAGGATCCAAATGCAGCTTTTATTCACAAGAGTGGTCAAACACCAGCAAACAGGTACAATCCAGGGCGAGACAAAAGAGCAATCCAATAAACAGTCCAAGGTCAAGAAACAAGAAGGCAAGGCACGGCAAGACAAGACAAGGCAAGGAAACACAGAGACTCGGAACAGGGTACAGGCTAAACAATAATCAGCAATGTGTGTGTGAATGAGTGCAACCTTTATAGTGTCACTGATAGGAAACAGGTGTGGTGCAATAATGAATTCCTACTAATGTGGGATGCTGCGCGGGAGCGGCGGCCGGAGGCCACCCTCGGCGATGAGCGGGCTGAGGCGCTGCCACCGGCGGCCGGGTGGAGGCACACCAGCAAACAGGTACAATCCAGGGCGAGACAAAAGAGCAATCCAATAAACAGTCCAAGGTCAAGAAACAAGAAGGCAAGGCACGGCAAGACAAGACAAGGCAAGGAAACACAGAGACTCGGAACAGGGTACAGGCTAAACAATAATCAGCAATGTGTGTGTGAATGAGTGCAACCTTTATAGTGTCACTGATAGGAAACAGGTGTGGTGCAATAATGAATTCCTACTAATGTGAGACAGCTGTGAACTGATGATGAGATCTGATGAGAGACAGGTGATGCACTTGATGAGTCCGGGCAAAGGATTATGGGAAATGGTGTCCTGAGTGAATGGCAAGGTACAGAATGGAGTGCCCTCTAGAGGAGCTCATGGGCACTCCAGCTGGAGATCATGACAATAGCTAGGGGGGGGGTTCAAGATTGAGTGAAAAACCTATGGCTAGTTTGCAAAAGTTATTATACATATTCTCAATTATGTAGCAAACAATTTGATTGACATAAGTGGTACTAGACGCAGAGTTGCTCGGAATGAGGAGGTCTATCAGATTATATGAATTTTGTTTGTATGTGTGAAAAACCGCGCAATAAACAATCGTATATGGCCTTGAAAAATGTGATATCGCCTCCCAGTGACCGATTTCTTTCAAATTTCTTACAGACCTTTAGGGCAGTTGTTCCCAACTATATATATATACATTATATATACACATGCAATAATAATACTCATATTTTTTGTATGCACATTTGACAGTAGCTTGAATTGACAGTTGTAGTAGCTTGAGTTAGGCTGCATATGTAAAATGATGTTCATTATAAAAAACAATAACATCTGTAAAATTGTAACAACCTAATTTTTATATAGTAAAATGTCATTATTCTGACTGTTTGAGTTTTATTAAAATTAACCATTGTTCTTTCATAGTAGCCTATATTTAGATCATGATAACCAGAGTTAAAGCCACACATACAGCACCTCAATACCATAGTAAAAATGCAACTATATGGTTTCTATGTATTTGTATGAAAAACAGTAGTCTAATTACATTTAGTAAAAATGCACAAATGCTTAGCTTAATCAAAAAATACTGTAATTATATTCCATTACTCCTTTGATATGTTTAATACATATCTACATTAATAATTGTAATTCGATATGAATATCCCACATTTCTGCCACAATACCATGGTGCCATTAGTGTACTACAGTAAATCCATGTTAACGCCTAAATTATGGTGATTTGTAGATTAAAAAGCCTTCTGACTGTCTCATTGTGCACAGTGTTCCTCCTGTTTGTCAGCATTGTTTCATCTGGTTTTAAACTAGTTTAAATCACTGAGTCGCTGTGGTTCCCAACCACAGGTGAGTCATGAGTCAAACAGGCCCACTGAGTTTAATTCCGATCGACCTCCGTTAACCTTGTCTGATAGGTGCTCAAATTTCATTGACCAATGGTGGGCATGTTTTTTTGATGTACGCAAATGTCATTATAAACACTTGTGGCACTTTGGACAAAGACATGGCATACCAATTTTGAACCAATTATAATGGTTTTTATGTTTTTTCCCTCTTATAGTGCCACCAAGTGGCCAAGCTCTATGTTTTTTTCATGTGACCTCAGATTGAGCTCTTACATAAGTGTTCTGAGTTTGGCGAAGATATGTCATTCTGTTCAAAAGTTATAGCCATTTTAGTAAAAGTGGCTCTGCCCCTTATGAACATTTTGGCATCCCTTTGTAACGGTGAGTCGAAGGTTCAACTTTTTATATATATTGTTGATGTTAATGTCAAAGGCTGTATAACAAGGTGGGTGCTAGGGTGTTTTGTTTTGAAAATTTTTGTCATTTAAAGGCATAGTTCACCCACAAATGAAAATTCTGTCATCATTTACTCACCCACAAGTTGTTCCAAACCTGTATGAGTTTCTTTCTTCTGCTGAACACAAAAGATCTGTTGAAGAATGTGAGGTAAACCAAACAGTTTCTGGTCCCCATTGACTTCCATTGTATTTTTTTTCCATACTGTGAAAGACGATGGAGACCAACAAGTGTTTGTTACCAACATTCTTTAAAATACCTTTTTTGTGTGTTCAACAGAAGAAAGAAACTCATGCAGGTTTGTGAGTAAAGGATGACAGAATTTTCATTTTTGGGTGAACAACTGTATCCCTTTAATAGAGACTATAGCCAAATTAGCCTAGCCCTTACTAATTTACATTTGACAGGATGGACAGGTTGCATGGAACATTAAAGAAATATATACATGAGGTCGAAGAAAATATCACTCAGACCACATTAACTATGTGATAAATTATTTAAGTACTGTTGTAGATGGCGCTGGAAAAGCATTTTTAAAACATGCACATTTAAAAACATGTGCATGTTTTATCAGGATGAACCTGTGCATGTCTTTGGTTGAGCTCCACAAATGACAGCATTTTGCCATTCAGACATATCCCCAAACGCCACGTTTCTCTCTTCCTGTAAAACTGAAACACTCAACCGAGACAGTCTTGATTATGCCGTGTACCCAACTGAAACTGTAAGATTAACACATCTGGTGCACATCTTCCCAAGGAACACACTTGCCTTCTCTTCCTTACTTTGTTTCTTTTTTATAGAAAGAAAAGCTTATTTTTAGATATTTTTCCAGCGGATATTCTTTATTCACTTTACTAGACTTGCTTGTTTAATCATTGTGCTAGAATAATAAATAATTATCCCAAAATCAATTTATATTGTTACACGGATAAACAGTCATGCTGTATCTGAAGAAATGGAGTCAAAATATTATATATACTGTATAATAATTTTCTGGGCTACGTGATGTGCATGTATAATCATTTTCTGTGCTTCGTGATCTTATTTTGCCTGTGCAGGTGCTGGTTTGGGAAGCGGGCCGGCATTTACACTGATTATATTTATCAGGGTCCCATGATCCTGGTCCTACTGGTGAGTCAGAGCAGTTTTGGTTCTTACCCAATTACACAAATGTTTCAGGAGTAATTTTTATTTGTTTGGTGCTTCCCCTTTCATGAGTCTTATTATGTTTTTCTGTGATTTATGTTTGTAATTTCATATTGATAATTCACGTCTGGCACTCAAGTGTGCAAAAAAAAAAAAATTTCTCTCTTCCTCTCTCCATCTTTAGATTAACTTCATTTTTCTCTTCAACATTGTGAGGATACTGATGACTAAACTGAGGGCCTCCACCACCTCAGAGACCATTCAGTATAGGTGAGGCAGACTGTTCAGTACTGACAGATCCCAGAATAAAGTTTTCTCACGCAGAGGTAGCTCGTTGTTAGCCCAGGAGACTTATTAGCAGGAACGCGAATGTTTGCCATTCAGAAAACTCATTAAATCCCCCCGCCACTTAAGTTTTTATTTCATTTTGGTTAATTTGACTATGTTAGCTACCAAATGAGTAGCTCTCAACAACACACACTACCATGCAAATGTTTGAGGTTGGTATGACTTTAAAATGCTTTTTAAACAAGTCTTTTATGCTTACCAAGGCTGTATTTATTTGGTCAAAAAAGAAAAAAACAGTACTGTGAAAATACTGTGAAATATTATTACAATACATTTCTGTGTGTGTGTGTGTGTGTGTGTGTGTGTGTGTGTGTGTGTGTGTGTGTGTGCGTGTGCGTGTGTGTGTGCATGTGTGTGATGCTCATATTCCCTCCAGCTATGACTAATGTCTTTGACAGTCACAGTCAGTGGCCCATAGCAAATGCAATACATACTGCTTAAACCAAATTCATCTCAATGTCATCCCATTGAACTCTTACTGTGATGTTATTCTGTGTAACGGTATTCGGGCACTACTGAGCTAAAAATACTAAATTAATCATATTTTTTTTACTTTTTTTTTTTGTATATCTCAATTCATGAAATAAACTAAATTTTGTTTGTTAAATGTGGTTTTAATTGGATGATGATTTTCTATGTTAAATATCTAATGAAAATATCTAAATAAAATATCTAATATTTATTTATAAAATGGAATAAAATAAAAATATAATATAATATAATATAACTTCTTATATTTTCTTAGGGGGAAAAAATGATATACTCATTTAGAGTATGATTTAAAAAATATATAAATAAAATACATAAAAATATGTACTTTAATGTAAATGCTGATCACTGTATAAAATAAAGTAGAAAATATTATTTCCTTTCTCAACATTTCCTTTAAAATCTTAAAGTCTTAAAATATCTTTAAACGCAATATGGCTGCCGTCGCATCATCCAGGTGGATGCTGCATACTGGTGG
>NW_015505227.1:1104493-1129994 GCF_001515645.1 Sinocyclocheilus grahami
TGCTATATAAATGTAACGAATTATTATTATTTAAAACCGTAAATCTGTGTGTATTTTTTGGCACTACCATTGGCATGAGTTTGGGACAAGACTTTCTGTGTGCCTGACCAATAGCAGACAGGGGGAGTGTTCTGGAAACATGGTTGTAAACAGTTATTTTTTGCAGTTTTGTTTCTTTGAAGCAGTTTTCACTCAAAAATTTCTAGTTAATTTCAAATAATTACAAAGAAATTACACATTGTTACGCACTGGATCAAATGTGAGTAGAAAGACTAAAATAGTATACTCCAATAATCTTTGTTTTATTTACAACTTTGAAAATTATCTTTGGTTACAATTAATTTTAAGGTGCACTTGTTACAGTGTAATTATGCATTTAAGTACTGAGTATTATTAATTAACTAACATCACTTCGCCGCCTTCATTGAGTGGGTGCTGGTGTCCTGTAAATCGCCGTTCACCGTGGATATCGCAGATGATGACACCAGCCCACCATCACCCCGCTGTGCGGAGCCAAAGCCCGCCACGACCGACGAGCCATCGCCAGAAAGAGCGACAGTGCTGAGGATCGCCCCAGAGCCAGAGCCCGTGACATCAGACCAGGTGCGAGAGATGGCTACAGAGCTCATCACGGGGAGAGCGTCAAGGACAGCGAGAGCGCGGAGGGAAGCTCCGCCCACTGCACCATGGCTGAGGGTGAGCTGAGCTCAGTGGACTGTAATTCGGATATTTATGCAGACATGCCCCCTCTTCTTCCGCCTTCATCTGAACTTTCTGCCTGCCATGAATTATTTGTCTGCGCCAAATTCTCTGCCTGCCCAGAATTATCTGTCTGCCCTGAACTGTCTGTTTGCCCTGAACTGTCTGCCAGTGCGATAATGACCACGGAGGTCGTTCCCCTGTTCCACGGTGGTGGAAGTAGCCTTGTGGTGTGTGTGTGGGCAGCTCCCTTGTCCCTTCGGCTCCGCCTTGGTCTGTCGTCGACCATCCGCCACCTCGGGACTCCACTCCTCCGGCTACGTCTCATCCCTCCATCCCTCCAGCTCTGTCAGGCTCCTCCTTCCCTTCGGCTCCACCTTAGTCCTCAGTCGCTCCTGCTTCATCGCGGCCTTCTGGATCCCCGCCTCCGCCTCGGTCACTGGTGCCATCTGCTCTGCCTTGGCCCTCCGGA
Source organism: Sinocyclocheilus grahami (assembly GCF_001515645.1). Classification (NCBI taxonomy): domain Eukaryota; kingdom Metazoa; phylum Chordata; class Actinopteri; order Cypriniformes; family Cyprinidae; genus Sinocyclocheilus; species Sinocyclocheilus grahami. The sequence continues at coordinate 1,105,665 of NW_015505227.1, forward strand.
TGCTCCTGGTCACCCTGGCTCATCAGCTCTCTATCTCCGCCTCGGGCTCCTCCTCCACCTGCTCCGCCGTGTCGGTCGTCCCCCTGGAGTCATCAGTCCTTCCTCCACCATGGCTCCTCCTTCCATCGGTTCCACCGTGGGCAGCCATTATGGCTGCGGCCTGGGTCTCGCCTGGCTCCTTCTGCTCCAAGTTACTCCTGTCTTCTCGCCTGGCTCCTCCTATTTCCTCCATGGCTCCTCCCTCCTTTGTCTCCACCCTGGACTCTGTTCACCATCCTCCTCCCGGGAGTCCGTCCTCCGCCTAAACCTCCACCTGGGTTGTCTGCCTGCCTTCCTGCCAGCCCAGCACCATCCCGTCACCCACATCCCTAAGTCCCCCTCCGTTCCACCCTTTCTTCCTGCGGCACGAGGTCACGCCTTCCGGAAAGGGGGCGAACTGTCACACACCCCTTTGGACGTTTTGTTGTGTTTTCATCCCTCATGTGTTCATTGACCCTGTTTCTGTCTCTCTTTCATTAGTTAGTTCCTTGTGTGCCCATATTTGGTTATGTTCCTGTTCTTGTTATGTTATTATTAGTTCATCCTCCTCACCTGTCTGTCCCTCATCAAGCTCCCCTATATTTAGTCAAGTCTGTGCATTCTGTCTTTGTCCAGTGTTAAAGATGAGTTGTACGCATGTCACTGCCTACCTTCTGTGGATTCCTTTGGTGTGGATTATATTAAAGACTGTTTGCATTCATCCTAGTCTTCGTCATGCGTTTCTCACTCTGCACCATGACATTAGGGTTACTTGCATGTAATTTAGAACAACTAATTGTTATTATAATAGTAAGTACATGTAACGTGTAACAAGGACACCTTAAAATAAAGTGTTACCCTATCTTTTTTTACCCTGTAGTAGTGCATAAATTAGTTGAGCTTTTATTATTGTAATTTCTGAAGACATTACTTTTATTTCTTTTTGGTTTCTGTATTATCATCTCTATATCTCTGACTTTCACAGGAAAGCAGTAAAGGCCACACTGGTTCTTCTGCCACTGCTGGGCATCACATACATGTTGTTCTTCGTCAACCCTGGCGAGGATGAGATCTCACAGATTGTCTTCATCTACTTCAACTCTTTCCTAGAGTCCTTTCAGGTGAGTAAACCAGCCCAGTCTCATGATGAAAACCTACCGTTTTTTGCAAGATGCGAAATACGTAGCACCATGTATGTTTCGTGACATATTCGGTATGAAATATCCACTGAGTGGCGCTAAAAGAGTGTTCAGTTTTTTCCCCGGAACAGATGAATGTACATATGTTCTGACTTGAAATGTCCGTTGATTGGCACTATAACTGTAATGCCCCATGACGTTTTAAAATAACGTACCATCTGCACTACACTTAAACCTAACCGATAGTATGAACAAATGCGAATATGACATAAAAACGCAATCATGCAATTTTAGCTTGTTTTTTGATCTCTCATCTTTGAGCTCTTTTATCGAGAGTCATGTTTTTCACGGGATTCGTGCCCAAGGATTCTGCATCCTAAATCAAATTCCATGCCAGCTGAGCTACCAAGTAAGCTTGTTACTGCCAGAAATCGAAAAGTGGAGCTGGTTAAGTGACGCAGTCCAAAAGTGTGTACAAAAACGATTAAAAGTGCTTGCTGTTTTACTGCCTCTAGTGTTCATTTCTGTTGGAAACTGCAGTGATATGTACTTATTGGTACGCATTTCGCGTCTTGCAAAAAAGTTCCCACAGGTCCGTTTTCTTAATGAGATCAGGTTGCAGCCAACACAGTTTTAACCCTGATTAATTGTGTTAAAACAGATCCGAAACTAATCTTTACAACTTAGAGGTGGAAATTCACTAAGAATAAATTGCACCCACTGATAGAGTTATTTGCACATGCTGTCTTTTACAAAAGTGCTGAGGTTTGTGAACAAAGCACATTGAATAATAAGCCTGATTTGCATTGAAAATAATGACAGTCACTGAATCTAAATATGGCACTGTGTATTTAAGTGCATTTAGTGCTTGCTTAAACTGGATTGCAGGTGCTTAAACATCACATACTAAAGTGGTTTTAGCTGTTCAGTGTTTTCACCCCAGAAATTGCTTCACTAAAGGTTGTTTTTGAAAAAAAAAAAAATAGTTTGCACAACTAAATGTGTGTTTTGTTTTTCATATATTTATATGAAACGTGACACAACTGCAATATTGTCTATAGTGGTTCTATCTATATCCATTTCTCTGTCGCACAGTTAGGCAAAGAACACTTTTCCTTATAAATCTAGATTATTAATTTAACTGTTAATGTCTAAAAAAGATTATTAATTAGCTTTAAAAATATATATTTTTCATGGGTGGAAAAAATATATAAAAAATGCTTTTACTGTGGGCATAATCAGAGGTTTTACAGTTTCCTCTGCAAAATCCCTTTTCAGAAAAAAAAGTTAAAAATGACCACCAGGATGTTAAGTAACCGTAGCAACAGCAAAATTGTTTATTTGTTTACTTAAATTTCATTTATTAGAAATTGTCTAGAGGGTTAGATAAGTCTCAGATAAGTCTATGCATTTCACATCATGATGAATTAGAGTGAGAAGGGAGATGTTGATGATTGTTTCACTTGTTTACTAAATCATATACAGTACATAGGATGTTTAAATTGTTTTTATTATTTATTTATTTCTTGATAGGCTATGTATTATACAAGTGTTTTGTTTCTGTGATATAATCGGCACAGATTTCCCTTTAGAAGGTTATGCAGAAATTAGATTTTTGCTTTCAGCATCAGCTATTTGACACACTTTTGTTAATGTAACCCAGACACAAGCAGCATTAAAATGATTTGAGAATTGATTAATTTGTGATTGACAGCTAATAACTGTAGCAGGGTTGAAATCACTTCCATTTGTTCCATTTGTCACATTGAATATCCTATTTCACTTGAAAATACGGTAACACTTTAGAATAGGGAACACATATTCACTATTAACTAAGAGTTTCCCCTCAGTTAACTCCTAATTTGCTGTTTATGAATAGTTATTAAGGTAGCTGTTAAGGCATTGATATGTGCTTTATAACTACTAATAAACAGCCAATATGCTAATATGCATACTAATAGTGAGAATTGGACCTTAAAATAAAGAGATAAATGGCTTGTGAATCCTGTTTTATGTTGACTCTACAGAATTGTTTTAAATTAAATTTGAGTGTTATTTAGAATTGTTTTATTTCTCATTTAACTGTTTCTCATTCTCTTGTCCTCTTTACAGGGCTTTTTTGTGTCAGTGTTCTACTGCTTTTTGAACAGTGAGGTAAGAAAGCTCTTTTCCTGATGTTCTTCTTCTGTTTCCATCCTTTTTGCACAAATATGCCCTCTAGTTTTGACTTTTAGAGCACAGCTCTACTAAAGCGATGGGTCTGTTCTTTGAAGTGCAATGCAAACATTCTGAGTAATTTGGGCAATTCAGATTTCTTCAGCCAAAAACAGAATTACATCGAGACCCTCTTGGAAAAACCACCTTAAAACCACCCTTTTTGCAGTCAATAACTATAAAAACCGACCCCGCTCATAAAACATTAATTCCTGCAAGGTCTAAATCTGACTTGTATTACATGCCCTTTGAAAAGAACAGTAAACCTTTGGGAATTTCCAGCCAAAATGTTCCTCTTTTGCGTCTTTCCCAGATCGAAAACGCAAGCACATCTTACGCATCATGTTGTACCCCTAAGTGAAAACGCTTACAGGTGCTGTAAAAGAATCCAGGATTGGATCCGTCTGGGCTTATTTTAGGCCGTGAACAAGTTCAAGGCAAGCAGGAAAGTGTGGGGCTTAATCTGAGGTCACCCTTAATCACAGACAGATATCAGAATACACAAGCAAAGCAGAGCGTACAGTATTGCTTAAGTCAAAGCGATAGCATTGATCTGTTCCCGGTACATATGAAAGGGACACCGCAATGTCAGAAGCAAGACCTCCAAAAAAAAATACCAATGTCATCAGCATTATGCTACTTCTAAAGGTACATTTGGCTCCAATGTGGCAATGCAAATATGTTCAGAACTAAAAAACCTGTGGTACTAAATTACAGCTGAAATAACAAACACTTGTCACTGAAAGTCAAAGGACAACAGAGAAATGATCTGGCTTGAAAGTGCAATAAAGTGCTTTCTTTCAGGCAGAAGGTTATTCGCTAACTTTCTCTCAATGTGTTGCATCATAGTTTTTTTTATTTGATTACCAGTTAAAGCTTTTTAAAAGGATAGTTTAACCAAAAATTACAATTTCATCATCGTTGTTCCAAACTTGTACACAGTGTACACTGTCCACATACTTTTCTTTTGCATGCAATAAACGTGTGTTTATTCACACTTTCAGGCTCCAGTATAAGGACAAAAAAAGGTCCACACGACTTCTGAAGTTGCTATAAGAGAGAAACAGACCAAAATTTAAGTCTTTATTCACAGAAATTCTTGAAATTGTATTCACGATTTAAACCTGTCGAGTGATCTACTGTGGAGACTAACCTTTGACCCTCTTGGGCATGGGCAACTGTTCATACTGTGTCATGGGCTGCCAGCAACTATTTCCTACCTATTCAAACTGTGGCTACTCAGAGTTTCAAGTTGAGAATATTTTGAATGAAACTTCTTTGACAATTAAGTGACATAATTATTGTAGGTAAACAAAATAACAATGCATATCTACGTGAATGTGTTTATGTATACTGTATTATGTATACAAGTCTGTTCATTATAGCATCCTTCAGCTCTTGAGCTTGAATCACAGTGATTTGAATTCTTTTACATGTTATTTTTTTTCTGCTTCAGCGGCTTGTGGAGTGTTTACTGGCTTAAATTTCAGCGAAGTCAGCATTGTTGATAAAAGCTTTGGTGATTTTGAATCAAAACTTAACCTGGCAAGAGAGCAACAGGCGTGGAAGCCGTACGCTGTCCATAGCGCATTGGAGCGCAGACTAATATTTCTCCGCTGACCACTTCAAAAACAGGCACCCTACAAAGTGTATTGAATGAGGTGGAGATAGACAGGAGGTTTAAATGTTTTCTCCAACATCCATCTCATTGATTTGCGGAGAGCGAGGCCTTTTACAGTCTTTCAGAGAGCCGACAGACTCATTCAGTGAAACGGGAATTACTGTCTAATGCGGTCCAGGTTTTTCTCATATGACCACAGGCTTCTGGTTTATTTCCCCCGTTTTTAAATTGTATTTGACATTTTAGTTGTCAAAGGACTGTAACAATTTCAACCTTTGCTGACAGCACAGCTTAAGGAAATGGCATAGGTTTGGTTGCTAAGGAGAGAACTCCCTGGTTGCCATGATAGAACGCTGATTATGCAAATGATGTAGCTTTTCATTGGTGGCATATATCACACTGATGCGATTTAAATGCTAATGATTTGATGTTCAGATGTTTTTTGCTGGGAGCAGAGCTTTACTGCTGACCTTTGACCAATCCTGCCACTCTAAATCCAGATCTGATTCATTAGCAAAGCAGCTAAACTGCTCTCAGTTCAGTGTAAAATATACAGTATACAAGCTCAATACAATCTTCATATATATGTAGAATATAAACCCTCCCTCTCCAGATGGTATATGCAGTGTAAACAACATTGAAAATCTGCCATTGTATATTTAAATATATATTTTTGTATATCTTTCGTTTTTCCTTTCACTCAAAATGTGAAAGATTTATTATTATTATTATTATTATTATTATTATTATTATTAAAGCATTTTCTCTAGTGGTCCTTTGTATAAAAAATGTTAATATATATCACCACCCTCTCTCTTAATCACCCACTTTCTCCATAGTATTCTCTCTCTCTGTCCGCTGTAAATTAAACTGCTTTTCTCTGATGTAGATGCTCCTCATACACACTTAATTTAGCAGTCGTTCAAACATGTGCCCACACGGATATGTATTTATTTTTTCTTTCCATGTCACACACACACACACACATGCATCTGCCCACACAAACACATACGCACCTGTTCTCACACTTTCTCTCTCACACTATGGGAAAGGTCAATTATTAGTCTTGTTAATATTACTCTTCGCAATGAAGATGAGTTATATTGAGATGCCACATGTGGGATTGTTATGTGCATGATGTATGATGCTTTTCTTTTCTTTTTGAATTTTATTTTTCTTGCCAACATTTTAACTAACATTTTTTTTTAGAAACAACTTTTTAATATTTCAGAAATACATTTATTTTTCATTAAATATTTTTGAACAAAGGTAACACAAGATACAACATTTTTCAATAATTTATTAGAAATGTTGATGTGTTTATTCAATTTAAACAGGAACAGAGGTTTGAAAAAAAACCTTTGTAAAAAAAATTATTTCTCTTACCTATTATTTTAAAGCATAGTAGGATACCTGACAAGGTTAATGTAAATTAAACTCTAGTGAGGACCAGTAGCATGACAGGTGACATGTTTGACAGAAAATACATGCTGCTCTTTGTTGACAAATGTCATTGACAAATGACTGACAGAATTATACACTAGTGAGATCTAATCACTCTTTTAAAGTCACTTTTAAAATCATGTTTTGTTTAAACCACAAATTTCTAATTTGTCTGTCCATATTTATGTCATTTGTCTTTCATTTCCACCTTATTTGACTGGGTATTCAGAGCTACAAAAAAAATAAAAGTAACACTTTATTTTAGGTTAGGTTAGGTTCTCTTAACTAGTTGCTTATTAAGCACTAATTAAGCACATATTAATGCCTTATTCTACATGACCTTATTCTACATCCCTAATTCTACCCAATACCTAAACTTAACAACTACCTTACTAACTATTAATAAGCAGCAAATTAGGATTTTATTTAGGGAAAAGTTAGGTAATAGTGAATAAGTGTTCCCTATTCTAAAGTGTTACCAAAAAAAAAAGCAACACTAACTCCAACTCTGCTTGCTGTTGAACAAACAAAACTACAAGAATACAGATAAACATTGATAACTATATATTTAAAATGTTATATTTTAGTTGTATTGTGTTTGGTGTTCATTTATATGTATAGCTTAAGCCCTCATATATGGCTTAAGCTATACATTTTGTTACTAACTTGTACTGAAGCTAACTTCTCTTTTGCAGTTGAGCTACATTCAATTATTCATATCATTAGTAATGTCTCTTTCTGTGTCTGTAGGTACGTTCAGCTGTTCGTAAGCGGTGGCATCGCTGGCAGGATAAGCACTCCATTCGGGCGCGGGTGGCACGGGCCATGTCTATTCCCACCTCTCCAACACGGGTCAGTTTCCACAGCATCAAGCAGTCGTCGGCAATCTGACCATAACCGAAGCGAAGCATCCATCCCTGTTTCTTCTACTCCTGCTCTTTCTGTCCTCAGCTAACTATCCACGTCCTCTGCAAAACCCAGGGATAACAGCTATGGGCCAAACAGGGTATGATCCTCAGCTGAAACACAGATGAAGGGTGGCAATGTACACAGATTATGAGGTCCACCTGCCAAACACAGAGGGAAAAACTGTTTCAGAAACAGATTAGAGCATTGGTGGTCTCAGACAGCGATGGGTGACCGTGGGAGGAACCTGACAGACACACAAAAAGTTGATAAATACTGGCAGAGCGTATTTTTTCAAGAGACAATAGAGTTAAATGTTGCATCCTCTCCTCCTGATTTTGAGTCTTCTCTGATTGGAGAGCTCAGTTTATTCCTAACTTGTTTCCAGAACTATCGGAGTTGGATAAAATGGAATGTACACTACATGGCCAAAAGTATTGCGATTGTGAGCCATACATGCGTCTGAATGGGACCAAATCCATATTCCTACATCAATTGGAAACCTTCCCAGAAGAGTGGAAGCTGCAGGATAAACTTCTTATTGATGCCAATAGTTTTGAAATTAATCACATATGGGTTCAGTGTTCATGTGTCCTCAAGCTTTTGGCCATATAGTGCAATAGTTTTAGGAGTTTTAAAACAAAATGACATAATCATGTTCATAATCATATGAACATGACATAATCATAATCACAGGAACAAAATCATAATTATGTTCCTGTGGCTCAGTGGTAGAGCATTGCATTAGCAGCGCAAAAGGTTGTGGGTTTGATTCCCAGGGAACACACATACTGGTAAAAAATGTATAGCCTGAATGTACTGTAAGTCGCTTTGGATAAAAGTGTCTGCTAAATGCATTTATTATAAATTATAATCAGAGAGAAAAAAAATCCAATCAGAAAACAAACAATATCTTTGACAGATCTTAATGTGAACTTTCATTATTGTGATTGAATCTTTTAACTGGATACATTGGAGACAAATGTATGGTGTTTTCTCTGAGATGTTCAGGGGTGCGTTTCCCAAAAACAACTATGGTCGCAAGTTCCGTCGTTACCAATAGAGTTCAGTGGAACTAACGACCAGAGTTAGCTAACGATGCTTTTGGGAAACACACCCCAGATTGTGACCCTTATACTTTTTCTTACTCTTCACTTGCTGTTCTTTATTGCCCACTTGGTTGCAGCTAGTAATAGTTCCCTCTGATTGTCATACATTTCCTGTGAGCAACCTCATTCAAATTGGACACTTTTTGCATTGATATGATGAGTACATCTATTGCTGTGTATATCATGCAGTGCGAGTGTGAAAACTCTAAACCGTATTTAGAAAGATGAAAGGTACGTGTTAATGCTCTCTAAGCCTGTTTGCATCCTGGGACTCAAGGATATATCTAAACCCCGGCGAAAAAGGAGAAGGAAACTCACAGGAAAGGAAACAACATCATGAAAGGCTAAAGTAGAAGACGGTACGCTCCGATGCTAAACACATAACACAATCTTTTAAATAAGGGGTTTATCACAGAACAAAGAAAGGATTTAGATTTTATCCTGTAGTTGGAGCCTCAGCCAAGTGGGCGATTGAATGTATTTCAATTAACCACTCCAGCTTTCCATGCACAGTTTTATATAAATTCCCAGTTATCAAGCAGTTTTACGAGATGCTCATAGTACAAAATACTTGCGAATTTGGATTCTGAAGACTTTTCCAAAAAGACTAATTCTAATCACACGTGACTGGATGCTGTGGGTAGTTTTTGTTGTCTGAGAGCCTTATAGTGATAGTTCACCCAAAATGACAATTCTGCCATCGTTCACTCATATTGATCCAAAATAGTATGACTTTATTACTTCCAACAAACACAAAAGGAGAAATTTTGAAGAATGTACACCACCGTTCAAATGTTCAGTAAGATTGATTTTTTTTTTTTTAAGAAATCAATACTTGTATGCGGTAAGTGTGCATTAAATTGATCAAAGGTGTGTCCGTAAATACATACAAAACATGATATTTCAAATAAATGATGTTCTTTTGAACTTTCTATTCATCAAACAATGCTAATAAAAAAGTATCACAGTTCCACAAAAATATTAGGCAGCAGAACTCTTTATAATGTTGATAATAAGAAATGTTTCTTGAGCAGCAAATCAGCATATTTGCATGATTTCAAAAGGATCGTGTGACACTGAAAACTGGAGTAACGAAAATTTAGCTTTGCATCACAGAAATAAATTACATTTTTAAAAAAAAATCTTTATTTTGTATTAGTTTTGTAATAATTTGATCAAATAAATTCAGACTTGGCAAGCATTTGGACACTTCTTTCAAAAACATTAAATATTTTTCAACGGTAGTGTAGCTGGATGCTTTAGTACACTCTAAAAAATGCTGGGTTAAAACAACCCAATAGCTGGGTTTTTCCCTTTTTAACCCCACGCTGGGTTATATTTAACCCAGCATTTTTTTTGAGTGTAATATTCCACTCCAGTAAGCTATTCACTTGAGAACTGCAACAAATCGGTTCACTGAATCAATGAGTTGAATTGAATCAGTTTGATTTGTGAATGATTATTTTATTCACAGACTCGGTGAACTCGTGAACAGCTGATTCACTGAAAAGATTTAACTCAAAAATGATATGTTCACAAATGTGAATAAATTTGTGCTTCAAAGAAGAAAGAAATGCCAATGGGTTTAGAACATCATGAGGGTGAGTAAATGATGACAGGTTTAATTTTGGGTGAACTATCCCTTTTTAAAATGTCAGTTATTTCTATGAAACAAGGTGCATTTCAACATTTACATTGCTAATGGTGTTACAGGTGTGGGCAGGAAATTATATGGAGAGCAGGGAAGTCACCGTGTCATTTGTGGACCATTTTTTCCCCTAGTTTCTTTGGACAGCTGTTCTGTATTGAAGTAAATTAGAAAAATAGATGAATAGTGTATTTTTGTGTTTTCCAGGACCAGCTTCTCAATTCAAATCCCAACAGAATCAGGCCAGAAGAATTACCTCAGCAAAATCTGCTTCTATATCATTAGAGTCAAGAGAGATCTGCATGCCTCACGTTGGGTCATTTAACCTCCATCCATGTGTTAAAACCCTCGCTAAGCTGAGCCGCCAATGACCGAGTCCTGTGACCACTCACTGCTGATTCAGCACAGATTTAGCATTTCTGCTTATACATCCAATCAAACACATCTGATAGGGAGAGCAAGGTTGTTTAAAACAAACTGACTCAGGACCTTCATCTTTACCTCTGTGCTCTTCTGACCTTACTGAAGTACTTGTGCGAGAATCATTTGTAAAGGCTTCGGCAGATTTCACATTCAGTCATGCTTGTTGTGTACATGTCCAGTAGCACCATATATTCGAGTTAGACATCTAGTTGTGTATATATAGGATGACTAGCATTGTGAAGTTTGTTAATTACCATATAGCATTGTGTATACCTGACAAACTGAGGACCAAGCTCGTGTCACTGCTAGTAAACTGAAACACAAGGTTCGTTTTAGTGTCGCTACTAAGTTTAGGACTAAGGCTTTGTTTGGTTTTTAAATCTATTTTTAGGCTGTGCACAGTCATTTTACAGTGAAATCTGATCCGTTTGTTCTGACAATGTAGTAAATATCCGGATGCCAGCAGTTTTTAGTGGAAAGAGAGGGCAGAAGGTAGAAATTTTGCCTCTGAACATGTCTGTCATGAACTCACAAGACGCATGAGAAAACATTAGTGGTGGGCATTTTAGCCATTCATGCATATTCTGTGTACAAAACCACCTGTTTGTTCACTGTTCACTACATAGTGAAGGCTTTTATATCTCACTATATGAGGAAAAAGTGAGAGAGTATATTCTGACACAAATTAGAGTATTTTGAATGATATACAAAAGTTTGTGGTCTGTAAGATGTTTTAATTAATGATTTTATTCAGCAAGGATGCATTAAATTGATATACATAATGACAATTTATGTTGTTACAAAATATTCTATTTTAAATAAATGCTGTTTATTGAACTTCCAATTCATCAAAGAATCCTAAAAAAGGCATCACCGTTTCTACAAAAATATTAAGCAACACAACTGCTTTCAACATTGACAATATTAAGAAATGTTTCTTGAGCCTGGTGCATATTAGAAGGATTTCTAAAGGATCATGTGACACAGAAGACTGAAGTAACAATTTTGCCTTCACAGGAATAAATTACATTTTGAAATCTATTAAAATAGAATACAGTTATTTTAAATTGTAATAATATTTCACAATATTACAGTTTGTAACATCTTTCAAAAACATTAAAAAAATCTCACAGACCCCAAACTTTTGAACAGTATAGTGTGTATTTAATGCAGCACCCCAGATAATGATTAAAAAGTCTGAAATCTGATCTAACCATTTAGACTGAGATTTATAAGGATTTCAAACCACATATGGATGTTGTCTTTGTCTGTAATTACTTATTTTTTCAAGCCGGTAAAATGGCCTGTCAAAGTTTATCTCAAATTGCAGCAGCAAAGGAAGATCAGATTACAAAAAATGAAACAAATCACACCATCGATTTAAAAATCAAAATTTTCAATCAAGATTCTCTCACAGCACAATATACTGTATATCAGGAGATAATCTACAGTCAGCTGGTCATTAAGGGGTTTATTTTGAGATGATGTCCATCTGACAGTACATTATTCCACTTGTTAGACCGCTGCCTATCATTTAAATGCATAAATGGATATGAAATATTGATTTGAGTTGAAATTATTTGGTTATGTCAGAAGAAAGAGTCTGCGGAGGTTTTCAGGGACAATGGTTAAATGTGCAGTTTAGTGGTCAATCTGACTGCAATTGACCAATCAGAATCATGTATTCCAGAAAACCATGAAATTAAAATAGACAAACTAAGAATAGCTGGATGCTGAATAGCAAAACTCCACAGACAGTGACAGATGTGGACAGAAATGAGAGAAGCTTAGGTTTTTGTTTATGTTGAACATATCTGTTTGCTGGTGCATGTGGAATCACGCCACCTGAGGGATCTGATTTAGCATCATAGGCCTGAAGACTTTCATAGCACTGCTCAGACACACTCCATCGGCATTTGCCTCACTATTTATAGCACTTTAATAGTAAACAGCTCAAATGTTCACATCATATAAAAACCTGTGGGGCTACTAGCAAAAATGCCGTCTAGAGCACAAAGGTACAGTCTATACAACATTAAATAATATTACAATATATTATCCTCCTGAAGAGCTAAATTAGTGACATATCTAGTGAATTAGGTGTTAGTTCTAGAATATAGAATATACTAGAATATAGTCAAACCATATTCTAGTGCGTGCAGTGTCTAACAGTATCTAAACCTTTCATGTACCACATAAAAACATAATCCAGTGTCACATATATATTATTTACAAATCATTCATCAGTAAGTGCTGGGAAGTAGCGACACTATTTTACTACATTCAGTGGCATTAGATGCAAATTGATGGTTTCACTGCACTTTTAAAAATAAAGGTTCCTTATTGGCATCTGTGGTTCCAAGAAGAACCTTTAACATCCATGGAACCTTTCCATTTCACAAAAGGTTCTTTATAGTAGTAGTGTTTGTCAGATTATTCTAATGTTCATCACATTAAGAAAAAAGGGTTGTTTTAAGAACTGTTCGCTGAAACACAAAATCGTTCTTTATGGCCTAATGGTTCAAAATGGACCTTTATATTTCAGAGTGTAATATGCGCTTTCTCAGAACAGGATATATTCTATCAGGCTGTTCTTTAAAGTTGAAGTGTGTAAATGTGTCCCATTTTAATATGCAGACAAATGTAACACTATGGCTCTGTGAACAATTTCTGTTTGCTTGAGCCAATGTGATTCAACCAGTGAATTTCAGGTGCGGCTACCTGGTGTGCTGTTAGTTTTCTAGAAGACCAGATTCTTGATTTTCTCTTAGCAGGCGATAAAATGAGTGAAAAATCCAGTAGACTTAGATTAAAGAAGGTACCCGAGCCATATCTCTTTCGACTTAGGCAGTAAGCAACAACCTAGCAACCGCCCAGAAGTCCCTAGCAACCACATGGCATTGTGTTGAAAGAAATTAGTTTGTTTTTTCATCTGAACAGATTTGGAGAAGTTTAGCATTACATTGCTTGGATCCTCATGCAGTGAATGGGTGCCGTCAGAATGAGGGTCCAAACAGCAGATAAAAACATCACAATGATCCACAAGTAACCCACACCACTCCAGTCCATCAATTAATGTATTGTGAAGTGAAAAGCTGCATGTTTGTAATAAACAAATTCATCATCAAGGCATTTTAACTGTAAACCATTGCTTCTGGCCATAATACAAGTCAAATAATCCATAAATAATCCATAATTTTTTGATGGACTATTCCTTTAAATTACTCAGAACACCTTAGCAACTACTAGAGGCACATAGATGACACACTTCAGCTTTAGAACACAAATTATAATAGTGATTTGTAGGTTTTGTAGCTTGTGTGTAGTTTTACTGTTTAGTAAATATTTGATTTGTATCACTATTTCCCTTTGGCGTTTGTTTGTGGGTCATGTGACCTTCAGACAGCAGTCAGCATTCCAAAGCAAACTACCATTCTCCATTCCCTCCAACATATGCGATATTCCAAAGTACTGTACAGCATACACAGTGTGCTCCTCCAACGTGCCTCAGAAGAAGGCCTGGAAACACAGTCTCTACTTATGAATTATCATTTCATCTCTGTGCATATAACTCAGATACCTTCTGTTCAAAGATAAAAATGTCCAGACTCACCGTTCTTGGTAAGGTCAGTGTCTGTATCAGATTTGTTGGCCGCCATCCTTCAGCCGGAATTGTATGTTTTCAGTATTAGTTCAGTCATTTCTATTGGTGTTGTCATTTCTGTGTTGGTGAGCCCTGGTTTAATTTTCTGTATCTATGAGAAGCAACACTGGTGTCTGTGTTTGTTATTGTTTCTTTATTCACTGAAAGTTATCTTCTTTGTCACTATTTTAGGCTTGCTTTCCAGTAAAGTATTTAATACATTTAAAACGTAAGTTTACTTGAAAAATTTTGTTCTTCTTGTTTTAAGAATAAATGTAACAAGACATAGTGAGGTTTAAAATATATATATATATATATATATATATATATATATATATATATATATATATATATATATACATATAAAGTAAATTTAATTTTAAGTAAACTGGAAAACAACACAAAAATACTGATTCAGAAATATATTTTTGCAAAGTTTATTTTCTCTTTTGTTTTTGAAGTTGTGAAGAAGTTCTTCCAAAGTTGTGAAATGTACAGAAGGTCCGAACAAGTACAAGCTGTGTAGCTGTATTTGTGACAACGATGTCAATATGTGATCTTTTTTGGGTATTTCTGTTATGTTTAGTCACTGATGTGAAAGTGTACAAAGAAAAATGTATTTATTTATATATGTCACAGAAAAAATATAGATCTATATATTTATCTCACTGTTTAAATAGGTCAGAAAACATGAGCCCACATGTGACTCATATCAATATATCCATAACATTAATGAATGTGTGAAGACAGTGTAATCATGTATGTCTTGCTCTTTGTGGTTCTGTGAGACAATCTTTGCCATCATTTCTATCATTTTCTGCAGTGCTTCAAGAACATTCTATTTATTACTTTTGCTCATTTGTTCCTCTGTTTGTTTATGACTGATTTGATGTTTGAGAGAATTTAGAAACTGTACAGAAATTTATATTAAATCAACTTCACAAAGAGTAAAGTCATATGTTGAAGGCATATAGTACTGTGCTGATCAAGATGTGCATTAAATTGTTTTTCTTTTTAAAATATTTTTCCTTTGTGGTGTGTTTGCATCCACCGGTTCAGTTAATGAAAATTGTTATACTTCATTTAAATCATGCTGTATGTTGAAACATCACGTCACTTCAAAGATATTGAGTTTCTTGAAAGGGCATGCTATTGACTTTAATCTTTTCAATGTGTCATTACATCATGTTTTTGTAATTCTACAGAAATGTGTGAATGCCGCCTTTAGGTTAACAAGACATATGATCTATCTATGCTGATATTTATTCTTCAGGATATCCTGTAAGCACTGAGATAACATGCAATCTGAGTCAGAACATTGTGGGTTTGGAGAAAGTTGATCTGTTTTAGAGGGGGAAAAGTTTTTGTGTTTTATAGAAAAAGGCTATTTTTATCTGGTTCATTTGGCTTGAAAAGCTCAAAATAGCTTTTCTTCAAAACATCGTGTTACCTGTTCAAATTCCCAAGGTGTTTCTCATTGTAATGAAAAGCATTCGATTACCTTGACACCCTTTTTCATAGACTTTCACTTTCCGCTTCTTTCATGCACTGACCGAGTTGCTGAACAGCACCTTGACTTGCATACCAAGCAACTAAGACCATAACAAATACCACCTAAAATTAATCCGACAAGAAAGCTCAGATGTCATTCAGGTATGAAAACACGCTAGAAGCCCCAGCTTGTGAAGACACATCACTGACAGCACATTAACACTGAGACCAAACAAACACAAAGAACTTTGTGTAGTGGCACAGATGTTTATAGCATTTTTGTTCCACATACAGAGATGTTTTTGGTACTTTTTAGCATTACATCACTTGCCCACCAGTGGATCCTACTTTTGAGGGTACTAACACCTAATAAACGTAAGTGAGATGATTGCTGAAATGATTTGGACATGGGAAATTATATACACAGAGCAACACCTGCCTTGGGAAAGCCCTACACTTTTACTAGTCTTGTGCAATATCCATTATGTGGTTGAGTGTTGTAATACACCAAATCATTCCAGACAACGCTGGAATTTTAAGGAAAAATATTTTTATTTCTCACACAAACAAGATAGAATTTTACATTTTTCCTTGTACATCAGTTTGTTTCTTCATCAGAACAGCTATTTATCATTACATCACTTGCTCACCAATGGATCCTCTGCAGTGAATGGTTGCCGTCAGATTGAGTCCAAACAACTGATAAAAACATCACAATAGTCCACAGGTAATCCACACAATTCCAGTCCATCAATCAAAGGACTAGTTCACTTCCAGAACAAAAATGTACAGATAATGTACTCACCTCCTTGTCATCCAAGATGAATGTAAGATATATATATATATATATACAATTGATATACTTTTTAACCTCAAACACTCGTCTTCTCTAGCTCTGCGTGAACTCTGTTTTTTTTCCAGTTCATGACAGTTAGGGTATGTTGAAAAACTCCCATCTCATTTTCTCCTCCAACTTCAAAATTGTCCTAAATCGTCCGACCCTCCTGACTACCAGGAAAAAACAGTTTTGTGAATTTAGTATTTTGTCATGTCATTACATTGTTTAGAGCATAAGAAAAATTTAGAAAAATAACATTTTTGAAAAATGATATTTTATTCATATGTTATGCCATGTCCTCTGTAGAGGACATCGGGACTTTAAAAAGTCCTGTTTTAAAAAAAATAAAAAGACACGAATAGACATGAAAGGGCAAAAAGAGTGGGATTTTTGTTTTAATCAGAAATCAATTTTCATTTTTTTATACCAAACTTTATATAAAGATGATTCTCAACTATGTTATTAAAGATATTTTTAAAAAACATTTTTCTTTATGCAAAATGTGTGTAAAATGGCCATATACTACTTTTTCCATTATATACAATGTATCTATAAACTGTATCTAATTTGTATATTAATGTGTTTTTGGGGCAACATAGAATGAACAAATAAGTGCAATAATGGGAGAAATAATTAGCAAGATTTTCATAATAATATCTCATATTTAATAGGAATATTGATATAATTTTTTTCTCTATTCTTTTGTTGTGTTTCCCAAAATGTGTAATAAACATGCTTTAAGTCATGTATGAAATTGATGTCCTGTTTCATAACAGACGGTCATATTTTGATTTGAAACCCCATAACTTTTTCCTGAGATGTTGATTTATGATAAACAATTTGTCAATTAGTCAGATTTAAATGATAATTACAAAACATTATCATATTTCCATTAGGATGTTACATTTGATCACTAAATGAATGTCAGCCATATTTAAAGACCAAAGAGAGGGAGTGGTCATGGTGAAACATCCAATCATTTGGTATCTCTGAAAAGCCCTGAATGTGCTCTGTACAGGACATCCAGATGTAAAACTGTGACATGTAACGTCTCAGACAAATCGCTAAAACATAATGTCCTCTACAGTGGACAAAACTCCATAGCTGGTAGTCAGGAGGTTACATTGCTGTTTTGACGTTTTTTTGTAAAGGGCATTTGATCTTCTTTGCATGTTCATTTTGTAAACACTGTACTTCTGGAGCGATGTAGGGCAATTTCAAAGTTGGAGGAGAAAATGAGATGCGACTTTTTAGACCTACACTAACTGTCTTGGACTGGAAAAAAACAGTGTTCATGCAGAGCTAGACAAGACGAGCGTTTGAGGTTAAAAATTATATAAATTGTATTTTTTCTTTCTTCGCTAGATAAGACCCTTCTTCCTCGGCTGGGATCAATTAGAGCCATTTGAAGCTACATTTAAACTGCATTTTGGAAGTTCAAACTATGGGGCACCATAGAAGTCCATTATATGGAGAGAAATCCTGAAATGTTTTGCTCAAAAAACATAATTTCTTTACGACTGAAGAAAGAAAGACATGAACATCTTGGATGACAAGGGGGTGAGTACATTATGTGTAAATTTTGGTTCTGGAAGTGAACTACTCCTTTAACATCATGTGAAGTGAAAAGATGTGTGTTTGTAATAAACAAATCCAAAAAGATTTTAACTTCAAACCATTGCTTGGAGTTTTTTTTTTTTGTTAAGTCTTCTGGCTTATTGTGATGTTTTTATCAGCTGTTTGGACTCTCATTCTGACAGATCCAATGGTGAGCAAGTGATATAATGCTAAATGTCTCCAAATCTGTTCAGATGAAGAAACTAATTCTTCTGCATCTTGGATGGGCTGAGGGTGAGTACATTTTCAGATAATTTGGGTAAACTATTCCTTTAATACAAAATAAAACCTGAAAATATCAGCATCAAAATCAAAGTGAGCATCATAATAAATGATGGATGACGAAAGGTTGGTTTCCACTTAAAAGGTACACAGGGGTCAGGATGCATTAGTATTAAAATCCAGATATCGATATGGACGTTTTTATTTATCTGTTTGATTAAGCTGATGTGAAATGGATGTTTGGGTGAATTTATTTTACATGATTACAGCTACAATTATGCTTTTAAAAACAATGTGCTTCAGAGCAATAACCATAATGGTCCAGGAAATGGTCAGAACACCATAAACATCATAAACTTAAATGGAAAAAATACCAAATGGATGCAAACATATTCAGGCAGGTTTTTCTGCCTATATTGGCTCATTACTAATATCTGAACACCATTTACTCGCCCTCCTGTCGATTTAAATCCATAAGCTGTTATTTTTTTCTAGCTCAGCATGAAAGCATGCAGCTTTTGGCATTTAATGACGGTTCATAGTGATTACAGCTGTCGAGCTCCAAAAAAAGGATAAAAAAACATCAAATAAACATCATAAATGTAGCTCATACAGCACTGAACGATATGAGGGTGAGTAAATAAGGACAAGACTTTAATTCTGGGTGAACTATTCCTGTAAAAAACAGTTTCTTGTAATTTAGCTACAATTCAAAACAGATGCAACTGACATTTTGTAATGCAACTGAGAACAGACTGTTATACAAAAAGAAGGTTTATGCTTCAAGTTTATCTTAATGCAAGCATACATTTTCATGTGAAAATAAATCTGTCTTGTTAAACAGCGATTCCTTGAGATTTCACAAACGATGAAATCTCCTCTCATCCATAACATAGATCCATGTTTTTGGCTAAAGCCTCTTTTCATATTCTTTCCCTGACATTGTTCCGGTTCTTTTTTTGGTTAAATTCCCACATAGGCCAAGAAAGAGGTCAGAGCAGAGGGTCATGTTACAATGACCTCAATAAGTCTTGAAAGATTGCAAAATGAAATTGGTTTTGAACACATAGAGCTCGCCCAGCTCACCCAAGACCATAGAAAACCTGCAGAAATCGTCAGAAAAATGTCCACAGGGACAAGAGTAGAACATTTGAGAAGTACTGGACATTAATCGCACGTTCTTGAAGAGCTTCACATTAAACTCTAAAGTCATTTGCATGCATATTCATATTTTAACTTTAAATCGATCTTTCGGCAAATTTTTCATCATACTTATCATATTTACCCAAACTGTAGAATGGTAGTGTATCACGGTTTCCATAAAAAATAAATAAATAAAAACAAATTTAAGAAATGTAGCGGCAAAACAGTTTTCCACATTGATTTAAAAAATAATAATAATAATCACCAAATCAGCATATTAGAATGATTTCTGAAGGATCATGTGACACTGAAGACTGGAGTAATTACTGCTAAAAATTCAGCTCTGTCATAGTAATATTTCACAGTATTACTGTTTTTACCGTATTTATGATCAAATAAATGCAGCTTTGGTGAGCGTAAGAAACTTCTTTCAAAAAACATTTATTTTACATTTAAATGTTTACTGCATCTACTGCAATATTGTTGTGTGGTACAGGATGACAAACAGCTTATAAGTTTTTCAACCATATCTTTTTTCTCTCTCTCTGTAGGGTCACCTTTACCTGAGCTATTTCAGACTTTTGCTTTGCTATAGAAGAATAGGCAGATTTAAAAATAGCCTGCTCTGCTACTGCATCTGCACACCTATATTTAAACCTTTGGCCAGAAGAGGACCTGAGAAGGTCGATTAATTTTGAAACCAGTTTGCGACCTTGCAGACACTATGAACTGTATGTCCATTAAAAAGCCCCACAACTATTTTTACATTAAATTCCAGGTGCATTCTGGGACGTTCCATTCATACTGACCTATAAATCTGCCCATTGTGACTAAAGGAACATCTGGCTGTTATTGTTCTATGTTATCTGTTATCAAGCATTCAAATAATGCATCTAATAATCTTGTACTGCAGTTATATCTGATCAAATGTACATTATGATTCTTTAGTTTGGGTTAAACAAATCAATTTTGCTTATTTGGAACAGCAGATACGCTAATGATGTCTCTATTTGTTTCTCTGTTTCTGCCACGGGATTGGCATCCCGTGGTAACTACGATTTACACAAGCTTCAGTCTGGATCCAGAACACCTGAGAAGAGATGATGCCAACCCCTCAGAGGACCTCAGATGATGCCAACCCTGAAACAACTTACAGAACTACCATATTTTGCTATAAGTTTGATTGCATCATATAATTACATAATAACAATAATTGTTGTTAATAGTGTATTTAACTGCTGTAAACAGTGTGTTCGTCTGTTTGATTATGTCTTTAATTGATTACGTCTTTAATTGATTTTTCTGTACATTTCTGCCATATGTACATTAACTGACAGTCACCACTGATAAGCTACCACTAAATATTGTAGAAACTTAATTTGCTGTAAAGTTGCTTTGCAACGATTTGTATCGTGAAAAGCGCTATACAAATAAACTGGAATTGAACTGAATTATCTGTGTTATGCTGTTCAAAAGTCTTGTAGTGCAATTGCTAATCCACCATCCAGTGCAACCCAGCATTTAGGTTTATAGCAATGCCACACACATGCATGTCAAAGCTCAGGTGCAGATAAGGTTAAGTGCTCGGAGTGCAGGCTATGCTCCAAAACCATCTCTTATCTGCCCAACCACCCCAAACACCCTGGTTGTGCTTTAGGAGGCACACTGCTTCATAGATTAAATTGCTGTGGTTGGTCGATAGCTACAGATGGAGAATGTCAGATAATGCAGTGAGCTGTTGAGAGAGGAGCTGGCGCACTGGAACTTGGGTCTGCTCAAGAAAAAGAAAAAAAACACTGAGAAAGTAGTGATATACCTGTGCTTGAAATCTCATGCAGTTGAATTCAATATTAATGAAAATGTTGCTTGGCAACTGCAATAGCATCCAGTTATGCTAATGAAGTATATTACTTACTAGTCGAATTGTTTATTGTGATTCTTATAATAAATTAATATTGTAAATATTGATATTAATACATGTATCTATCTATCTATCTATCTATCTATTTATCATCTACTGTATCTATATTCAATAAAAATAAATGTAATGTTTTTAATAAATACAATAAATAAATAAATTAAAGAATAAATATAAATAATTTATAAATAAATTATATTTTATTTATTTATTATTTATAAAAAAAAATTGTTTTTTTGTTTTATTTTAAAGTGTAATAATAGTATATAAAATGTTACAACACTTCAAACCAATGCTTTCAAAGCTTATTCATGACTGAAAAATCTTACATGTGTTGTTTTGCTTTGACAGAGAGCTTTTATACAGCCTTCTGACATTCCATCATATCTCACGAGGGAAGGTTTCAAAGAGGAAAACACAAGATCCAGGCTCAGATGGCAATACTCCTAACATCACTGGAATGCATTAAATGTGTTGGAGCTCTAGACCTCTGTATGATAAATTAAATGTACAAATCTGAAAGAATGTCATTCGGAAATACATTCCTCATGCATCCACTTAACTGTGTGTCTGGAAGCACAGGATCCCAGATATCAGTCCTTGTGTTGAAATGACCATGGCTTTATTCTGTGTGTATTGCAATCTGCTATGTTTTACTACAGACAGTACAAAGCCCAGTATGGAAGTTGTGTTCAGGTATTGCTATTAGTTGTTTCCTTTCCTGTGTGATGTATTACTTAATGGGTCAAATGCAATAATTACTTCTTACTGTGCCAGAAAGTAGATTTATAGGACATGACTCATTTTCATTCTGAAGGATAATGCAATGAGTGCATTAAGTCTAAACACTTGTGTACAGATATTCACATAACGAATTACCTCTAATGTTTCAGGTGCATCTAAAGGTTCACTGTCAAATATCAATCTGTTATGACTGCAGGGTTGTTAAAAAAGAAATGTGCAAAGCTGTCATTGGGGCAGTATCTTTTCAAAAGGTAGTAATATATACACTTTAGGTATATGCACATTTATAGAACCAATATAAACCATTTTGGGGTAAATAAGAAACAAAGATACCTTTTTTAAAAAAATCCTTTCTCTGATTTGCTATATATCTTCTAAAATTTCTATATATTTTTATTTTTTTTTACCTAGTCCTAGGTTCTATTGATCTTCATTTGATTGCAAGTGACCCATCAGAGCTTTCAGAGAGCAGAGAAAATCTGCCTACAGTTGATAGTTTCAGTGCTGGAAAAACACTTGATACAACTTCACTTAAAAAACATTAATACATTAAAATGCATTCAGTTATATTAATTTTTACATAAAAGTTGCAGAACATCACAAGGAATAAATAATGTTGGATGAATTTTGTTTTTATAATTATTATTGAGATTCTACTAAAGCTATTCTAATGGCCTCCTTATCAATGTACAACTAGTGTCATGGTATTTGTTAAGCAATTCAAATATTTTAAAAAGTTTCATGGACCACTGAAAATCATTACACAACAGGAGTCATTTAAAAGAGCTGGAAATAACCAATAAGGGTTTATTTCGTAGCACAGCTGCCTTTCTCTATGGTCCTTTGTGAAAGAAGAGGTCTGCTTGACTGTTTGAAGCCCCAAAGACTTGGAGAGAAAATAAAAGGAGATTTCACTGTAAATTAAGATAATAGCCACAGCTGAATATGAAACATGACTGCACTAGAGCTGTTTGGACAGGTCAGGCGGTGATGCAACCGGATCGGATTTATTTACCCAAACTCAAAGCCTAATGGTTCAGATGTTAGAACAGAGTGTGCCATGTTATATTAATGAAACTGCCTGCAGAAGAAACATTGCTGCACATTTTACGGATGGCACCGATTAAATACTCAGCTTACTGGGGGCTCCTAGTTTTATTCTAAATGCTAAATAAGTTATTAATCTGCATTGCCTAACCTGCACTGTCTTAGTGCTGCTTGATATCTGTCAAGACGAATACTGACAGACATCAGTTATGACTCAGCAGAACACTGACTGACAGCTGAAGAAGGATAAGGCTCTTCTTTTGCAGAACAAAATTCTTTTAGTAACTGATTATTTGTTTTGCTTTAATTTTGTGGAGTTTAACAGGATCAGGTTTTTTTCCCCCCACATGCTCCAAGCACTTTAATGCAAATTAAAAGCACTAAAAAAGTGACTTGAATTATACTTGAAATAATTGTGTGGGAAATTTCTCCTCAATGTAATTCAATTCTTACAAGTCTAACAAAATTTAAATTAAGTTGAAGTTCTCAGTAAATGTTAGCATGCTATATATAACTTTAAAAAATTATAGTGACCATTCGTCCTATTTTTCCCGGACAAACAGCGGTTCCCTTTCAGTCGATCACTCTCGACATCACGTCGGATGACTGACGAATCGGGATCTCGCTTAGAGATACCAATCTACTTCGAGTGTAAACTAAATGAGCCAATGCACATTGGCATGCGATTATTGCATCCAGCTGCCACTGATCACAGCGTGAGTATAAGTAGGCAGCAGATGCCATATGTACATTAACTGACAGTCACCACTGATAAGCTACCGCTAAATATTGTAGAAACTTAATTGGCTGTAAAGTTGCTTTGCAATGATTTGCATGGTGAAAAGCGCTGTACAAATAAACTTGACTTGACTATTTAGCGCCCAAACTCTGGAATAACCTACCTAACATTGTTCAAGAGGCAGACACACTCTTGCAGTTTAAATCTAGATTAAAGACCCATCTCTTTAACCTGGCTTACACATAACACACTAATACGCTTTTAATATTCAAATCCGTTAAAGGATTTTTATGCTGCATTAATTAGGTCAACCGGAACCGGGAACACTTCTCATAACACCCGATGTACTTGCTACATTGTTAGAAGAATGGCATCTACGCTAATATTAGTCTGTTTCTCTCTTATTC
>NW_015505227.1:1130250-1138608 GCF_001515645.1 Sinocyclocheilus grahami
ACAGGAACCAGATGAGTCCTCTGCACAATGTGACTTTGCTGCAGCCTGAAATTGAACTGCTGGTTGTCTGGTCAGAGGAGAACTGGCCCCCCGACTGAGCCTGGTTTCTCCCAAGGTTTTTTCTCCATTCTGTCACCGATGAAGTTTTGGTTCCTTGCCGCTGTCGCCTCTGGCTTGCTTAGTTGGGGACACTTCATTTCCAGTGATATCGTTGACTTGATTGCAAATGATTGCAAAGATACTATTTAAACTGAACTGAGCTGGATGATGACATCACTGAATTCAATGATGAACTGCCTTTAACTGAAAAATTTGTGTTTACTATTGTCATTTTGCATTATTGACACACTATTTTCCTAATTAATGCTGTTCAGTTGCTTTGACACAATCTGTATTGTTAAAAGCGCTATATAAATAAAGGTGACTTGACTTGATTTATATGTTCCATTCAAAGAGCATTATAATACATGAGACGTGACTGCTATGCAAATCTCATGATTATGGCTAAATAATCCTTCACACTTCAGTAGTAAGTTTAGTCTGTGTGCGAAGATGCTGCAGGCGGTGGTGTAGCACAAATCCGTGTTCTTAAGGAAGGAATGACAAACGCCAGTGTAAAAAATTGTGTGAGTGAATCCGCTAAATTGAGTCTTTGCTATGATTGACAGTAATTAAATGCATCTGAAAGGTCATCTAAGGTCATTAACATTTTCTTAGGTCATTAACAGGTTGTCGGCTCTCTGTGAGCCTCCTTGCATGGTATCCTATGCGTGGGAAGTAGTTAGGCCTTCTCTCGTTTTAGAGAGTCATCATGCTGAGGCCTCCACTCCTTGAGCTTGGCCATCTACTGCGAGCATCGTCAGGTCTTTTCTCGCTACAGAGAGTTATCTTCATTGAGGCCTCCGCTCACCAGAGCTCTGCTAGGACAGCATCTGTGAGTTGTAGGCTCTCTGTGAGCCTCCTTACAGGATGTCCTGAGCGTGGGGTGTAGTAAGGCCTCCTCTCGTTTTAGAGAGTCGTCATGCTGAGGCCTCCACTCCTAGAGCTTTGCCATCTACTGCGAGCATCATCAGGCCTCCTCTTGCTACAGAGAGTTATTTTCATTGAGACCTTCGCTCGCCAGAGCTTCACTAGGACACCATCTGTGAATTGTAGGCTCTCTGTGAGCCTCCTTAAAGGATGTCCCAAATGTGGGTCGTAGTTAGGCCTTATCTTGTTTTTAAAAGTCGTCATGCTGAGGCCTCCAATCCTAGAGCTTGGTCATCTACTGCGAGCGTCGTCAGGCCTTCTCTCGCTACAGAGTTATCTTCATTGAGGCCTCCGCTTCTAGAGCTCGGCAAGGCGGTAGGGTAGCATTCTAGGTTGCTCTCTGGGAGCCTCTTTGGCTACTGACCTTAGTATGGAGTGCTGCTAGGCCGCCTCTCTTTTTGGTTTGTTTAAGCCACTCTGCAGAAATTCGCAGGCCAATTAGCTCTGAGTGTTAGGCTCTCTATGAACCTCCTTGGATGCTGGCCTGAATAAGAACGTAGAAAGGCTTCCTCTCTTGATTTCACTTAGGTTGCTATACTACATGTACTGTATGTGCTTGTTTTCTGATCCTAGCACAATATGCCCTAAATTGATACAGTCGCCATGAAAATCAGGCCTGTCATTTAGTGGAGTCAAAGCTATCATTATTAATTTAGCATTTAAAGCAAGCTAACAGCTTGGCTTTACAGAGTTAGTCTGTCAGAGACTGGAAGCTGAGTTCCCAAATCTGTCAGTGCTAGTTTAGCCACAAAGCTGTTTGAGGCTTAAACCCATATTTTCCATCAAATACCCCATTGTCACCAAGTTATGATGTATTTTCCAGAGTCAAAGAACGTTTATGCATGGATGGCAGCCTCACAGAAGAGCAGAATCAGGCGGTGTTCTTGGATGAAAGGAAGTGACTGTGGCTAACAACCATCTGGATGCTGTTGTGTGGCGTGAAAGCTGAAGGGTCTGTTTGGTTTGTGTCTGTGAGATTGGCCATTCTCACACTGATGTAGGAAGTCTAAGGGGAGAGAAATCTAAATAGCATGCAGCGGTGGCTGATAGAGATAATAAGTCTGATTCAAAACTAAGTGAGGTGCCTGGCTGTGCTGCATTAAATAGCAATAAGTTGCATACCTTTTGGTTATATGCTATTTTGTCTTCACCCTCTTGTAGAAGTGTATTGCAATTAATGGAGTGCTTTGGTGAGGAATAGCCTAAGCTTAAACGTATGTATTACAAGAACAAATTATGAAAATTTTATAAAATATGAGACCAATGAAATTTTATGAAGAAAATAAATGCATGGATGAATAGTTCACAATGAAACCAGTAACATGCATTCAAAAAAACTTTTGTTTTCATGCTTTAAATATTTGTTTAGGCTGAATATACAGTGTATATATATATATATATATATATATATATATATATACACATACATACATGGCCAGACTTTTGGGCTTGAATGGGCTGCAGCCCAGGGGCCCCACCTTGTAGGGGGCCCCGCCTTAACCCGTTTACATTTGTTTAGTTATGTGTCAATCAGAAATTATTAGCCGCATTTCAACTGCGCACACGGGCCAGCCGGGACTAACAACTTCCAGTTACGACCTTCGAAGCCACGGGCCAGCCGGGGCTAACAGCTTCCAGCTTCCAACTACGACATTCAAAGCCATAATCAAACAACATAAACTAGAATTTATGATTTTTTTTCACATAGAAAAAGGACACGTATTAAATCCCGTCTGCGTTGCGCCGAATCGCCGATTAATTTGTGATCACATGGCTACTTTAAACGGTTCAATTAAGCCTTTCGCCCAAAAGAGCACACATTTAGAAAGATAATGATACTCACATGTTCACGCCTCAATTCTTAACAGAGGATGATTCAATATTACATTAATGTTCCACTAAATTAATCTGAAGAGTTTTGAGCGCTCTCTCCCATCCAAAGACTATAGAATACCCTAATATCTTACAGGGACTTTGTCCCGTCTCTTTACCACCACACAAAGTGGAGCAGAAATTTCATCAAAACGATAAAAAAAAATAAAAATAGCCATTTACAGGGTTCGTACGGTCATGAAAACCTCAGAAAGCTTTGGAAAAGTCGTGGAAATGTATTTTACAAATCTTTATATAACAGAATATATGTTTAATCATGTCCTGAATCTCGGTGCGGGATTGCGCATTTTGGTTTTACTCATTCCCGCAGGTTTCGCACGTTTGTAAAATTCCCACAAACATGTATTTAATATACAATGTAGGTTAGATGAGTTAAAAAAAATTTACACAGAATATCAGATTAAGTCAATCATTTGAAAACAGCGTGAGTGGTTCAGCTGTACCGCGTCTTCTCGCTCTTACTCTCAAAATTGCCTCACATCAGCGCATCTCGTCTGCACTAAAAGAGCTGCTGCAGGCTGCAATACAAGACTTTAGCTCAGCTGACAGGACTGTCACTTGCCTAATCGGGTCAGTGTTGCATCATCACAAACGTTTATCATTTGAACGTCTTTTTAAGTCTTTTTAAACTATTCGGTACTCGCGTGCTCCAAACTAGTTTTCTGGGCGCTCAAGGTCACATCCAAAGCGCCGAGCACACGAAGCTCCATCGCAAACACCTCAAGAAAAAGTTATTGTTTTCATTGTTTCTGACTCAAGTAACTTTGCATTTTAATAAATAATGTTACATAAAGTTGAACTTAAATAAAAATCGACCATCCATAAAAAAAGTGTCTCACACGGCTCCGGGGGGTGAACAAAGGCCTTCTGTAGCGAATCAATGCGTTTTTCTAAGAAAAATGTCCATATTCAAAACGTAATAATCACTTTAATGTAGCTTGCGCCAACTGTTGCACACAGAAGCAGTTCCGGGGGAATGACGTATGAGGTCAGTGCTGCACATGCGCCGGTGAGTCTCGTGAAAACCAACATTTGTTTACAGGATCAAAGGAAGCAAAGTGTCCTTACTTTAGCAAAGGAAAACCAGTCTCCTCTTGGCTTATATCGAAATCCTCTGACATTCTTCTTTACAAATCCTCGTTTTGTACTTCAAATTTTTGACCATTGTTTTGTTTTGATCTCTCCCCTGCATTTCCTCGTGCGTCACTTCTGAGTGCGTCACTTATTTTGCATGCGTAAAGCCGACCTCATATGTCATTCCCCCAGAACTGCTTCCGTTTACAACAGTGAGGGCAAGCTAGATTCAAGTGATTATTACGTTTTGATTATGGATATTTTTCTTACAAAAACGCATCGATTCGCTACAGTAGGCCTTTGTTCACCCCCCGGAGCCGTGTGAGATACTTTTTTTATGGATGGGTGATTTTTATTTAAGTTCTTTTGGACTGAAGCAATGCAACACCCAGCTTGGCATTAAACAGCTTGAAATATCAAAGAAAACTTTTAATATAACTTCGACTGGATTCGTCTGAAAGAAGAAAGTCATATACAGTAATACAGGTGAGTAAAATGCAGCCTAATTTTCATTTTTGGGTGAACTAACCCTTTAAGGAGGGTTCCCTTGTCTCCTTTGCAAATATTAACAGGAAACACTTTTTTTCAAACTTCCTTCACTCAAAGGAAGGTCACAAAGACATGTTCTGATCTCAGAGCCTCACATGCTTTCTTCTCATTGCCAAATGTGACTTAACAGAGTGTTAACTAAGGAATAAATTGTAATTCCTGTACCGGAACAATGCACTGAGCACCAGACCATGGATGACTGCTCTTCTGAACTTTCACCAGCCTCCTTATTCATTCATATCCCTATTACTTTTGTGCAGAATTAAAAGACCCCATGGGGCAATTTTGGGCCAATTTGTCCAGGCCTCGATCTTTTTGCCAAAAGTATTTTTTTTGTAACTACTCCCCTTTGTACAAAGAAGAAGAGCACACTTGAAACATGGAAAAGAAATGGTACAAAGAAAATGTTTTTTCAATTCTCATTGACTCTCAGCCATTTTGTAAAATGCTGATACGTTACATGTCACAGAAAGATAAAAGCATTCATTTCCTACTCAAAACTGACAGTAAACCTAAATGCTTTTAGTCTGTAATGGCAAACTGTATTTTGATCTGTGTGGCCTGAATAGGCTTCCAAGATCATTTCTTGGCACCTTGCATTACACTTGTCAATCACATGACTTACGACTTCCTTCAAATTTTCTTGAATAGGGAGCATTTGAAGTCTGTAGAAATTGGCATATGGATCCACAAAACCACTGCAGTGACAATCACAAGGGCTTTTCTGTTCATTCCTCAGCCTGATGACTTTGTGGACAAAGCTGTCTCATTCAGCTCTTAACTGTACCTTAAAAGGTCCATGAAGATTGCTTTCTGACACTGTAATCATGCTTCTCATCGCACAAATCAATCCTATAACCAGCCAGAGATGTGACTGTCTTAGCACTCACGGCCCCAGGCCACTTAACATTCTGCACAGACATGTGGCTACATTATGCTCTCTTATAACTGACAAAATTAATTCCTAGATTATTATAACCTTACCTCAAATCGAATTTACTGTCAGTCAGTAGACAACTGGATCGCTGGAAGGAAAAAAGGCCACTAGTATTTTCCTTTTTTTTTTTTTTTTCCAAAAGCATATAATTGTTTGATGTTTGCCTTGTGGAGGTGTTCATGTACAGAAATGATTCCACCACCATCAGTCATATACAATGTTGTATTGTACTTAAACCTACATTCTAAGCCAGCACACATAAACAGATTTTACTGTGTGTGACTAATTTGGCTCAGCTGGCTGTCCTGGTAATTGCCAGTATTGTGAAATGTGAACTTTATTGTGCACTTTGGTGAGAAACTTAAAAGTAGCTTGAACATAAGGGTAATGTAATTACAGTTAGGCCTACATTGACTAGATTGCTATAAGATTGCTATAAGATTGGAAGTGTAAGAGTTCTGTTTAGACACTGAGGACCTGAAGTTTGTGATTCACACTAAAAAAATATTGTATTTATGTTACGATGTAACATCGTATG
This sequence comes from Sinocyclocheilus grahami, assembly GCF_001515645.1. NCBI lineage: Eukaryota > Metazoa > Chordata > Actinopteri > Cypriniformes > Cyprinidae > Sinocyclocheilus > Sinocyclocheilus grahami. The sequence continues at coordinate 1,136,271 of NW_015505227.1, forward strand.
TAACATATTTACTTCGTACTTCCATTATACTCAACCGGGCGCTGCTCTAGTGGTGACCTGCAGCAGGTGTTTGTCCTCGTGTGCCTTCACGTTCGTCATAATTGCGCCTTTTTATGGTTTTCTTGCACGGAAAGTGCAGCTATTTCTGCAGTAAGTTTTTATGAGATTGCGAAAAAATTAAGCTATTTTATATAACGACATTGGTACTCTTTATCGGAGGAATCGTTTGTCTCCCATTTGAGCAAACACAAAGATACCGGTATTCTCTGGAATTTCTTCTGGGACTTAGATGGAGTTCATGGGACTGTGTTTTACTAGTGGATGAATCGCTGGATTTGTTGCTGCCTCAGAGAGGAAAATACATGCAGTCCTGTGAGGGAGCAGTCATGGATCCTAGGGAAAGGCCTAAGGAGAGGCCTTTTCGAGTGGTACCGAGAAGGAGAAAGCGCGATTAGAAAGGAGGTGTGCGCGAGCGGATTAAAAGTTACAACAGAAGAACCGCTTGCCATTTCAATCAATGATTTTGGCAAATGTGCAATCTTTGAAAAACAAAGTGGATGAATTGCAGGCAAACGTTAAACATCTTCAGGAGTTTAAGAATGCCTGTTTAATTGCATTGACAGAAACTTGGCTTAATTCTCAGAACCCTGACTCGTCTTTGGATATTCATGGATTTGGAGTTCCACTTCGTTTGGACAGGAATAAAGTTGTAACTGGAAAGAGCAGAGGTGGTGGAGTTTGTCTTTATATACGTAAATCGACGCTGGTGTACCAACATCACCGTAAGAGATACTCTATGTTTACCTGATATTGAGCTACTTTCTGTGTCGGTGAGGCCATTTTATCTTCCGCATGAATTTCCACAGATATTTATCACGGTGGTATACATTCATCCGAGAGCTAATAACTCTGTTGCAGCTGAGACTCTTCGGAAAGTGATTTATAAACTGCAATCAATATCACCAGACGTGCCAAATTTTATGCTTGGGGATTTTAATAACTGTAAACTCAACAAGTCATTGAGTAATTTTTATCAATATGTTACTTGTAATACAAGACGGAATAAAACAATTTACCTCTGTTATGGCTCCATTAAGGGGGCGATGAACTCTATTGCTGGTCCTCCATTGGGTTTTTCTGATCATAACAGTTTATTTGTTACCTGTGTATAAATCAGTGTTGCGCAGAGAGCGAGTAAAAGAAAAAAGAGTCCAAGTTTTGACGGAGGGCAGTTCATTGACTTTACAGGGGTGCTTTGATTGCACAGACTGGACTGTTTTTGAGGAAGCCTCGAGCAATGTTGATGAACTTACTGAGACGGTGTGTGCATATATTTCTTTCTGCACTGATTGTATTGTTCCTTACAAATCGTTTAGAGTATTCCCCAACAATAAGCCTTGGATTTCAAAAAGAACAAATGATCTTCTGCACAAAAAGAAATGAGCTTTTCAGATAGGAGAATTACAAAAAGTTAGAGAGATTAATAAGATGGTGAGAGCAGAAATACAGAAGGATAAGTTAAAATTTAAAGATAAGGTAGAAGAGCAGCTGAATGGAAAAAACTTAAGATCAGCATGGCAGTGGGCTTATAAGGGGGGTCATAACCTTGGCAGGTATTGAGAAGAAGGATACCAAAATAATGAGACTAGATGATTTTAATTCTGACATAAATTTTGCGGATAAATTAAATGAGTATTACTTAAGATTTGACAATCATGATTTTAGTGCGGAAATAAATGAATTAAAACAGAGAACACTATCTAGTAATTATGGAAATATTGAGGTTCATAAGGTTAAACGTCTTTTTCAAAATGTAGATGTCAAGAAAAGTCCAGGGCCTGATAACATAGGAGGTAAGGTGTTAAAGGGGTCATATGATGCGATTTCAATTTTTTCTTTCTCTTTAGGGTGTTACAAGCTCTTGGTGCATAAAGAAGATCTGTAAAGTTGCAAAGACTAAAGTCTCAAATCCAAAGAGATATTCTTTCTAAAAGTTAAGAGTCAACCACGCCTACCTAAAATGGCTCGTTCTAACACGCCCCCACACGTCTACGTCATGATGTGGGAAGATTTGCATAACACCGCCCAAATGTTCACGCAAACAAAGAAGGCGTAACTTTTATTCTCGCTGTAGTATTGCTGTTGCCGCTGCCGCCGCCATGTCGTGAAGGCGCTGTGTATTGTGAAAGTGAAACTACTTTGTTTGGCCTTCCAAAAGAGGACAATATCTGCTTCGTCATGCCTAGAGCTGATCCGTGCTGGTCACTGAGGAAATACATCAACTTCGCGCTGTGGATCGCTGGATCGGCTTTCACCGTGGACGAAGCGGAGTCCAGCC
>NW_015505227.1:1139060-1158120 GCF_001515645.1 Sinocyclocheilus grahami
CCGAGTATTGTCTAGCGTTTATTGCTCTCCAAGTGATTGTTACATTACGGAGCCATTCCGAGTTTTCTGAGTCAAAGTCTAGTTTAATCCTGTTTATTGCCTTAGTCATTTGTGTCTTGATCCTAGCCTGTGTATCTCATTTTGTCTGATCTCTGCCTGCCCTGAAGTATATCGCCTGTCTTGGATTACCCCTCTCGTCTCGCCCTGTTTGGATACTGTTTACCCCTCGCCTGGACCATCGCCTGTGTTTCGGATTACTCTTCAGTCTTGCTCTCTATATACCTGTCTGCCATTGTCTGACCCATGCCTGTTTCTGACCACGTCTCCTAAATAAAGCTTGCAAATGGATCCGCACATCTCTTGTCTCGTTCGCCCCGTTACAGCATGCGTATAAATACAGTCACCATAATCTAAAATGGGCAAAAACATATTTTCAGCAATAATGTCTGCAGAGACTTTAAAACAAAACTGGATCAATTTTATCAGGCCGAGCTGACTTCTTACAATCTAAATCTGACAATAATTTATAAACTTGAGTGGACAATATAGGGGTAAAAGAAAATAAGTCTGTTCTAATCAATTCATCAATGCCCTGTTCATCAATATCCAATGAATGATTTGTGCTTATAATCAAACTGGCAGAGATTAAATATCTATTAAAGGGGTCATATGATGCGATTTCAATTTTTCCTTTCTCTTTGGAGTGTTACAAGCTCTTGGTGCATAAAGAAGATCTGTAAAGTTGCAAAGACTAAAGTCTCAAATCCAAAGAGATATTCTTTCTAAAAGTTAAGAGTCAACCACGCCTACCTAAAATGGCTCGTTCTAACACACCCCCACACGTCTACGTCATGATGTGGGAAGATTTGCATAACACCGCCCAAATGTTCACGCAAACAAAGAAGGCGTAACTTTTATTCTCGCTGTAGTATTGCTGTTGCCGCTGCCGCCGCCATGTCGTGAAGGCGCTGTGTATTGTGAAAGTGAAACTACTTTGTTTGGCCTTCCAAAAGAGGACAATATCTGCTTCGTCATGCCTAGAGCTGATCCGTGCTGGTCACTGAGGAAATACATCAACTTCGCGCTGTGGATCGCTGGATCGGCTTTCACCGTGGACGAAGCGGAGTCCAGCCAGGGGTCATCACATGAGGTTGCCGCAAGCCCGCCAGACGCTCTTTCGTCGAATTCACTGGCCGCGCCTTTCTCAAGCCCGCCCACCTCCGCTCACTCAAGCCGGACTTCGCTCACTCTAGGCCTCCGGCCTCCGCTCACTCAAGGCCACGGTGTGTGATGCTGTTTCGTTGTGAAAGCAAAACAGTGGTTACAATGCCGACTGTTCTGACTCACAGACTGTAAGTACGTTTTTTATATTTAAAGAATTTGCCACTGACGATTCAAACGAGTTTTGAGCAGTGCAGAGTAGCACTTGTTGTTTGTCATTTCTCCGATCACAAATGCAGACATGGTTTTATGTTTACGTGGCACGATGCAACGCAACATGTAAAAAGACAGTATAAATCATTATAATCTGTAATTATGTCCCCACTGGATGCAACAAATGCCTCTTTTATAATTGGCTTTTATGTTTTTGAATCATCGCTCCGGCCGGACAGGGCATCACAATATGGTAAGGGGCGTAACATTTCCGTCACACGCTTGAGGTATTCGGCCAATCACAACGCACTGGATAGCTGGCCAATCACAGCACACCTCGCTTTTCAGACCGATGAGCTTTGGAAAAATCAACGCGTTTCAGAAAGGCGGGGCATAGAGGAGAAACAATAATGTACAATACGTGGAAAATAATGTGTTTTTTTAACCTTAAACCACATAAACACATTTCATTACACCAAATACACCAAATAATGTTCTTTTTAGCAACATCGTATGACCCCTTTAAGGATCTGTGCAGATCAATTATGTGGAATTTTTCATTATATATTTTTAGAGTCTCTTAAGGTACAAAAAGTCCCAAAAATATGGAAGAAATCTAATATAGTCCCTGTTCCGAAAAGTAAAGTTACCAAGATTTTAAATGATTGTAGACCAGTCGCACTTACGTCATTAATTATAAAATGCTTCGAAAAAATAGTAAAGGAATTGATTTTACAGAAGACTGAGACCTGCCTTGATCCATTACAATTTGCCTACAGAGAAGGTAGAGGTGTGGAGGATGCTATTCTTCACCTTTTAAATTTGGTTTATAAACATTTAGAAAAAACGAAAACGTGTGCACGGTTATTGTTCATAGATTTTTCTTCTGTTTCTGCTTGCATAAAGCCACAATTGTTAATAGAGAAAATAATTTCTCAATTTAATATTGATTTAAATGTTGCTGGATGGATTTTCGATTTTTTTTAAAAGAAAGGCCACAGTGTGTTAAATTCAACAATGTATTTTCTGAACAGTTGCTTTTCTCCATGGGTTCTCCTCAAGGTTGTTGTTTGTCACCCTTGTTATATATCATATATACAAATGATTGTCGTAGTTCATATGAAGACAGGCATATTATTAAATATGCAGATGACTCTGTGATAGTGAGTCTTCTGCAGGAACAGGATCGAGGGCACGGTCCTGTAGTAGAAGACTTTGTGAAGTGGTGAAGCAACTTCAATTAAATGTGGACATTTTTTTTATTGATTTTGGTAGATCAACATTGAGTCCAGGGATGACGAGCATAGACGGAGTGGATATTGAGTTGACTGACAATCATAAATATCTTGGGATTATAATTGATGACAAACTAAGCTTTGAAGCAAATGTATCAGTTGTTTGTAAGAAAATTCAGCAAAGAATGTTTTTAAGGAAGATGGGAACATTCAATGTATGTACCAAAATGTTGACTTTATTTTATAAGTCGTTTATTGAATCAGTGTTTTCTTTCTGTATTGTAGCCTGGTTCGGTAATCTCTCACTGTCAAATAAGGAATAGGTTAAATAATCTCGTCAAAGTGGCAGGAAAAATTATCGGAATGAGTCAAAGTCAACCCATTTAGATCTATCACAGATAGATCCATCAATGGTGGCAATCAGTAGGCTAATTTCTAATGAAAATACCAATTTATATGACGTATATAAAATAAGAACAAATAAAGAAATTAATAATGATAGCACAAATAAAAAATAACGGCAGGCCTTCGAATTAAATAAATTGCGTTTTAGTTTTTCAGGTAGGTCTAACAGTAGGGTTAACTGCTGCGGCACCCCGGTTGGGAAACACTGGTTTAGAGTACTTGGCGGAAGAACAAAACGTTTTAAGGTTTTTTTGTTTCAGTGGCTATTAGTTTGATGAATTCTTAATCTGATTGGGGTGTTAAGCTTTTTATGTGAAGGTGTTGTCTATATATTATGTATTGTTTGTATGTGTTGTAACTTAATGCTGCAAAACTAGTTTCCCCTAAGGGGGACAATAAAGTGAAACAAACAAAACAAACAAAATGTGTGAAATCAAGTGAACGCAACTCAGCGAAAAAAGCACACAAGACACAAGAAAACTGCTTATTGTGAGAAAGCGGCATTTGCATTCACTGTTTTAGCAGCATATTTTTAACCTGTGTATACATGTGGCATAGTCATTAAGCAGCTTTCTCTACCTCTTTCTGTTATTAGAATTCTCCCATGCACATGTGAACTTTAAAAACCTGTAAGAGCGCCGCTTAGTATTAAAAAAGACCCTGGATATACGCTTGATTCTTAATACTGTGTTGTTTCCTGGATGATCCACAGCTGGGATCTGTTCTTCGTACCTTGCATACATCTGAGATGATTTGACAGATGCCAGATCTTTTAATCGTGATAACTGATCTCTGGCTAATTTGGTTCTTCAAACAAGTTAGCGGATTTGATTAAAATATCTGGATTAAGTTTTTGAGTGATTATTCTGTATTGACATGTTCATTGGAAAGGGCAGATATACCGATACTCAAAACCATGATCAGCAATGCAGTGATTGGCTGGCGGCAAGACAGCAACTTAATGACATCATATAATTAAGATCAAGGAAATAGCCTAACGAGTAAAATTACATAAAAGATCTAATTGATAAATGAAATGTGTTACTGTTTTTTAAATGATTCTCTTTTATTATTATGATTATTTTATTTTATTTATTTTGTACAGGCTATGTATTTTTCAATGTCAAAAGTATTGTAATTAGCAATTCATTTATTTTTAAAATGGATTTGTTATACGTGGCAGCATTAATCAAAGCTTCTTAATCTATAAGATCCATATTAAAACATAACTGTTTAAATGAACTCTGCATCATAAAAGCATTTTGAGATTTGATGTATCAAAGCCATCCGCATAAAATCCCACCGCTCAAATGAATGCACGGCTCTGACAAACTGTAGCCTACACAATGTGTGTTAGGGTTATGTTTAGTTTTGTTCTGTTTTCATTGTGTTTTCAGTTTATCTGTTCCCCTGTGACCTAGTTTTACTTTGGCCCCTAATTGTCATTTCGTTCACCTGTGTTTCATTAATTAACTCATTAGTTCTTTCGTTTGCTCGCCTACAAATACTCTCAGTTTTCCCTTAGTCAGGGTCTGTTCTCGTTTATGTAATGTTGGTGTACTTGCCTGTCTCCTGGATTTGTTTATTAAAATACCTTTTGTTTATTACTTTTGTCCTCGTGCGTGTCCCTCACCAACCCGTAACAATGTGTGTATGACTGCAATAAAATTATGAGATAATTATTCCTTCATGAATGAATCTTTCAGTGAGTAAAATTGGCCATGTCTACTTTTACAGGTTAAGCAACATTTTAATTATTAAAAAAAAAAAAAAAATGTATGAGCCTATATATAAAAAATATTTTTCCTGGTTTAATAAGGTACACTTGTAAGTGTCATGGAGCAAACAATGGTCTTCTCAATGTTGGAAATTTAGTTCAAGAAGCAGAGTTCCAGATGTCAAAATAAGATTTCATTGAACAAAGCAACAAAGCCGAGATAACAGTCACTGCATCTGAGTCTATGTCAGACCAGGCATCCATACTTATACCTTATTCTTATCAGTATTTTTAACCAAAAATTGGTAGTTCCGTTTTTTTATTGGTTTCGCTTCTCTGGTTTGCCACAATTAATTGTTACTCCTCCTGGCATATGTTCAAATTGTGGAATCTTGCCAGGTAAGGTTTTTTCTTTTTTTTAATAACCTTTATTCCACCCTCTCATTGGGCACAGGTGTCCTCATGGGACATACATCAAACTTGCTTGTGCTATACCGGTCATATTCATGGAAGCTACCCAAAGTTCTCTGGTTAACCCAAATTCACTGGTACTGTCCAGTAGAAAGCACCTGAAACTTACAGTCTGCATTGAGACATCCAATATTGAAACAATCGTCATATTAATCAGCCAATTGATTATTGTTATAGTCATCATACTTTTGAGTAAAATAATACAACATAAGAAAGTAGCAGTGGCTGGGACAGACGTTCAGTATCATCTTCACTTAAAATGACACAATCTAATCCTGTTTATGTGAAATAAGCTTGCTCCCGAGCAGGTTTGAGCTAACGGACCTGTTGCTATGACAGCAACTCCAGGATGAGCTTCGAAAAACTTAACAATCCTGGATCATGTCAAATTGTTAACAATAAAATCCAGCTAATGTACAAAGAACGGATCCCTGTTTTGTGATAGTTGTTCATGAGTCCCTTGTTTGTCCCGAACAGGTAAACTCCCTGCAGTTCTTCAGAAAAATCATTCAAATCCCACAAATTCTTTGGTTTTCCAGCATATTTTGCATTGTGTTTCCTTCTGGAGCATCAGTGAGCGTTTAAACTTTTTGTAATAGTTGCATGTAAGTCCATCAGTTGTCCTCAGTGTGAAAAGATGGATCTCAAAATCATACAGTCATTGTTGGGGTTCTAATACACAAAAGAAATACTGGTAAACCAATGAATTTGTGGGTCCTGAAGGATTTTTCTGACTATAACTAGATTTCTAAATCTAAATTTCTAACTACAACTATATAGAAAAGGTACATTGACACTCTGACCAAAGTGATTTGAACACACCTGACATCATAATAATGACTTTCAAATTTGTAAATATGAACTTCCTATTAATTCCTAGGAGCACTTCCCAGGATTCGAACACACCATATGCTCCCTAGATCAGTTCAGACATACAGTATGTTTGCTATTTTATTGTCACTGGTTTTGTTGTTTTGGCTATTTAGACATGCACTTCTCAGAACTCCTGTTTCCCTTTCAAAAGGGAACTCCACACTGCGTCCTCTAGAGGGCGCTAGGGGAACACCTCCAGCGTGACCGGTGTCTGAAGCATGAATGAAAAAACGACAATGAACTTGACACTGGCAGGCGGCAGCCTATGACGTAAACAATAAAGCGAGTGCGGGTATAAAAGAGCACCTGTGGAAAACGTCATCCTCTTCTTTGTCTTCAAGCCTTGTGTACGGAAGCACATGCGTTTGACTCACGAGAGATAAGGATGCGCTCACTGTTTGCATTCGCGGAACTACTAGAGCAGAGGTCTGTACTCGAGTTTTTGTCAGCATTTGCACGAGGGCGTTCGCCTCTCGAGGGAGTTGAACAAGCTTAATGTGATGCATTCGTGGCGGTTTCTGTTCTTGCCTGATTCTTGGGAGAATTTAGTGTTTGAACAGAGTGTGTTTGGCTCTCGAGGGAGATCTAGCCACGCTGCGAGATGTGATCGCATTGAGAATGCCTTTATGCCTGATTCTCTTTGAGAATTGAGTGCCTCTCATCCGCTTTTCGGGTCTCGCAACTGCCGAGGCAGTTAATCAGACCGATCACGGGGATTGTAGGCGGAGCATGGAAGGAATCTGACGAGGAGTGCTTTCTCTTTCAGAATTCCTTTTTGGTTTCTATTTATTTTACAAAATAGGAACTGTGTATAATGTGGGATATCTACATTATTGGTGAAGGAGGCTCCTGACTTGGTGTAATAGCAAGTTGTTTGAGTTGTTAGGCTCTTGTTTGAGCCTCCTCATCCTCTCAGCCCAGGTACGTGTATTTAGGTTGAGCATGGTTTCTGCTATGCTGAGCACTCTGCTCCCTAGTATTTTTGTTTTGCAGTTATATTTCAGGTTGTGAGGCTCTCTGTGAACCTCCCTGACCAGCTGTTCTTGAGCCTGGTAGCTCCCCTCCCTTTGAGGGTCGCTATGCTGAGACCACAGTTCCTAGTTTTCTCTCAACGGAGCTCTGTGGCTGTTAGATTGTTAGGCTCTTGTGGGCCTCCTTGATAAGTCGTTCTTCAGGTTGAGCTTTAGAGTACTCCCCTCACCTGAGGGTCTTTGTACTGAGTATGCTGATCCATAAGGGTGGATGATTGCACGCCCCTCGCTTTAGAGGGTTGTTATGCTGAATGCTTGCTCCCTAGAGCTCTGTTTCGCACTTAGGAGCATGGTTAGTACTCCTAGCTCAGTACTCTAGCTTTTTGAGTCGTTATGCAGTGTACTCCGCTCCCTAGAGCTCCGCTTGACAGTACTATTAGTATGTAGGCTCTATCGTGAGCCTCACTGACTGTCCCTAGCACTGAGTGTAGTCAGGTCTCCTCTCGTTCTAGAAAGTCGTCATGCTGATATTTAACAGGAAATAAGCCATAAAGTGTTCCTCATTTAGATGAGGAGGTACTCAGTCTTAATGCAGCTGATGTCCGGAGGACCCTGAAAAAAGTAAATGCCCAGAAGGCAGCGGGTCCTGATAATATTCCAGGATGGGTGCTGAAAGAATGCGCTGACCAGCTGGCTCCAGTCCTTACAGACATTTTTAATACCTCACTGGATCAGGCTGTCATTCCATCATGTTTTAAGGCTGCTATTATAATACCAGTGCCTAAAAAATCCACAATAACATGCCTCAATGATTATTGTTCGGTTGCACTCACACCTATAATAATGAAGTGCTTCGAGAGGCTGGTGAAGGACCATATCATTTCAAGACTCCCTCCTATGTTTGATCCTTTCCAGTTTGTTTACTGAACCAACCGCTCCACAGAGGACGCTATATCCTCTGTATTCCATCTGAGCCTGGCGCATCTGGAGGAGAAGAACACTCACGTGCGCATGCTATTTGTGGATTTTAGCTCGGCATTCAATACGATTATCCCCCAGTATTTGGTAAGCAAACTGGGACCTTTGGGCCTTGGTACCCCCTTGTGTAATTGGCTACTGGACTTTTTAAGAGACAAACCTCAGTTTGTGAGGGTTGGAAATCATACCTCCAGTATCATCTCTCTGAGCACTGGCTCCCCTCAGGGCTGCATCTTGAGCCCATTACTATTCACCATGATGACCCATGACTGCTGTGCCAGGTTCAGTACAAACCATGTTGTGAAGTATGCGGATGATACGGCAGTGGTGGGCCTCATTCAGGATGACAACGGACAGGCCTATAGGGAGGAGGTGAGACAGCTTGTGGATTTGGTGCAACACAAATAACTTGCTCCTGAATGTCGAAAAAACAAAGGAGATCATTGTTGATTTCAGGAAAAAGCAGCACAGGCACACACCACTCATCATCAATGACACTGCAGTGGAAGTAGTCGGTAGTATCAAGTTTTTGGGGGTGCAGATCACAGATAGCTTGACATGGACCGTTAACATCGCCTCTCTTGTGAAGAGAGCACTGCAGCGTCTTTTTTGTCTGCGTCGGATGAGAAGAGCACACCTTCCCTCTCCCATCCTCAGTACTGTCTACAAAGCATATTGCATATTGACCAGCTGCATCTCTGTATGGTCTGGGGATTGTAAAGCCTCTGACTGGAGGTCTGTACGGAGAGTGGTGAGGACAGCGGAAAAGATCATTGGCTCTTCACTGCCTTCCATCCAGGTACTCGCACACAAACGCTGTCTGACTCATGCTAAAAACATTGCAAAAGACCCCACCCATCCTCATTATGGACTGTTTACGCTGCTGCCCTCTGGAAAAAGGTTTTGCAGCATTCGGTGCAGAACAGTAAGGTTCTGTAATAGCTTTTTTCCACAAGCTATCAGACTTCTGAACTAAAAAATAACCTCTTAACCATTTTATTTCACTGAATCTTTATGTAGTGAGTCTTATGTGTACTAGATGTGGACATTGAAATAATAGTACTTTTTACGATATGCTGCTGCTTAATAAGTGCAATAATTTTGTTTTAGATGCTGCTAATTACTATGTGCATTATTTAATATTTATATGCTGCTGTCATTCCTTTTAGTGCTATATTCTTTTAAATGAACACTGTTGCAATTTTTATTATATATATATTTTTTTTTATACTGATTTTATGGTACGTGTTTAGTTTAGTGCAGTATTTATGAGCCAGAATTTCGTTCATATGTGCATTCTGTATTTACAGTTGAATGACAATAAATTGCTACCTACCTACCTTCCTCTCGTTTAAGAGAGTCATCCTGCTGAAGCCTCCGCTCCCCAGAGCTCCGCTTAGGCAGTAATATGAGTTGTAGGCACTTTCTTTTAAGCCTCACTAACTGCCTCTGGCACTGAGTGTAGGTATGTCTCCTCTTGATTTAGATCGAGCTCTAAGTGTAGGTTTAGAGCTCCTAAACTAGGATTGAGTGTTGCTAGGCTTCCTCTCGTTTAACAGAGTCTTACTGCTGGAGCCTCCACTCTTCAGAACTCCGTCTCTGGCAGTAGTGTGAGTTTGTAGGCTCTTTGTTTTGGAGCCTCAATAACTACCTCTGGCGTTGAGTGTAGCTAGGTCTCCTCTTACTTTAGAGAGTTGTTACGCTGAGACCTCCACTCTTAAGAGTTCCCGGACAAGGATCGAGTGTTGCTAGGCTTCCTCTTGTTTAAGAGAGTCATTCTGCTGAAGCCTCCGCTTTGCAGAACTCCGCTTAGGCAGTATTAATGTGTAGGCTCTCTCTCGAGCCTCACTAACTGTCTCTAGTGTTTAGTGTAGCTAGGTCTCCTCTCATTCTGGAGAGTTGTTGTGCTTAGACCTCCACTCTTAAGAGCTCCTCAACTAGGGTTAAGTGTTGTTAGGCTTCCTCTCATTTAAGAGAGTCATCCTGCTGAAGCCTCCACTCTTCAGAACTCCGTCTCTGGCAGTAGTATGAGTTTGTAGGCTCTTTCTTTTGGAGCCTCACTAACTGCCTCTGGCGTTGAGTGTAGCTAGGTCTCCTCTCGCTTTAGAGAGTCGTTATGCTGAGACCTCCACTCTTAAGAGTTCCCCTACCAGGATTGAGTGTTGCTAGGTTTCCTCTCATTTAAGAGAGTCATTCTGCTGAAGCCTCCACTCTGCAGAGTTCCGCTTAGGCAGTATTAATGTGTAGGCTCTTGAGCCTCACTAACTGCCTCTGGCGTTGAGTGTAGCCAGGTCTCCTGTCATTCTAGAGAGTTCTTATGCTGAGACCTCCACTCTTAGAGTTCCATATTTTAGTGGGTGAGCTAGCCTATGGCGAGCTTTGAGCCTGCTTGTAGAGGTTTGTGGCTCGGGTTCTGGCAAAAGCGATTTGGCTGGGGCAGGGATGATGTTCCTTGAGTCTTTGACTTCGGGAATCCAGTTATTTGGACACTCATCCCTCAGCATGGCAGCATTGGTATACCATTCCCCAAGCACCCTCTAGAGGACGCAGCGTGGCGTTCCCTTTCGAAAGGGAACGTCTCAGGTTAAGCATGTAACCATGGTTCCCTGAGAATAGGGAACATTGCCATGCTTCAGGCATTCCTGCCTGCGTCTCCTTCAGACAAAGAAGTGGATGACGTTTTCCGCAGGTGCTCTTTTATACCCACACTCGCTTTATTGTTTACGTCATAGGCTACTGCCTGCCAATGTCAAGTTCATTGTCTTTTTTCATTCATGCTTCAGACACCGGTCAGGCTGGAGGCGTTCCCCTAGCGCCCTCTAGGGGACGCAGCGTCTCATTCCCTATTCTCAGGGAGCCATGGTTATATGCGTAACCTGAGACAAATTATTTATGTTTCCATCCTGGCTTTGGCTTTTGACCACAGCAAAACAGTGAAAAAGCAGTATGTAGAGCAGTCAAAGAATAAGTAATAAAACATTTTGTAACTAAGTTTATAATTAAATCAAATCAGTTCTTGTATAATGAGAAAAATCTTATTAAATAAATCAGCTTTTTCAAGCTTTTAAAATAGCCTTGTGGTCTCTGACACCCCAAACAGAACAGGACAGTTAAAGCTCTGAAGATGTATTACATTTTCAGAAGCATGACTATTCTGTCATGGAATGCCAGGAGAAAACAAAATTAGATCCAAGTGCAGTAAGTTTATTAAAATAACAAATAATCCAAAACAGAACAAAAACTAGGCAAAAGGTAAATTCAAAACACAGGGAACAGAAAACAAGACGTAACTCAAACAATACTGCAGCCAAGACAGACAGTGAGAGCATGATATAAGTAGTGATGAAATGATGAGTAAATTGTCAACAGGTGATAATAATCAGAACAAAACGACAAAGCAAAGGACTATGGGAAACGGAGTTCAAAACATGTAACACAGAAACAGGAAGAGCGCCCTCAAGCAGGAGAAAACAAAATTAGATCCAAGTGCAGTAAGTTTATTAAAATAACAAATAATCCAAAACAGAACAAAAACTAGGCAAAAGGTAAATTCAAAACACAGGGAACAGAAAACAAGACGTAACTCAAACAATACTGCAGCCAAGACAGACAGTGAGAGCATGATATAAGTAGTGATGAAATGATGAGTAAATTGTCAACAGGTGATAATGATCAGAACAAAACGACAAAGCAAAGGACTATGGGAAACGGAGTTCAAAACATGTAACACAGAAACAGGAAGAGCGCCCTCAAATGGCCAGTCCAGGGCACCACAACCAGACACTGTGACATATTCTTTGTAAACTTTAATTCTTTAATTCTTAATGTTGTATAATAATTGTCATTTTTTCTGTCTGACTTTCCTTAGGATTCTGCAATCACCTTTGCAGTTGTTGCCTGGAGATATCTTATCTCCAAAAGACCAACACTTCAAATCCTAATCCTCGCCGGCTGACACCCTCTTGACACCCAATGTAGCCACCTATTGTATCTGAAAGACAGATTCTTACATGTCGAATCTCATAATTTTTTTCACATGCCCACATGTGTGTACTCCTCACAAAAGCTCACACACAGCTTTGGGTTGCTTTGTAATGTCCCAGACCACCAACAATGATTTAAAAAGAGGATACAAAATACAAAAGGTAAGGACATTTTTGTTTGGATTCTTTTTTTCTTAAAAGAAATGTCAGCCTCCTCATCGTATAGCTTTTCAAGACTTCACAGACAGCAATCTCTGTGAATCTAAAAAAAAGACTTTAAAGTGAAGCCAACAAGCATGATTTGCATTTGAAAGCCAGCATTTGAGAGAGTAAAGGTGATCCCCCCCCCCCTCCTTTTGTTTGAATCAATGGCCAAAGGGGATAAATATTCTATGTTGGTACAATAATGTCAAGAAAAAACGCTGTGCACTTTTGTATCACTCACGTATCTGACAGGTGGAGGCAGCAGGCAGACAAGTTCTAAAGATCTCCCTCTACAAGATAATTTGATACATCAAAGCCTGTATGTAAGCCAAAATATATTTTTGTTGCTGAGGATTACTATTATTCAGTCTGACTCCAGAATTAAACCCGGTCTTTTTGCTTTTAACATGAAAAACCACAGGTGAAGTTGAACAAGCTATGACAAACAGAAAAAGGATGAAATGTAGAAATGAGAGAAAGATATAGATGGAGCACAAATAGCTCATTGTTTAGATGAAAGGAAATGGCCCAGTTGTATGAATGACACAAATGAACCAGCCCATTCTGAGTGAATTGAAACTATTCATTCTGAGATTATATTGTGTTAAGTATTATAGGTTGTGAAGTCTTAAGAAAAATGCTAAATTACATTTCTGTGTACGCTGTTCTGTCCTATTCTGTCATATACACAATTCTGTCATAATTTACACACCCTCATGTTGTTCCAAACCTGTATGACGTTCTTTCTTCTATGGAACATTGAAAAATGTTGGTTCGCATTGACTTATATCGTATATATGGACACAAAAAATACTATGGAAGTCAATGTTAACTGAAACTGTTTATTTAGCAAGATTCTTCAAAATATATATTTTGTGTGTGTGTGTACAGCAGAAGAAAGAAATGAATACAAGTTTGGAATAACATGTGGATGAGTAAATGATGACAGAGTTTTCATTTTTGGGGGATAAACTATCCCTTTAATAGACCAAAAATAAACACAAGAGAATGGAAGTCTGTTTAGCTTAGTCCTCTCTAGATTTCTAATAGGCTATTTGTGAAATTGATTGCACCTTTGCAAGCAACCCTGTTTCCATCTGCTCTCCCCACTGTTGGAGCTGCATTCTTCACTGACAATCTTATCTGTCTTTTATTTTCTCACTGGTCTCATCCTGTTCTAGTGGGTGGGAAAACAACAGTGATAAGGTACAAGCTGGGTTCTGAACAAACTGAGTTTGGAGTTCTGAACAAATCACCAAATTATATATATATATATATATATATATATATATATATATAAACCAACAGATATATATATAAACCAACAGATAACCTAAGATAAAATTAAATGTTCAAAATAAATAATTTTGTCAAGTAAGCAATTCAAGTAATAAACCAATAAAATATGCAAATTACAAATTAAATATAAAGGATATAATCATTATGGTCAAGATAATTTTGTTAGGTAATAGCTAATCTAACATCTAATGGTCCTCACAGTAAATAAAAATATAGGAATTATCCCTCTATGCTTTACAATAGCATAATGGGACACCACAGTGTACCGTACTTGTGGCAAATGTCATGCTGAGAACCCAGACACACACACACATATATATATATATATATATATATATATATATATATATATATATATATATATATAATGAAAACTAATCTGCTAAAATTTCTATACTGATGCATCCCTACATATAGTTAGCCTAACCCTACCTTGGTAATTGAGTATTCGGTCCCACTTTATATCATGTGTCCCTAATACCTGTGTACTTACATAGTAACTAGATGTGTACGTAGTATGTATCCACAGTGTAAGTACACATTTGT
Source organism: Sinocyclocheilus grahami (assembly GCF_001515645.1). NCBI lineage: Eukaryota > Metazoa > Chordata > Actinopteri > Cypriniformes > Cyprinidae > Sinocyclocheilus > Sinocyclocheilus grahami. The sequence continues at coordinate 1,153,117 of NW_015505227.1, forward strand.
ACATAGTATCTACAGCTCTAATGTTTACAACACATATGTAACAACCCACTGAATGGTATGTGTAAGTACAAATGTGTAACAGGACATTGGTAACAACACTTTTTGGTAATGAAAGTACAAATGTGTAACAGGACTAACAGCACTTTTTGGTAAAGAAAGTGTTACACTTTATATTAGATTTATCATGTAATTACTCTAATGTTACACAGCAGCGGCCAGTAAGTTAGGCTTTACATATAAATTGTGGTTGGTGTCCAGAATGTTACACTTTATATTAAGTGGACAGTTCCTGAGGAGATACCATGTAAGTACACTGGTATTACAGTGGTGCACCAACTCCAACTCGAGATCCAACTCCTCCCACTTTGCATATCCCTAAACCTACCAATCTCCACCCCCTGGATCCCATTTCCACCCCTAAACCTACCCATCTCCATCCCCTGAAGCAAATGGTTCCAATTACTCTTATACATGTTGTTACAAAATGTAGTTATGTAATTCCTGTTACACGAGTACTTAGTGAAGTGAAAAAAATGTTGTCACCAATGTCCTGTTACACATTTGTACTTACACAAACCATCCTGAGGGTTGTTACATGTGTGAAGTGACAGAAATATTACAGCTGTAGATACTATGTAACAATGTGTACTTACACTGTGGTTACATACTATGCACACATGTAGTTACTATGCAAGTACACAGGTATTAGGGACACCTAATATAAAAGCACCATAGCCTAAGTAATAAAGAGTGGATCATCACAGTACAATGTTTTGGACTAGGCTACAACAGGTTCATGCATTGCTGCATTTTAAGAGTTTGTCTTGCGTGTGTTTCATGGGAAGTTCTTGTCTTGGCGGGTGCAGCCCTTAAATTGACTTTGGTTTCACAAGTTGTCTGTAATGTGTTCCATTGTGTTCTCTGCTGATGGATTTACTTCTTTACTGAAAGGAAGTGGTCACTTTAAAATAGTACAAATCATCCCCTTGGAATTATAAGGTTGTATCTGACATTTTTGTCAAAATTGAGTTATTCACATATTCTTATTCTGTGACAATTTATTTACATTATGTGACAGATTTTTTAATGTTGTGTACATTTTGGGACTTTTTATTTAAAAAACAAAAAGGTTCTATCTACACAGTCGAACGGAATGCAAAAACTTTGAAGCTCAATATCTCAAAACTACTCGGAATGCAGATAGATCCTTATAATTCCAAGGGGACGAAATGTTCAGTAACCTTTAAACAGCAGCACCCATAAGCTTCTAGGCTGAGCTGCTTCTATTTCTTCCACAAAAGCAGTGGTTTTGTGGATGTTTTAGAGAGATTCACACAGTACAACAGCGCAGAGGGAAGTGAAGCATCATTATCCAGCAATGAGCCGGTGCGGATGACCTTTTAAATATGTGCAGGCGGAGATTAATTCATATGTAAGAGGAGAAAGCAAAAGAGGGTTTCAAAACCCCAAGCTAGATTACACAGACATGTGTGAAGGTGAAAGCCTCATGTTGTGCTCAGCTTCTTTTTCAAAGAAAAATATTTGAATATCAACCTGAAGCTAAATGAATAGCTTATATTTGATGATAGTGGTACATATTTCCATCATCATAACAGACTGTAGTAATGGATTTCCTCAAGCATCATGCAACATCCAGGATTAAATATAGAGAACTAAATAGAGAATTCCTTTCATTTCATTTCTAAATGAATGAATGAATAAAAAATCTTCCATCATTTACTCACCTCATTCCAAATCTGCATGACTTTGTCTTCTGTGGAATTCAAAAAAAGACTGGAGCAACACTGACCCAAACTGACTGAACTGTCCACTTTAAGTAAGTAGAATATACTTTTTTAATAATGTATTTTAGTATAATTTTCCCATTAACATGTTACTCACAACATATGGAGTATTTCCAAAAACCATACAAGATATTAAAGGGGTCATATGACGTTGCTAAAAAAGAACATTATTTTGTGTATTTGGTGTAATGAAATGTGTTTATGCGGTTTAAGGTTAAAAAAACACATTATTTTCCACATACTGTACATTATTGTTTTTCCTCTGTACCCCGCCTTTCTGAAACGCATCGATTTTTACAAAGCTCATCATTCTGAAAAGCGAGGTGTGCTCTGATTGGCCAGCTATCTAGTGCGTTGTGATTGGCCGAATTCCTCAAGCGTGTGACGGAAATGTTACGCCCCTTAACACACTGTGATGCCGTGTCCCGGCGTGACAAGACAAAACCAATAAAACCCATTATAAATGAGGCATTTGTTGCATCCAGTGGGGACATAATTACTGATTATAATAATTTATACTGTCTTTTTACGCGTTGCGTTGCATCTTGCCGCGTAAACATAAAACCATGTCTGCATTTGTGATCGAAGAAACGACAAACAACAAGCACTACTCTACACTGCTCAAAACTCACGTTTGAATCGTCAGTGGCAACTCCTTTAAATATGAAAACGGGAATATGAAATACTTACAGGTTGTGAGTCAGCATCATAGACTGTATAGGGTCAGCATGCGCGCCGAAGGGGAAACAGGGGAACTGAATTCACCAGAACACTGGCATTGTAGGCTACTCTCCCAGGAAACAGTCCTTGTCCTCCGTAAAATGCGTTGCACACATCTGAATATTTGGTTTGAACTGTTCAGTTGAACAGTGTTGTAAATACAACTTAACCACTGATTTCTAGTTGTGTTCTCTTTTGGAAGACCAAACAAAGTAGTTTCGCTTTCACAACGAAACAGACAGCGTCTCCATGGCATGGCGGTGGCGGCAACAATAGCCTACTACAGCGAGAATCAAAGTTACGCCTTCTTTCTTTGCGTATACATTTGGGTGGTGTATGCAAATCTTCCCACACAGTGACATAGACATGTGGGGCTGGTTTAAACGAGGCAGTGTTAATTTTGACAGGCATTTTTTATTTAGTCCTAGTCTTTATCTTGAGACGAAAATGCTTAATAGTCTTAGTCACATTTTAGTCATTTGAGTCCTGACTTTCATAGTTTTAGTCTAGTTTTAGACTAAAAAATGAATTGCCTTTTTGTCAACTTTTAGTCATTATTTTTAGTCATTACTTTTAGTCAAACTGCAGTTACCAACATTAATTTTGGAAGCTGTTTTATATGTAGTTTTCAAATAAAAATAGTCATTAATTCTTCTCTCTTTAGAGAAATTTTAATCAAGGTTTGAATTTGGAAAAACTTGAATAAATTATGACAATTTTCATTTTTGGGGGATCTATTCCTTTAACAGTAGTGAAAAGGGAGCAACTTATAAAAATTATAGTTGTTCATTTTATATATATAATTTATAATTTTTGGAAAAGAAGCAGAATAAGACAATAAGACAAATACGAAAGAGATGCAAATTAAACTCATTTTTCAGATACAGTAGGTTTACTTAACATTTATTTAACCTCTTTTGTTGGTTAGCATTAATGACATGGATAGGTACTTAATTAGGAATGCTGTCCCTTTAAGACGGAAGGCATGCATGTAATGCTGACACACGTTCAGTTTTTTCACCCACCTGTTTACGTTCACTTTACGTACATCCATAACCGACTGTATTTACTCGAGATACTCTACACGATAGACATTTGGACTGCTGTGTGTGTATTTGAGCACTGAGAACTGATTGCGCACTGTATATGAGAACTAAAGAAGTGGAGCTTGCGCGAGAGAGAGCACTTCTATCAGCGCGATTCAGCCTATCCCACATTCATTAACTTTAAGTTAATCGACAACGAATTGTGACTCCCGGGAAAAACGGGACGTCTGGTCACCTTATCCCTACCCGTTCGAGTGCCATTGTTTCAGATGGCTAGTTCGCGTTTTTGTAGCCGTCCACTGCGGCTGCCATACTGAGACTATGCAAACGCCCCTTATCCGATTGCAATCCAATGACAAGGACGCACATTTTGAAGGACAAGACAGTAGCCTATAGGATGTATTTTGAATGTCCGGTAGTCCTCAAATAACATTATAGTCCCGTCTCGTCTTGTTAACGAAGACGCGGCATAAATTTTGTCATAGTTTTTATCATCAGATATTAGCTTTAGCTCATCAACATCTTGTCTTAGTCACAGAAATAATGTTCGTTAACGAATATTTTTCGTCTTCGTTGATGAAATTAACTCTGAAACGAGGCGTTTTAGGAGGACGTGGACGAGTCTTAACTTTTATAAAGAATATCTCTTTGGGTTTGAGACTTTAGTCTTTGCAACTTTAGGGATCTTATCTATTCACTGATCGACTTGTAACACACCAAAGAGAAAGGAAAACTTGAAATCGCATCATATGACCTCTTTAATAAAATATTTTGAAAAGCTGAATATCGAAAATTGTATTTTGATAGCGTAAAAGGAGAGCGAGCAGTGTTGTTACCTTTTATTAATAAAAGGAATAAACTGTAAAAAAAATTCCGTAAAATTTACGGTAAAAAAACGGCAGCTGTGGTTGCCGGAATTTTACCGTAAAAACTACGGTAGCAACGTCTTAGGTTTTACGGTTTTAACTTAAATTTACAGTAAAATACCGTAATTTCATTAACTGATATAATGTTAATATACCAACCTATTGAAGTACTGAAATCTGTTTTGTACCTTTGTAATACACTAGGCGCGTTTCCATTACCCTTCAAATTGCGCAAATTGAAATTGCGAATTGAAAATACGCTTAATGGAAACTCGGCAATTTCGCAAAAACTGCCATATATCGCAAAAAAGTTTTTACGCTCGCATGAGGTGGTTTTTCAGGCAATGCGAAAAAGGATTAATTTGCAAAACTGCAATGGAAACGGCTTTTTCGCATTTACAAGTCACATGGCGTATGTAAAAATAATATGATCATTCTTCAATGTACTATAGCCTCCAAGAAACACTTCATAAGTGGCCGCGCTCCAGTATAAGGGGCTTTCCCTACTATTAATACTTAGACAATTTACATTGCACACGTCTGCGGTGCAGTGTGGCTCTGATACGG
>NW_015505227.1:1158860-1166447 GCF_001515645.1 Sinocyclocheilus grahami
CAAATTAAACTCATTTTTCAGATACAGTAGGTTTACTTAACATATTTGTTTAACATCTTTTGTTGGTTAACATTAATGACACGGATAGGTACTTAATTAGGAATGCTGTCTCTTTAAGACGGAATGCATGCATGTAATACTGACACACGTTCAGTTTTCACCCACCTGTTTACGTTCACTTAATCCATAACCTAGACATTTGGACTGCTGTGTGTGTATCTGGAACTGATTAACTGATTGCGCACTGTATATGAGAACTAAAGAAGTGGAGCTTGCGCGAGAGAGAGCACTTCTATCAGCGCCTATCCCACTATCCCACATTCATTAACTTTAAGTTAATCGACAACGAATTGTGACTCCCGGGAAAAACGGGACGTCTGGTCACCTTATCCCTACCCGTTCGAGTGCCATTGTTTCAGATGGCTAGTTCGCGTTTTTGTAGCCGTCCACTGCGGCTGCCATACTGAGACTATGCAAACGCCCCTTATCCGATTGCAATCCAATGACAAGGACGCACATTTTGAAGGACAAGACAGTAGCCTATAGGATGTATTTTGAATGTCCGGTAGTCCTCAAATAACATTATAGTCCCGTCTCGTCTTGTTAACGAAGACGCGGCATAAATTTTGTCATAGTTTTTATCATCAGATATTAGCTTTAGCTCATCAACATCTTGTCTTAGTCACAGAAATAATGTTCGTTAACGAATATTTTTCGTCTTCGTTGATGAAATTAACTCTGAAACGAGGCGTTTTAGGAGGACGTGGACGAGTCTTAACTTTTATAAAGAATATCTCTTTGGGTTTGAGACTTTAGTCTTTGCAACTTTAGGGATCTTATCTATTCACTGATCGACTTGTAACACACCAAAGAGAAAGGAAAACTTGAAATCGCATCATATGACCTCTTTAATAAAATATTTTGAAAAGCTGAATATCGAAAATTGTATTTTGATAGCGTAAAAGGAGAGCGAGCAGTGTTGTTACCTTTTATTAATAAAAGGAATAAACTGTAAAAAAAATTCCGTAAAATTTACGGTAAAAAAACGGCAGCTGTGGTTGCCGGAATTTTACCGTAAAAACTACGGTAGCAACGTCTTAGGTTTTACGGTTTTAACTTAAATTTACAGTAAAATACCGTAATTTCATTAACTGATATAATGTTAATATACCAACCTATTGAAGTACTGAAATCTGTTTTGTACCTTTGTAATACACTAGGCGCGTTTCCATTACCCTTCAAATTGCGCAAATTGAAATTGCGAATTGAAAATACGCTTAATGGAAACTCGGCAATTTCGCAAAAACTGCCATATATCGCAAAAAAGTTTTTACGCTCGCATGAGGTGGTTTTTCAGGCAATGCGAAAAAGGATTAATTTGCAAAACTGCAATGGAAACGGCTTTTTCGCATTTACAAGTCACATGGCGTATGTAAAAATAATATGATCATTCTTCAATGTACTATAGCCTCCAAGAAACACTTCATAAGTGGCCGCGCTCCAGTATAAGGGGCTTTCCCTACTATTAATACTTAGACAATTTACATTGCACACGTCTGCGGTGCAGTGTGGCTCTGATACGGTCACTGAAGCTGATTACGGCCACTCAATGCTTGTGTTAATGTTTTTATACAGTCTATGGTTTATTCCAGCCGCACCACGCACGTTTCTGAAGCGGCTCTCTTTGCTGCTTCTGTAAAGATACATGCATAAGCCTCCTTAGAATAAATATAGCCAAAATCCGTCAAAATCCCACCAAAATCCGTTGCCATGACTTATCGCGAGAGGCTAAAGGTTACGTTTTAGCCGCATAACATTGGTTAATGGAAATGCTGTCATTTCGCAATACTTTTTTATCGACATTCAGAAAATATCGCCAACGTTTTGCACAAATCTGTAATGGAAACGCGCCTACTGATAACCCCCAAATGCAGGTGGTGATGAGAAAGTCACATGATGAACCAAAGCCCATCACAAGCAGCTTTTAAATAATAACATATACTGTATAGAAGGTGCACAGTGTCATTCACACAAACGCTAAACACCATCATGGTAACACACATGAAACTGAAATCATGCTATAAACATTCATTTAATTAGGTGTAACACACAACCCTAATATACAAAACTGATAACAAAAAACTAAGAAGAAACATAGTTATTTCAACAAAAAAACATCAAATTTGAAATGTAACGCAGGGAATTCTGGGAATGTCAATTTACGGTTATTCACTGTAAATTATACAGTCTTTTTCCCTTACAAAAACTGTATACTACCGTAAAATTCATGTCCAATACATGTAATGTCCGATACAGTTGTTCACCGTATATAGTAAGGGAATTTACCGTTAACCATTTAACAGGTTTTTACGGTAGCATTTTTACAATCTTTTACCATTTACCATAATTTTTTACGGTGTAGAATTACCTTTCATTTTACGGACCATGGTGGAAAAACACATTTCCAGAATGTTCTAAATTACCCAAAATTACGGTGGCCGAGAGAGCTGAGAGAACACATGCAAATAGAAAAAGCACCAGAAAATCAAGAAAACATCTTCATCGGTTTGACAGCAGGTGCTGCAAATGCTCACAATTCAAACAAATAAAGAAACGCCCTGCAAATGCTCACAACACAACCAAATAAAGAATTTTATTTTTTTTAATTAAATAAAAAAAATTAAATGTATTTCTTTGTTTGGTTGTGTTGTGAGTATTAGCAGTGCATTTCTTTATTTGGTTGTGTTGTGAGCATTTGCAGCGCGTGTGTTTTCAAATTGATGAAGTTGTTTTCTTAATTTGCAGGTGTTTTTTTCTATTTGCAGTGCGTTGAGCTCTCTTGGCCACCGCACAAAATGGATCAAATCAACATGAAGCGGACTTACAACATGTTAACGTAAACATAACACTCAAGTTACTCTATTGTGTGACTGTTTTGAATTTAATTGCAATTCAGTAAATCCTTCAAGTAATTTCGAATCAGTTTCCAACTAAAAATCCTGACCAATTCAATTTAAAATCCAACTCATGAAGGTAAAAGCAGCCAATTCAAGCCAACAACTGCAGTCATTATTTTCTACATCTGTGCTTTTTGGATAAATGCCACCTCTAACCTTCACATTCTGCGAAGAGAACCTCATACACTCAGCATCAGCTATGGATTCGACTCTTGGAGCATAAGACCTAAATCCACTTCAAACAGACCTTATTTGAAAACAAACACATTATCACACACATTTCTCCTCCAAACGCAAGACATCAGAGTAATAGTGTTCTGTTCCTTCTATTCTGTCTGTGCATTCATGTGTGCCTACTATGTCGACCTGAATGAAGACCATGTTTCTTTCCAGCTGACCCTTTCAGCCTTTATCTATCATAGATGTGCCCCCCTGCAAAGCCTTTGCACAGGTGTTCCCTCTGAACTGTGCCCTGGAACATGAGCAAAACCACCGAGCAGCAAGGCAACGACTGAATGGACACAACAGCATATACCTTCTATGTGTCTGAGCATACTGTTTTGTGTTTATATTACATGTATGTGTTAGGACCTGCTGTGCCATTGCTTCTGCTCCTTTTCATAGATGTTCATAGATGTTCCTGATTGAAGAGCCAGTCTTTTTGAATTTTCTGTGATTTCTGCACCATTCTAAATCTGCTCATTGGTGCACAAAGCACTTTCAGTGTGTGAAATGTTTTCATCATTTATTCACCCTCGTGTCATTCTGATGCTGTGTTATAATTTTCATTCCTCTGTGAAACACAAAAGAAAATGCTATAGGCTGAATGTCTGAGCTGCTAATTTCCAAGTGATGACAGTGAGTGATGATTTATTGTGCCGCACAAAAGAACAGCATGATAGTATCATAAAAGTAGTCTACATGACTCATACACTGTGTTCCAAGTCTTTCGAAGCCATAGCTTTGTGCAAAACTAAATTTAGTCCAAAATTTTAAAGACAAAATCTGACTTATTGCTCATTGATAATCTTCCCTTCAGCGGTAAATTTTAAATTATCTTTAAAAAATGTTAAACTTGATCATGTGACATGCTAGAACCTATGGTCCTTTTTGGAGCTTAGCTGTAAAAATCACCAACCAATGTATGCAAAAGAACACCTCACATTGCTCATTTTAATGATTTTTAAATTTTACAAATGTACTATTCATTTTTTTTCAGTATTATTTTAGTATTATGTATAACCTTTTATAGATTTATTAATATTTTGAATTAGCTTTTATATATTTTTTATTTTAATTTGAGTTTACATTTTAGCAATTATGTTGTGCTTTTCTCAATTTTCTTAGTTTTATTTAGTTTCAGTTAGTTGGCAAGGCCACATTTCTAATATTCAAGTTTTTCATCTAATATTTATATTTGATTTCAGTTCAGTTAACAATTTTAATAGCTTTAGTTTAACAACAACAATACTTATTTCTTTATTTGTAAACATTTTAATGAGGTAACCTTTAAGTGCACATTTAAGTTAGTAAATGAAAAAAAAAGTAAATAAGCAAATAAAAACGTCTCTATAGTTCAAAACCTGCTAAAATATATCTGATCTGCATTTTAACATTAGTTGTTCACAACAGTTTTTCTTTGAAATCAAAGCTCTGTTTCTTTCTTGTAGCTGACCTGCACTTAACACAGGGATTTGTTAGCATAAACCCTTTCTTTCATCTCTAGCAAGGAAAAATTTGTATCACAGGCTTGTGACAAGCCAATTTCCACTATCTCCTCCTTAGAGTGCACCGGTGTCCTTTTTTCTTGTTTCCATCTGAGTCTGTTCACAAAGGGGAGAAAATGTATTTTTAATGATTGACTCACTCCTGTATGTCATACAGGTCAAGGATACTGCAGGCATGCACAGCAGCACTTGCTTCACGCTATATTGTTCCTTAAGTGAATCTCAACAGCTTTTAATTAAAGATGCCAATCCCTTCAAATTCTGAACGCTGGTTAAAATTCATAAAGTTGACAGCAACACGATTAACAGAGAATGTAACGTCTTGGTTACTTGTGTAACCCTCGTTCCCTGAAGGAGGGAACGGAGACGTTACGTCAGTCGTGACTGACGAATTTGGATCTCGCCTAAGAGCCCAATCACCTTTGAGTGTAAACAAAACAAGCCAATGACAGTTGGCGTGCGTGTTTCGCCACGCGCACCCGCCCCGCAGCGCGGATATAAAAGCAGAGCGCATGCAAACGCACATCAGTTTTTCGCTGAGGAGCCTAGACTATGTGCCCCGGCCGTACAGTGGTGGTACACTTCAGGGAACAAGGGTTACACGGGGAGGACCTTGTACTGATATGCTCGCCCTTCGGACGCAAAGCGGAGAAACGGCCTCTGTCGAGGGGTAATCGAGACATGAAAGTACACGTCCTTGGGGTCGATCGCTGCGAACCAATCGAAAGGACGGACGCATTGAAAGATGCGTTTCTGCGTCAACATCCTGAACGGGAGCTTGTGAAGGGCCCGGATCAGCATGCGCAGGTCCAGGATTGGTCGTAATCCACCGCCTTTCTTGGGTACAATGAAGTACGGGCTGTAAAAACCTGACCTCATCTCAGCTGGAGGGACCGAATATATTGCGTCCTTCGCCAGCAGGACCGCGATCTCTGCACGCAAGACAGGCGCATCCCTGTCCAGCACAGAGGTGAACCGAATGCCCCTGAACTTGGGAGGGCGCCGGGCGAATTGAATCGCGTAGCCGAGTCTGATGGTTCTCATGAGCCAGCGAGACGGCCTGGGGAGCGCTAACGGAGGAGGATGCTGCGGCGGTTTCCTGCGGCCAGCTCCACGCTGCGGCCGTTGTGAAGGCTGCTGCTGAGGACACGCCGGAGCGGAGGGGGAGGCCGCAGGAGGGCACCCTCGGCGACGAGCAGACAGAGGGGCTGCAGCCGGCCGGAGGCAGGATGTGTCGAAACACCTCCGTCTGCTTCTCCGTGACGGAGAACTGTTGGACAAAGCCCTCCACCGCTTCGCCGAATAGGCCGGCCTGGGAGATCGGGGAGTCCAGGAAGCGATGCTTGTCAGCCTCCCTCATATCCGCCAAGGTCAGCCATAGTGACTTTCTTTGCCCTAAGCGCGAGGTCCGTCGCAGTGCGCAGTTCCTGCAGCACACCTGGGTTAGCACCACCCTCGTGCAACTGCTTCAACACCTTGGCCTGGTGGACTTGCAGGAGGGCAATGGCGTGCAGGGCGGAAGCGGCCTGTCCAGCAGCACTGTAAGCCTTAGCCGTCAGAGCGGACGAGAACTTACAGGCCCTAGACGGAAGGCGCAGACTACCCCTCCAGGCGGCAGCGCTTTGCGGGCAGAGCTGCATGGCAATAGCGCACTCAACTGGGGGGGATGTCCACATACCCTTGGACCGCCCCACCGTCGAGGGTGGTGAGGACAGAGGAGACACCAAGTCTGTTTCGGGCAGAAAAAGGTGCCAATTCAAGGGCTAGGCCTACATTATTTTTTTTAGAAATGGAAGTAACTCAAAATGTTGTGTGTTTGTAATTTTAATATTTTTATCTATAGGCCTATATAGCCAAACTACAGAGCTTCCAGTAGGTTATTTTATGGAGCTGTAAACACTGGAATCTCCGACCGCATGCAATCTTTGACGAACACCCAATTCATACATCAAACTAGGCTATATGTTATTAAATTGTACATAGGCTATATATCAGATTATTTTATTTACAAGTTTCATGTTTGTGTTTATCCAGTTTTTTCCCCCGTTGCATCTGAAAATTACTTTCAGAAACTTTTTTTTTTCAAAGCATGAAAACAGTTGTTTTCACAGAAAAACAGAAACGTTTGGAAACATGAAGACATTAAACATACGATTGCGACAATATATGGTTTATTTGTGTTTGTCAAGTCATCTCCAGATAATAAATAAAGTATATGAACAATGCAGTGCTAATTGACATTGCATTTATTACAGTATAGAAACTATTCTTCCTTATGTGATAAAAAAGTGTTTGTAGTATATAAACAAATCATTATTATTGGTTATTGTCCAGCAGTTATCTGATTTCTAAGTCAATTAAAGCTAGAAATTAGAGAAAAATTTAAATTGCCTATACACTACCAGTCAAAACTTTTTGATCAGTAAGATTTTTCATGTTTTTTAAAGAAGTCTCTTCTGTTCACCAAGCCTGCATTTATTTGATCCAAAGTACAGCAAAACAGTAACATTTTGAAATGTTTTTATTAGGCTATTTAAAATAACTATTTTTTATTTGAATATATTGTGATTTCAAAGCTAAATTTGTAGCATCATTACTCCAGTTACATGATCCTTCAAAAATCATTCTGATATTCTGATTTGCTGCAAAAAAAAAACATTTCTTATTATTATGATGTTGAAAACAGCTGAGTAGAATTTGTTTCAGGTTTCTTTGATGAATAGAAAGTTCAGAAGAACCGCATTTAGGCTATATGAAATAGAAATCTTTTGTAACATTATTAATGTCTGTATCATCACTTTTGATAAATGTAAAGCATCATTGCTAAATAAAAGTGTTAATTTCTATAATTTCTTTTCAAAAAATAAAATTATACTGACTCTAAGCTTTTGAATGGTATAGTG
>NW_015505227.1:1169856-1170539 GCF_001515645.1 Sinocyclocheilus grahami
TAAGGATTCATTTATATTTAATTTAGAATTTAGTGTTTGATAACTAAAAAAAAAATATCTGTATATTTAATTATTGAATTGTAGTATTGTTACCATGAATTCAACTGATGATTACAGAGGTATTTGTAGGTAACTTAGAATTAATTTTACTAAACACTTTTAAAAAAAGGTTTTGACTGAACTTTTCAATCATTGTATCTACTATACCATTTAGATATGTTCTATGAAAATGTTGCTAACATTCCCGTTAAGTAATGAAAATATTATTTCAGAATGTTCCAGTTTTGTCTTAAATATGTATTTTTGTGCTAACATTTTGAGAACATTATTAATGACCAGATAACTTTCTACTTTCATTCTATTACAGTTTCCCTTTTGAGGGAACTCGAACTGCATCCTCTAGCGGTCGCTATGGGGATTGCCTTCAGCGCGACCGGTGTCTGAAGCACATGTCTAAAGACGACAATAACATTGGCCGGCGACAGCCTGTGACGTCACTACTAGCACAACCATAGTATAAAAGGGTGCCGGGAGAATGTGTCATCCTCTTCTGCGTCTTCACTGTCGTTTGTTTATGTTAGCAGCTAAGCACGACTTGGATTGCATGTTCTCTCATCAGAGGCTTTGCTCTGATACCCGAGGTCTCACACGACACGTGTGTTATGCAGTAACATTATGTTGTC
>NW_015505227.1:1171492-1173660 GCF_001515645.1 Sinocyclocheilus grahami
TTAGTTACTGTGCAAATTGTAGACAATTGTACTTATTCTTTTGCAAACGTGCCAGAACACATGCAATTTGCTTAAATCAAAAAGAAATTCAAATCTTATGTGAACAAGAAACTAATTGTTTAGACATCTGAACGTATTGTTTTGAGGGGAAAAAAAACTCTAATTTGAGAATTGAGCCAAAGCAATTGAGAAAACTGAAGAATGTTTGTTCAGAAATTTGAGAGGACCTTGGTGGAATGTTTGGGAACTGTTAGCTGGGATATTGCTTGAGAAAGATTTACACTTTTACCTGAAAACCAGGAACCCAATTATGTTAAAAATATTTTCTAAGAATGTTTTGCTAACGGTAAGTATAAAAACATGAACAGTTCTCTGAACATTCACTTTGTCCAATTGTTAAATGTTTTTTAAAAGCTTTTTTCTTGCACACAGGAATGTTATGGGAACATTTTGAAAACATTATAGGAATGTTACTTTTGAATGTTCTCTGAATATTAAGAAACAAGCCGTTCGGTTTTGCCTTTTCATTTTCTATGAGAAATGCTTCTTATGGAAAACAAAGTGACTACTGATAGCTCGTAACACCAGCAGTTGAGCACTTGTGACAAAGTCACATACATTAAATATTTTGAAATATCACACACAGACTTCAAGACTGGGTACATGAAACATGATAAGGTTAACAATTGTGATTATAACAATTATGATTATATGTAACAATTGTCTTTTCAGAATATAACATAACTCTACCATAGCAACTGAATCACTTGCATTTTATGCATCTTATGCACTTTAATCCTTTTTCATTTATGGTATTCATTTAGTAGTTGTTGATTACTCTTGTCTATTTTTTCTTAATAAAATGTATTTTATTACGCTTGTGTCTTCCTTGTGTTGATAATACAGTAAGAGGTTCTAAAAGTTAGATATCCCACCAATCAAACCTTTCTTATCCAATGTACTCATAACCGCACCTTAAGTGACACGTAATCCAAAAATCATAAGTCATTGGTGGCCCTAGGTTGGCGAAAGTGAATTCACTACACCTATTTGAAAAAATAAATAAGTAAAATTTGGTTTGCATTAAACCAATTGCTATTGTTGTTGGTTCAAATTTGACTGTTTTCATTCATTTATCAAACAAACATAGTACATTGTAATAGAAAAGCTGCCCTGAGATGTATTACATGCTTGCTTTCTTGAATTCCTTCAAAAGTAACTTGCCCAGAATGGCTAACGTAGCCACTGGAGACGCTGAAGAACTTTTTAATGATGTGAAAAAATATCATGGACATAAAAGTCAGTTACTTGGCAAAAATGTCAACAAGTTCTACGAAAACTGTGTGGAGGGAGTTATGCAAGATGTGAGCTTAACTGAGTCCAGCCACATCTTGTCAACTCAGTATGTGTTAAATCAACATGGGATGATTTTCTGCTTTCATTACATTACCAGTCACAATTTAAATTGTCAATCACAGTTCAATTTGCTGCACTATAGCACATCCATGCGGTTAAGTTAATAACGTCATATTATGAACATGTGAGGCCATTTGTATCTATCCATCAGTTCATCCATTCTCCAAACTGCTTGTCTTAGGTATTGGCACAGTGTTTCAGTCATGGGATGCTAGAGCCTATATGCCAGTCTATCTATTTATTTATTTATTTATTTATTTAGACAGATGGCCTTCTTCTTATGGCTCATTATATGTATTTTTTCCTGACAGAACACCTGTTTTTTATATTTTTCTAAATAATTATTATTTTATGCCAGTAACAGAGCATAAGACTTGTCCGTCTGTAATTAAATACTCTGTAGTAAACTTACATTAAATTTAATAAAAAATATATTCTGATCCCCATTAGCTTCCACAAAATGATTGCTAGTCTTCTTAAAAATGAAAATTAACAATGTATATTGTAACAAAAGATAGGATAAAGCTGTTTCCACACTTTGATCATATATTACCCTTGAAATCATGGGGAAAAAATATAAATAAAAGTAAATAAAATACCACATCAAAACAGAAAACCCACAAGAAAAAGTGAAAGAAAATCTAATATATACACACACATATACATTGTACAGCCCCTCATATATACATATATATATATATATATATATATATATATATATATATATATATATATATATATATGGTATACTG
>NW_015505227.1:1179805-1180058 GCF_001515645.1 Sinocyclocheilus grahami
TGTTACAACACAGTAGGGCTATTGCAGACAGAAACAATACTGTACAACATCGATGTTTCCTGTCAGCTTGATTTCTGAGTGGACTTTGCTGTTCCGATGAGCATGAACGGTATACGAATGGAGCAGTCACATGGGCCGCGAGCTACTTTACGGAGCACACACGCGCATAGAGCGGGATAACGCACACACAGAGCAGGATAATACCACAGTCTATGGATAATACACACACGCATAGAGCGGGATAACACACACG
>NW_015505227.1:1180510-1182033 GCF_001515645.1 Sinocyclocheilus grahami
ACGAAAATGAAGAGACATTTTAGCATAGTTTTTATTTTGTAAGCCACATTTCGTCTCGTTTTTATTCGTCAACGATATTGCATTATACATTTAATTATCGTCATCGTCACATGACCAGCATTTTCGTCTCGTTTCGTCTCGTTTTCGTCACGTGATAAAGGTTCGTTGACGACTATATTTAGTCATAATTTTTGTTGATGAAAGCAACACTACAAACAGTAGTCGGATGTTGTCCAGTTTATTGTCCAAAGAGCGTACGTTAGCCAGTACGATGGTGGGGATAGCTGGCTTGTGTGGGTTAGCCACTAGCCTAGCCCGGATACCTCCGCGCTTTCCCCTCTTCTGCTTCCTCTCGAGCCTCCGTTGTGGGCGAGATGCAGTAGTGGGGGTCGGTGATGGTGTGGCCCTCCGGAGCAGACCGAGATCCCGCAGCTCTAAGCTGCTATGTTAAGTTATTGCAATGAGAAACAAAGAAGGTCTGAAAGAAGTGAATTTGGGGAGTTTGGAAACAGCATCAACGACCCCAAGCTTAGTGCCCTCCATCTTCTGCAACAACTTAAGAACCTTCTCTTCAGCAATCCTTCGTCTGCGTGTTCCAGACTACCAGGAACTTCTCCACCCACTTCAGAATCGTCTCATCAGCGATCCTTCTTCTGCATGTTCCAGGTTGTCCGGATCTTCTGTACAGACTTCGGAACCTTAACCTTCAAGGTTCCTCCATGTTCCAGACCAAGGACCTTCTCCGTGCTCAGGAGTTCATCGTTCACCAGTGCTTCGTGTTCAATAATGTGAAATGGATCTGACTTCTTTCTTCCCCCTGCTATGTGGCCCAGGTCACCAAGTGGAAGATGTCGCCGCTCAGACTCGGCACATGACCAGGCGGAATGTAAATATCACTCTTTCCAGAGACCACTGGCATCAGTGTGTATTGTCAGTATATGATTATCTAATTTGCATTAGATTTTATATAGCTGATGTCAGTTAATAACAAATAATCTCTCAGTGTATTTGTTGAATTCAGAATAAGGTTTTCCTTATTACCTCCAAAGAAACTGCAGTTTGTGCATTGTGAAATACAGTGGGGAAAAAAAGTATTTAGTCAGCCACCAATTGTGCAAGTTCTCCCACTTAAAAAGATGAGAGAGGCCTGTAATTTTCATCATAGGTATACCTCAACTATGAGAGACAAAATGAGAAAAAAAAAATCCAGAAAATCACATTGTAGGATTTTTAAAGAATTTATTTGCAAATGTCAGTTAATAACAAATAATCTCTCAGTGTATTTGTTGAATTCAGAATAAGGTTTTCCTTATTACCTCCAAAGAAACTGCAGTTTGTGCATTGTGAAATATTATTACAATTTAAAATAACTATTTTCTGTAAAAATTACTCCAGTCTTCAGTGTCACATGATTCTTCCAAAATCATTCTAATATGCTGATTTGCTGCTGAAGAAACATTTCTTACTTTTATCAGTGTTTAAAACAGTTGTGATGCTTAATAGTTTTGAGTGATTCTATTTTT
>NW_015505227.1:1182948-1191210 GCF_001515645.1 Sinocyclocheilus grahami
CAATTGGTGGCTGACTAAATACTTTTTTGCCCCACTGTATTATTACAATTTAAAATAACTATTTTCTGTAAAAATTACTCCAGTCTTCAGTGTCACATGATTCTTCCAAAATCATTCTAATATGCTGATTTGCTGCTGAATAAACATTTCTTACTTTTATCAGTGTTAAAACAGTTGTGATGCTTAATAGTTTTGAGTGATTCTATTTTTTTAGGATTCTTTGATGAATAAAAAGTTCAAAAGAACAGCATTTATTAAAAATATAAATATTTTGTAACATGTAACTGTAGTGATTTCAATGTATGATAGCCTAACATGGGGCACCACTAAATGTAGTGATTTCAGTCTAAGTAGCACCATTGTCAGGTTCATGGACTGTCTGTGTCATGTTTTGCCCGTTTCTGTTCCCTTATTTGGTCATGTTCCTGTCCTCGTTTTGTTAATTAGTTTGATTATCACCCCATGCACCTGTGTTTCCCCAATTATCCTGTGTATTTAACTCCAGTCTATGCAGTCTGTGTTTATTCTGTGTTCCCTCTGTTCCCACGTCCAGCCCTGAGTGGGCTGTGGTTCCTACGTCCCGCCTGGAGAGGGCTCCGGTTCCTGTGTCCAGCCCAGAGGAGGCTCCCGATCCTGAGTTTAGCCCTGAGAACCCGGAGGCTCACAAATATCCACCCTCCCACCCACTCCTGCCTCCTCCACCACTGTCATCTGGCAGCCCCACTGCTCGCCCTCATCCCACCATCAATACGTTGCGAGCACTGCAGGTCTGCCATCCTCCAGCGTCGCCATGGCTGGAGAATCCCTCACCTCCTCCTCCAGCCTCCGAGGCCTGGACTCCGCCTCGGTCCGTAGACCCAGCGGCTCCCCCTCGGCTCCTAGCTCCCTCACCTCCACCGTCACCCGTCGATCCACCAGCTTCACCGGGCTCCCTCGTCCCTCCGGCTCCGCCTTTGTCAGGCATCGACCCGCCATCGCCTCAGGACTCCGCTCCTCCGGCTACACTCTCGTCGATCCTCGGCATCCCCCTGGCTCTTTGGCTCTCTGTCTCCACCTCGGGCTCCTCCACCACCTCCATTGCCCGGCCCCTTGGGAGTCGGCGGCCATTCCTCCTCCATGGCTCCTCCCTCCATCGGCTCCACCGTGGGTCAACATTATGGCTGTGGCCTGGGTCCAGCTGGGCTCCTCCTGCTCCAAGCCCCTCCTGTCTCCTCCCTGGCTCCTCCCTCCATCGTCTCTTCCCGGGACTCTGCCTGCCGGCCCCCTCCCGGACATCCGTCCTCCCCCTGAGCCTCCTCTTTAGTTCCCACCCATCCCCTGTTCTACGGTGCGAGGACGCACCTTCCGGGAGGGGGCGATATGTCAGGTTCATGGACTGTCTGTGTCATGTTTTGCCCATTTCTGTTCCCTTATTTGGTCATGTTCCTGTCCTCGTTTTGTTAATTAGTTTGATTATCATCCCATGCACCTGTGTTTCCCCAATTATCCTGTGTATTTAACTACAGTCTGTGCAGTCTGTGTTTGTCGTTGTTATCAAAGATTGATAAATGCAAGTGATTGAGTTGGATGTTACTAAGGACGTTACATGTTATCTCATGGAAAGAAAAATGTCTTTACGGTCACTTTTGATTAGTTTAATGCATCCTTGCTGAATAAAAGCATTTCTGTCTTTAAAAAAAAAAAAAAAAAACTTACAGACCCCAATGGTAGTTGAATGGTATTGTCTATTTATCATGCTTTCATGGTGATTTTTGTTCACTTTTGGAGTGCCTGGTCCCCATCACTTAGATCATATAAAAGAAAACCGCTTAAAATTTCTTCCTAACGTGTTCCACAGAGAAAAGAAAGTCAATCAGGTTTGGTACTACATGAGGGTCAAGTGATGAAAGAATTCATTTTTGAGTGAATTAATTCATTAAAATATGTGAAGAAGGATCATTCTGAGTATCAGCGTAGCACTCCATTTTAGTGCATCCAACTGGAATGATGAATCCAATTAATTTAATAATGAATGTGAACTATAAGATAAGGCTAAAAAGTAATTATCTCAGAAAATCTCCTTACTTGACTGAACTGAAAAACACCGTAGAACATTCAATCTGCTGCTCCTGCTATTAGCAGACCTGCCTAACTTACTTGTGTCTCATGTCCAGCATTTATTACAACCACCTATGTACCCTTGAACTGATAACCTATATTAAAAGCCAAATGCAAGGATGACGTGTTTGGGGTTACTGTCGCTTGAATACAAAATCTAATGATTCTTGCACCCACTTAGACCTATTTTTCCCCTAACTGGGCCACAGTGAGGCTTTCTATACATTATTTCAGCCAAAAAAACAGTATAATGTACAAGGGCAGTCTTTCCACCTTTGTGTGTTTATAGACCAGGGAAAGGCCCTCTGTTTCCCTCTAATAAAAATCAGCCTTGACCTTTAGACTTGACCTTTCTTTGTCACTATTTTACTGACATAAAATGTAAAACTGGGTGCTGTTTGACAGAAAATGTGGGGTATATATGTCACCACATTCTTCATAATGAACTTTTTATGGTATTTTTTCAGCAAACTGAGGATCCCATAAGAATTCATTCTCTTCTATCCAAATTTTAACCTTTACCATAACATAAAAACGTCAATGCTGATCTGAAATGTGTAAGAGATTCACCTGCGTCCTACTTATTCATGAAGGGCATAAGGAGAACAAAAAAAGAAGAGACACTTTTCACTAACAGCACAAAACATTCATTGGAATTTCCGCACAATAATGAAATAACATAGGAGGAATCCACAGTTTAGATTTTTTAGCTCCCAATTCAATTTGTAAACCAGGTAAAAATGCATGTGTGTTCACAAAATCAAAAATATTAATTTATTGAAAATAATATTGTACAGGCTAACTGCCTGATTTATAGATTTACCACTTTGCTTAATTTGGAATATATTGTTGCACTCAGAAATTCATGACACATAAAATATACGTAACTCAAACGCAAATGTAATTAGCCTCCAGTTCTGGACCATGTGTTACTTTATACCACACGACTAAAATCGTGCATTTTCAAGCAGCGTACGCTATTCTGTGTCAGCCGTGACACAAGGATATGTTTTCTACATGTATTTACGCTTTGATTTGAATGAAAATAGTGCATCTGTGCAGCGCGGCTGACACAGAAGGGTGTACGCTGCTTGCGTTCAGTGGTTATTCTCCAAAATGGCGCTATGGTAATGCGGAGAGACACAGAGGAGACGAATTGTTGAATAAAGTCGTTATTTTTGTTTTCTTCTCGTACAAAAAGTATTCTCGTCGCTTCATAATGTTACGGTTGAACCACTGACGGCAGATGGACTATTCTGATGATGTCTTTCATTCTTTTCTGGACCTTGACAGTGTAATTTACTTGGCAGTCAATCAGACAGTCACAAGCCTCCCGGTTTTTATCCAAAATATCTTAAATTGTGTTCTGAAGACGAACTAAGCTTTTAGGGGTTTGGAACGATATGGGAGTAAGTGATTAATAACATAATTTTCATTTTGGGGTGGAGTATCCCTTTAACATATCACAAACAGGGTTTCTTGGGGGGGATCTTAAGTCGTGGTTTACCACCAGCTTCTGGAACCACTAAAATTGATATTTCTTTCCTTAGAGGTTTTGCCCACAAATGCCCGAGATGTTAAATATTATAAGGATTTTTGGTCATACTCCCAGATATAACTAGAGTTTATTAGGAGAATAGGAAACAGAACGCTGTACTCTGAAGATTCAGAATGATGTCTGTTCTTGAGACAATGTCGCATGTGAAAAAGATTACACACACACACACACATACAAAAAAAGAGAATTTATTTTAATTGACTGCAGGAAGCAGTACTATTTTCATACACTGACATAGACTTTTCCATATGGTGTGTTTCCACCCATACAGTGGTGTGTTCACACGAATCAGCAAGGTTTTTGACAGCTGAAAGCTACGCATTATTTTATTTCCCGTGTGGTTCAAGTGGATCTTTCTTGATGATATTTAAACGTGATTCATACACTTGATGTTCACTCTGCTGGCTTTATGTCCAAATTGAAGTGACATAAGAACATAGTGGGTGTGCAGGTAGATGATGCTCAGGTTAGAGAAGAGATTTCTTTAACAGCATTCAGGTAAAAGGGCTGTAATTATATAACTGCTGTACTGTATAGACATGGGCGGCGCTCGGGAGGGCCAAGCAGGTGCTTCAGCACCCCCAAGAAAGACCAAAGCACCCCCATAGCACCCCCACACATTTTTTCCTGAAAGCAGAAACAGGCTATAGCCTGTTATATTTAAAAAATAAGTTTAAAATAAAAACAAAAAATGAAATAAAAACATTGGCTCATTATGCATGCATAACTAATGCAATCCAATTATGTGTGATTTTGAAATTGTGGCACTATTCCTAATATCATTCCATTTTAAAAATGGAGCGGTTCCTTGTGCCAAGTAATTAGGCCTGCCTGCCCCCGACTAAAGATTTTTCTTGTCAACTAGTCACATGTTTACATTAAATTAATTAATATAATGCCCTACTAAACCATCCTTTAATAAATAGGCCTAGGCATATTATAGCCTATTTCACGCTTAAGCTCGCGCATAAAGCTTGCCACAATGCACCGGAAAAAGTAATGATTATGAATGTGTCTGGGAAAAAGACGATGTTTTAATGATTTATTAGTAAACTGCTTTTTGAGTCAGGGTCGACTGCAAAGATGAAGTTGCCGATGCTGACGTGCCTTTATAATGGGCATGCCTTTAACAGAGAAATGCACCTTTTTATACGGAGTACGTTATCAGAGAATTTATTTTTTTTATTTGAATTTGTTTGTTTAATAGTAGACATTTCAAGCTTTCTATAGATGTATTTCTTATGTCTGTGAGGCATGTAGCCGATTCCTGTGACGCGTCAGTTCACGGTGACCGGGACGGCAGAAAGTGCATCCTGTTTATTTTCTCTATTTTTGTTTCTCTATTCTCTATTCGTTGTTTGCTATGATTTGGAATATTCACGGCACTAGTATCTTATTTTGAAGAATATTACTGAATATAAAAATGCAGTAAACAGAGATATTAAAGGGGTCATCGGATGCCCATTTTCCACAAGTTGATATTTTTCTTTAGGGTCTTAATGAAAAGTCTGTAACATCGTTTGGTTAAAATTTCTCAATGGTAATGTAAAAAATAACTTTTTTACCCTGTCAAAAACAGCTCTTTTCAGATCAAGCCATTTTTGTAGCATTTTCCTTTAAATGTTAATGAGCTCTGCTGACCCCGCCCCTCTCTTCCTACCTGCTCTCTGAGAGACTGTTTACTTTAGCCACATTCATCCTGAAACTTGCTAATTAGCACATTATTAGGAAAGGCGATTTGCAAAGATTCATTACAAAACATTATGCTCACTTCTTCTGTACATGAGGCTGGATCATGAACGATCTGCGCGAACATATACACATTTATGTAGATCGGGGGTGCATTCCCTTCAGAAACAATGAAATCCACTGCGAGTTCAGCACTCAGATGTCGGGAGTAAATGAAGACTGCTGTTCATTATTACATCCAACAACAGAACACCTCAATCGCTTAGGAGTCATTCTTGTCTACATCTGCTCCGGCAGTGAAACAATGGCGGACTGATGACAGCTCACTCAGGGCGGGTCTAAGGTAAGACATCAGTCCAGTCTGTGCTGAAACGCTACTGTCAATCAAACTATCGTGGGAGGGGCCTGTCTGTGGGCATCTGAGATCGGCTTGATTTGATAAAGGGGAAAACATTTAACCAGATTTTTTTTTAAAAACATTGGGTGGATTTTTATCATTATAGGGTGGTTGTGTACTAAGGGTTGAACGACTTCTGATTTTTTGAAGGCGACTTTTATGTGATGAAAGTCGAGTCGAAGTCGACTAGTCACTGATGACGTCATTAATGAACAAATAAGTCTGGAGCTGAGACAAACACCTTGTGCACAGCTATGGCATATGACACAGCACTGCCCACATGGCTGTTGCTCCTATAACAGCTTTTTTATCAGTTCTTTTGTCTTTGGGTCGTTATATTTCTCACAGATTTCTGCTCATTCTAAATCAGATACAGATAAAGTAGCACAGTAAAGATTACATTAATATGAATGCATTAGTGAGACAGCGATTGCGTGTGTGAATTAATTCTACCTGGCAGCGTCTCTCTACTAGTAGTGAAGCTGTGGAATTTACTAGTTATTAAGAAATATATGTTTGAACTTTTCAGTTTCTAAGTTATTTTATTGAAAAATCACAGAACAGTGTTGACAATACATTTCCGCGCTGAATGACGTATTTGGTGCATTAACACACATTTCAGTTCAAACAACTTGTAAAAGTGCATGTAGCATCCTATGACCCCTTTAACTTCTCCATTGTTGTGTTGTACAAGTATGATGGTTGGTCAATATAGTGTTTGTCCCGCCCCTCCTCCACTATGATTGGACGGCTGTATAAAAAAGGACTGTGACGAGCTCTGCGTTTTACCCAAAGTTAAAGAGTAAAAAATGAAAAATAGACATAGCAAATGAATCATTAAATATCATTATAATACGTCATAGTGCATAAAAATGCAGTGTCATCAGTTTGTCTAAAAGAATACAGAACGTTTAAATGTGTTAAGCACCATTTACACGTGGTAGGGAGCAGGTGTAAATTTCTTTTTCAAAAACATTTTCAAAATACGAACATTTTTATGAATCGGAAATTTTATGTCAGAATGACTTTCCCGAATGATTTACACAAAAATGTGTTCTGTTCGTGTTTCATGAATTAGGCCCATTAAATGAATGCCGCTTTATTGGGACAAAAAACCCTCCATATACCTACCCCTAACCCTGATATACTTCATTATGAGCATTATTTCCACCTTTCGAATATTTTCTTCATTGAAAGTAAATGCCTTTCTGATCTGACATATGATGGGAAAAGGGAGAAGAGCGAGTCTGGCAAATAGTGGATTCGAACTCTGGTCGATCATGTAAAAAAGCTGCCCCTATGCGCCTTAAGCCTGGAATACACTACACGATTTTTGCCCCGATTTTCTTCCGATTTACAGTCTGGAGATAGCTGATGCTTGTTGCTGAAAGTCAGAGTCAGTCTGCAGATTTGAGTTGACAGATTCCATAGAAAATCGCATAGTGTATGATGGTCACAGACTCCGGATTCAGAGCTTCAGATTATGGGTGCGTTTCAATCAGCTCCCTAGTTTAGTAGTCAGGGCACTCATCAGGAGTCGGCCATTTTAAGGGCTGTCTCAATCGCGAAGTCCTTCCATGTCTTGTCCAAATACCTGAACTTGCGGTCTTTGCACTTGACCACTTGACTACTTATATGACGAATTTCCTGTATTTGGTCCAAGTGTTCAAGTGCGCATGAAGACCACAAGTGTGTAGAACTTTTCATTACCTGATGGGACACACTTAAAGTGTTGTAAAAATGCAAGTGTTTGCAGAGCTTTATTTTTATTTCCAATACTTTGCATTTTATAATAAAATTTTAATGTATGTTAAGTAGTCTCTATAACAGATGACACAATTAAATTTTGTGGTGCTTCTAATTAAGTGATAACAAGCAGTTACAAATGTTGTACAAAATGATTAGCACCACTACTAATTTCCACCAATAAAACGTGCAACTCTTTGTTTTACTACCAAATTATATGTAATATCTAATTATTATTAATATTTAACATACATTGGAAAGTTTTTTTGGAGCTCATGCAAGCACACGCGCTCTCAAGTGACCAAGACCGCTAGTGTGGTTATTTGGACAAGGGGAAAGTCCCTTTCAAGGAAAGTCTGTTCACTCGGCGGCCATATTTGCAACGCCTCCGGGCAGCTCAAACAAGACCAAGTCCTATCTAAATAAATGGGGGAATCCTGAAATCTCAAAAACTGCCCTATGAACTCACAATTAAATTGCATATTTCAAATATTTCAGCAACATAATCTGAAATTAACTGCCCTATGATTGCTGTTTCTTATGCTCAAATAGCATAAGAGGAGTAAATAGCATAGGGAGAAACCTCTGTTTAAAGCACCTCCTGCTGGCAGAGAATGAATTTGCATTTTCAGTAAGTCCGTCTGATTTATGCAGCAAACATATTTTGCTTTTCCTATATCCACAGGCGCTGTGGATAATCTGCGGGCCGGGTAATAAAAAATGCATTCTTATTATTTGCGGGTGGGTCGCGGGTGGATAAAATAAATCATAAATG
>NW_015505227.1:1193094-1193859 GCF_001515645.1 Sinocyclocheilus grahami
TTTTACCACTGGACAAAGATTGATTACGTCTATACAAGAATGATAAGGTAAGTTATCAAAAAACAAAAACGCTCGCTTTGTTGCATCCAATGTGCACAACTTCTAGCTGTTGCGGTGCAACGTGACGTGTCAACGATCGCATCCGGTGTAGACACGCCCTGCGTCCGAAATCACATAGTTCCCTACCATAGTATGCGAAAAACAGTATGTGAGGCGAATAGTGTGTCCAAATTCATATTCGAAAACAAAAAGAACCTGGATGACCAACTACTTTCTGAAGTGTGCATTCAATGGCCACTTTACTATCCCATAGGCCACTGGAGAGGATTTATGAATGGCAGTGAAGCGACGCAACTGATGCAGGTAGTTCATGTGATAGTAACAACATGGCGGCTGTAGTATGTCCTTTTCATACTTTATAGAACATACTTTTTTAACAGTCGCAAAATAAATTCAAATGTAGTACCTACTCAGACAGTACACTATTTCGGAGGCACCGACAGTGTTAGCTAACAGGCACCAAAGATCTTAGCTATTCTGCTGTTAGATCTTGTGGCATATTTTGGCAAATGAAATCCAGTTGGTTATATAAAAAATTGCCTTTGATCTTCCAAGCTGTTTAATGGTAGTCAGCAGGTGTTGCAGTGCATCAGTCCAAAAAAAGTGAAATACAGCACATCCATCCATAATAAAAAGTGCCTCACACAGCTGCGGGGGGTGAACAAAGGCCTCCTGTAGCGAATCGATCCGTTTTTGTAAGAAAAA
>NW_015505227.1:1193869-1197387 GCF_001515645.1 Sinocyclocheilus grahami
AGATAGATAGATAGATAGATGCATTTCTAATATGCTCAGTGGCTTTACAGGCACAACGTTTGACATAAATTAGACTTTGTGTTCATTATTGTTAGCCTTTATTGTCAAGGAGGAGTGTGTTGATACATAAGGTATTACTGTATATTGTGTGTGTTAACACAATGCTGGTTGAGTAGTGAATTGATAAACCTGCAATTTTCCGTTCAGAACAGGGACGTCATTGTACTTAACCATCCCATATGTGCAGTATTCGCTCTTTAGATGTTTGTTCATTGTTCCCAGTGATTTACTAAATAAGTGTTCTGCTATCTCATGCTCAACATAATTACCATAATTATGTGGTATCCATGTTTTTAACAGAACAACAATCCTATTTCTTTTAGTCCCCATGGTAACTGTAAAGTGGTTTGCCCAAGACCAACTTAAGAGCTTCTAGAGTGGCAATTTGGGATTTACTTTTACTGTTAGAGTATAAACACAATGCTGGCAGGGGACCAGCATTAAATTACAGGCACCCCAAGCTGCTCATAAAATCAGATTCTTAATGGTAGCTGCCGGGATGCCAAATTGGAAAAGTTTTAAGGAGCAGATTCATGACTAACCTGTACCCCTTTTGGAAGTTTGCCTTGCCCTTGAATAAACGACAAGACTTGAGTTATGTAAATCTTCCTTAAGCTCTTCAGGTGTCTTCAGTAATTATTTTGTAAATAACTATAACTATAACTCAAACTCAAATTACCTCAGATTAAGGTAATGTTTTTTTTTACTGGAAACCAGTTGAACAGTTACAACAAACACGTGTAATATGTGAAAATGAATCTATTTTATTTCAGGCAGGCAGGAAAAAATAATGTTGCAAGAGTATGCAGCACCTCATAATAAAACATGACATTGTCATTGAATGCTTATTATAATAGTTTTGTTGAGGTATGCTGCTCTGAAAAAGTCTGGTGATATGTGCTGGTCCAAAATTGCTTCCTGCACAGTAAAAAATATATATATATATTAACTTGAAAACAAAGGTTATTGGAGTATGTTTTACAAGAAGATGCTATTTCAGTCTTTCTAGTTCAAAATGCCATGTTTAATTCATTGTGTTACTTGCCATTTCTAGGTAATTAATTGTGAAATTTACTAGCAATTTCTGAGTAAACAAATGTTTCCACACCAACTTTTTTTTCAGTGTATTGTTTATTTAATCAACTATGTGGCAAAGGGAATAGTGAATTAAACAATTCGATCATAGCAACTGTGTCATAAATGAATTGAAAGTGATTAGATAAAAATGACGTGTACTGTAAAATAATGTCAAGAAAACATCTATTTATTGAGCTGTCACAAGCTCCACACAATAATATTGTGGCCAGTCCGATTCGTGAAAAAGTGACTCTTATGAACAGAATCTTTGTAGTGAATCAAAAACATACAGTACTTGAGTTGGCGCTTGTAATGAATTGTTCAAAAAGACTTGGTATTTAGAATGAATCAGGCAAATCCTTCAATGAATTAACTCACTAAATTCATCAGAGCAGTTACTGAATAAACATCACCTAATCAAATCGGGAAGTGTGTACCCAGAAGGAGTAATAAACCATTCTGCCATAATCCAATTAACTGCACAAAGAACTGAATTATGAAAGATAAAATCAATACAAACCTCCCCTAAAGAGTAAATGAAAGGAACAACTTATCCTCAAACCTTTAGTGAACTGCCACAGTTTGCTCAGAAACTCAGTTTTCCATGTTTAATGACGATCTGGAGCAATTCCAGAGATGCTAACGTTGTCCAGCTCTGGCTCTCAATACATTTTTCTCACTTCATTTATCCTGGCTGCTTATGTGCTTAAAATGTCAACACATAGGTTCTGGTCCATTTCTCTTCTGTTTCACCTAGTCTTCTTGTTAAAAAATTCTGTCCACTTTCCGGGATGTACAGTTAGGGGCCCATCTGTGAGGTGTGAATGGAAAAACTGTCAGCAAGATGTGTTGAACAGCTAAAAGTTGTGAAAATGTTGACGCAAGCCGTATTTGTGCCCATGTCCAGAAATAAACCTGCTACCTGTTTTGGAGTGTCAATTCGGGTATTTAACCATCAGGACACCACAACTCCCTCAGCTGTCAATCAACAACATAGTCAAAGGTTTCTCCTAAATAAATTCATGGTAAAGCACAATTTATAGATTTCTAAATACCCAACAAAAGACTCTCTTTATGAGTCACTCAATCATTCAGAACTGAGTCGTTTGTGGAAAACTGTCGATTGTCTAAAGCAATATCATGCTGATTGTCTGAATCAGTAAAGCCGTTTGGATACGCTAAAAATTAGGCTTACAATATAGATCTACTGACAGCATAAAACATCAAATTATTCAGATATGCACAGCTTTAGAAACTTTTAAATCTTTGCAAATAGTTTAATAGTTTAAATACTATAAATATATTTGTATTACTGGTATTGAAGGTGGGAGAGAGCGCTGTACATTCACCCCCCCACCTACAATCCCTGCCGGTACGAGCCTCGAACCCACAACCTTTGGGTTACGAGTCCGACTCTCTAACCATTAGGCCACGACGTCCCATTAAACTCATCCTACTGATGAGTTTACAAGAAGCATACCCCAAATCAGATTGCTTTTGCTTTGTTTAATACAACTTAAAGCTACATTGTTGATGTAAACCACAATAGCAAAGTAGCAATCGCAATTGTAGAAGACCATTAAAAAACACATCACCTTTAACTTTGAGCTATCACTACCTTAAATTAATGTGTAATTGTTTGTGTGATGAATGGAACATTGTTTTCTTTCATTTATAATGGATGCTTGAAGTACTAAAGTTACTGGAGTAACACTTGGCCTACTTGGTTTTTAAGGCAATCGGTTTGCATGGTTTTAGCAGATTGCTGTTCAACTAAATACAACTAAGAAATTCCAAGTTTCAGTAAATGTTACATGAGTTAGCTCAATTTAAATAAATGTGTTGTTTGAAATACACACATAGTATATTGCACTTAACCATTTAGTTGTTGAAAATAGTAATTCTGTTACTATTACCAGAACTTGTATGTAAGTTTACAACACTAAATAAACCTTTAACCACTGATTTCTAGTCATGTCCTCTTTTGGAAGACCAAACAAAGTAGTTTCGCTTTCACAACAAAACACAGCGTCACACACGGCAGCTTTGAGTGAGCGGAGGCCGGCGGCTAGAGTGAGCGGCAGCCGGCGGATTCAACAAAGGAGCGGCCGGCGGGCTTGCGTACTACAGCGAGAATAAAAGTTACACCTTCTTTCTTTGCGTGAACATTTGGCCGGCGTTATGCAAATGTTCCCACATCGTGATGTAGACATGTGGGGGTGTGTTAGAACTAACCGTTTTAGGTAGGCGGGGTTGGACTCTGAACTTTTATAAAGAATATCTCTTTGGATTTGAGACTTTAGTCTTTGCAACTTTACAGATCTTCATTATGCACCAAGAGCTTGTAACACTTCAAAGAGAAAGGAAAAATTTTAATCGTA
>NW_015505227.1:1198191-1200223 GCF_001515645.1 Sinocyclocheilus grahami
GCAACCAGCACGGATCAGCTCTAGGCATGACGAAGCAGATATCGCCCTCTTTTGGAAGGCCAAACAAAGTAGTTTCGCTTTCACAACGAAACACAGCGTCTTCACGACATGGCGGCAGCAACAATACTACAGCGAGAATAAAAGTTACGCTTTCTTTCTTTGCGTGAACATTTGGGCGGCGTTATGCAAATGTTCCCACATCGTGATGTAGACATGTGGGGGTGTGTTAGAACTAACCGTTTTAGGTAGGCGGGGTTGGACTCTGAACTTTTATAAAGAATATCTCTTTGGATTTGAGACTTTAGTCTTTGCAACTTTACAGATCTTCATTATGCACCAAGAGCTTGTAACACTTCAAAGAGAAAGGAAAAATTTTAATCGTATCATATGACCCCTTTAAAAATATATCTAAATTATGACCTATGCTCTCAATGTCAAATGTAGAAACGCTAATTAATGCGTTCCTGACCTCAAGGTTAGATTATTGTAATGCTTTATTGGGTGGTTGTTCTGCGTGCTTAATAAACAAACTCAAACAGGTAAAAAAAGAGCAGCTAGAGTTTTTACTGGAACCAGGAAGTATGACCATATCAGCCCGGTTCTGTCAACTCTGCACTGGCTCCCTATTGAACAAGGAATACATTTTAAAATCTTGTTAATTACTTATAAAGCCCTGAATGGATTAGCGCCTCAATACTTGAGCGAGCTCATATCACATTATAGTCCTTCACTTCCACTGTGATCTCAAAACTCTGGCCATTTGATAATACCTAGAATATCAAAATCAACTGCGGGCGGAAGATCCTTTTCCTATTTAGTGCCCAAACTCTAGAACAATCTACCTAGCGTTGTTCGGGAGGCAGACACACTCTGTCAGTTTAAATCTAGATTAAAGACCCATCTCTTTAACCTGGCATACACATAACACACAATCACTTTTCTCTAATTCAAATCTGTTAAAGGATTGTCAGTCTGCATTAATTAGGTCAACCAGAACCGGGAACACTTCCAATAACACCCAATGTACTTATTAAATCGTAAGTATATGGCATTTACACAAATATTAGGCTATTTTCTTCTTATTCCGAGGTCACTGTAGCCACCCAGATCCAGTCCATATGCAGATCAGATGGTGGATTAGCACCTAGAGACGACCTCTACAGCCCTGAATGTCAGCTGAGACCACGTCAACTAGACAAACCCTAGAGACAGATTCCCTGTGAAGACCTCGTTGGCCATCGGCACAAGACCACAAGAACAAGACAAGTCCTCTGCACAATCTGACATGCGTTGCAGCCTGGAATTAAACCACACCATGCGTTTAGTCTGGCCGGAGAACTGGAACCCCGACTGAGTCTGGTTTCTCCTGAGGTGTTTTTTTCAGCATTTCTGCAACCGATGGAGTTTTGGTTCCTTGCCACTGTCGCCTTTGGCTTGTTTAGTTGGGGACACAATTTCTGGCAACATTGACTTGACTGCACAGACACTATTGGTAGAGAACTGAACTGAGCTGGACGATGACATCACTGAATCATTAATGAACTGACTTTAAAGGTGGGGTAAGCGATTTTTCAAAAACGCTTTAGAAAACTGATTCGGGCCGAATAGCAAAACAAACTTGTAGCCAATCAGCAGTAAGGGGCGTGTCTACTCATGATGTGGAGGAGAGAGCATGCAGTGCACAGGACGGACATTAGCCGAGCTGAGCGACAGAAAGATAGAGATGGCGGATAAAAAACAAAAGAGGAAAACATCTGCGGAACAAAAGAAAATCTTAAGGCAATAAGGCAAGAAGTAGAACCCGTGTAAATATTGGATCAGCTTTCCAGCACTGGAGAGAACTCAAGGAGCGGAAGGCCTGCGATCGGACGGCGAGGTTGCTTTGTTTCTTCTCGATAGGTGAGTAACACTGTGTCTGCGCAGCAACAGCTGAAGTCTGTCTAGTACACTGGACGCGACAAAGCGACCATTGAAAATAATTTGAAATTTGTGTCAATACGTCATAAATAGAACGCAGCAGCAGTTTTCTGTC
>NW_015505227.1:1200401-1208067 GCF_001515645.1 Sinocyclocheilus grahami
ATATATATATATATATATATATATATATATATATATATATCTGGTGTAGACAGCATCACTGTTCTATAGTTCTATAGTATTTTGTCATGCCGCGCCACTCACGTCCGGTGTTGACACGATGTAACATTGTTTTTGCTGTGTTTCACAGAACTAATCGTTGCCTGGGTTGCGTAAGATGGGTTGTTGTTAAGGAAATGGCATCCTAACACAGATATGGATGAGTGGGATGTTGTTTGTCAGATTGTTTTGCCTATTGCCTACCGAGAACAAGTGTTGAAACTGGCACATGACCATGAGTTATCAGGTCACTTGGGGGTGACAAAAACTTATAATCGCATCATCAAACATTTCTTCTGGCCTGGTTTGAAAAAAGATGTATCTCAGCATTGTCGCTCTTGTCATGTATGTCAGGTCACGGGAAAACCAAATCAAAAGATTCCACCAGCTCCATTAATTCCAATTCCTGTCATTTGCGAACCTTTTGAACATGTAATTTTGGACTGTGTTGGCCCTTTGCCTAAATTGAAGGCAGGTAATCAATTCTTGTTGACCATTATGTGTTCCGCAACTCGTTTTCCCGAAGCCATTCCATTGAGAAAAATCACTGCACCTGTCATTATTAAAGTATTTATCAAATTCTTTTCTACATTTGGACTGCCAAAAGTTGTACAGACCGATCAGGGAACGAACTTTCTTTCGAAAGTGTTCAAACAAGTGTTAGAAACCTTGGGTATCACACATCGAATTTCGAGCGCATACCATCCTGAAAGTCAGGGCGCCATAGAACGTTTTCATCAAACGTTAAAGTCGATGTTAAGAAAGTATTGTCTGAGCTCTGGTAAAGAATGGGACGATGGAGTACCCTTAGTACAGTTCGCTGCTCATGAAGCGACTCAAGAATCTCTAGGTTTTAGAGAAAATCTAAAAGTCGCGACATACATTTACATGTAGGTTTTCATTACTGTATTAGACACACCAGGCTAGTGCGAGAGGTGCTCATTTTGTATGTTTTGTTTGATTAGTTAGAGTAAGGTTAGGCATGGCGTCTTGTACGCTGAAGATGTTTGTTTCTACATGTTCTGTTGTTAGATAGTTATGGTTTGGTTAACCTTAGCTATTGGGAGTTTTGTTTTTGTTTAGTTTTTTGATTTAAGCATCTCTCTCGCTCCTTCCTCTCCTCCAACCTGCTCCCGACTGTCATTCATTGATTGTACATATTGTAAATATTTACTTTAATACTTCACTCTCTCTCAAGCACTTTAAAAGAGAATTAAACATTGTGACTAAATTATTAATTTTGTGGCTGGTTTTCTTCCTTGTGCAGCTCCTTCCCATCTTGATATACACACACCTAAAATTTTGTATGTTATATCTAACAATATTCCTAGACGAACCATAGCTGATTGATGAGGGACGTAACAGTGGCCAATATGAGATTCAAGTGTGAACAGGTTACGGTCCCACACTGACCCACATGTGCAATAGAACGCTGTCATAAGGAAGTGAGCATGGAGGTCACTGAAGTCAATATTTACACATTCATTTATAAGGTGATGTGCTGTGGAAGACAGTGAAATCATGCACAGGCGATAAGGAGGACGAAGACGAGGATTAGGAGAATTTTTTTTTGTTTAGTTTTCCCTCGAGTTTTGCTTGTATAGAGATGTTACAATACTTAGTTCTAACACTTCACTGTCCCTCCATTGACTAACTTGGACATATGCATCCAGTGTTCGCACTGGACACATACAATTAAGCCTCTGCTGGTCGGGCTCCCTAAAGGGAGGAGGATAAAAAGCCTGGAGTACGACAGGCCGTGGTGTAAAGGAGGGGACCTTAGGGACATACCCCGCATGAGGGTACAAAAAAGCTTTGGCCAGACCAGGCGCAAAGTCGAGATAGGAAGGAGCCACAGAAAGGGCCTGCAGATCCCCAACTCTCTTTAGAGAAGATATAGCAAAGAGAAACACAGTCTTTAACGTAATAAGACGATCTGATATCTCCTTGATAGGTTGATAGGACACTGCAGAGGAAACGTGTAACCAGGGGGTCCTTGCCCACTGAGTGACCATCAAGAGGGGTGTAGTAGGCCACTACAGCTGCCACGTAGACCTTCAGGGTGGAGTGGGTTAACCCCGCGGAGAAACGGGCCTGCAAGAACTCCAGCACTATACCAACCGGACAGTTAACTTGGTCAAGCAGGCGGTCTCCGCACCATGAAGTGAAGAGTATCCACTTCAGGGCGTACAGTTTCCTCGTTGAGGGAGCTCTAGATTGGAGGATGGTCTCAACAACCTCGGTTGAGAGACCAGAGACTATGAGTTGTGCCCCTCAGGGGCCACACCTACAGCTTCCACAACTCTGGGCGGGGGTGAAATATCATACCCTCCGCCTGGAGATAAACGTGCCTGCATCGTTGTCGAATCCCAAACCCCGCCCAGATAAGTGGTCCTCTGTAATGGAGAAAGCACACTTTTTTTGGCGTTTAGTCTTGACACCAACTTTTCCATATGAGCGAGAATGGCATCTCGATGCTGAACCGCCATCTGCTCTGATTGAGCTAAAATCAACCAATCGTCGATGTAATTGAGTATGCGGATGCCCTGGAGTTGCAGAGAAGCCAGAGCAGCATCCACACACTTCGTGAAAGTATGGGGTGAGAATGCTAGGCCGAAGGGAAGGACCCGATTTTGGTAAGCTTTGCCCCTGAAAGCAAACCTCAGGAACTTCCTGTGACTGGGAAGGATGGAGACATGGAAATAAGCATATTTTAGATCTATCGTGAAAAACCAGTCCTCGGACCTGATCTGAGACACGACCTGTTTGACAGTGAGCATTTTGAACTTCAGATGCATGACTGAGCGGTTCAATAGCCGCAGATCTAAAATTGGACGCAACCCTCCATCCTACTTTGGAACGATGAAGTACCGGCTGTAGAACCCGGACTCCCTGTCGAGAGGAGGGACCACCTCGATGGCCTCCTTCCTCAAGAGAGTATTGACTTCTTGTTCTAATACCAGAGCCTGCTCTGGGCCCACTAATGTGAGAAAAACCCCTTTAAAAGGCGGCGGCGAAGCGCCGAACTGAATGCGATAGCCTCTTTCCACAGTTTGCAGGACCCAACGAGATACATTTGGCAGTAGTTTCCACGCTGCTAAAAAATCTACTAAGGGAACCAGTCTCTCGAGACTGGCCTCTGGTGTATTTGGAGCTGCTAGCTGGGTTCCCTGAACCGGCAGACCGGCAGGAGATCACCCCTGAAGTGGTGGCGAGGCTCTTGGCTCCGCTACATTCCCGGGCAGAAAATACAGAGAAACCTTCGCTGGAGACCGCTGCGAACCTGGAACACTGGCAGGGTTGGCAGAACGGTTTCCTGAGGGTGCTGAGGAGAGACGGATACCGTGTAATGCGGTGTACCCCGCTCTTCCCCAGTAGGGGCCGCCCTCAGCAGTCCTGGGCTTACATCTGTCAGGACCGCTTCGTCGAGGGCTTCCTCAACTGAAGCACGACCCTCAGATCGGGCCTCGCCTTAGAAGCCCCTGACTTAGAGCACCACCGTCCTTGGTCCCACTGCGGGGGAGCGCGAGTGGCAACGCTCTGTTTTTGGACCTCCCTATATGAGGAGCTGGTACCCGGCTGGGGCTGCTCCCGCCCAGCAGCCCCCAGAGCTATAGAACAGCGAGGGAGAAACCGCTGGAATGCCGCTGCCTGTTTACGAGCCTCCTGGTATCTGTCAACGGCGGAATTGACGGCATCACCGAACAGACCAGAAGGTGCAAGCGGGGCATCCATAAGGCAGACCCTGTCCTTCTCTTTCATATTGGACAGGGTCAACCATAAATGCCTCTCCGCTTCCACCAGAGCTGCCATGGACCGCCCAATAACACGGGCAGTCTCCTTGGTGGCGCGATGAGCTAAATCAGTGGTTCTCCTTAGTTCTAAGATATCATCTGCTTTAACTTGCTCGCCTTCATCTATCTCTTTTAGCAGGTCGGCTTGGTACACCTGTAACACTGACATAGCTTGGAAGGCAAGACTGGAGCCTTCAGAGACGATGCCGCGCCAGGTGACAGATAGCTTGCAAGCGTCTGCTCTACCTGGGGCATCGCTCTGTAACCGCATTCACTCAACCCCCCCACATTTCCATAGTAATCAGAGGCAGGGACGAATAAGCGGGCCAAGAATGGTTTCTCCCACGATCTCGACACCTCGGTGTGGAGATCGGGAAAAATTGACAGGCTTCGGCATGGAGGTAGCGACTTAGCCCATCTCCATTCCCTCCATTGCTCTACCTGGGGCATCGCTCTGTAACCGCATTCACTCAACCCCCCCACATTTCCATAGTAATCAGAGGCAGGGACGAATAAGCGGGCCAAGAATGGTTTCTCCCACGATCTCGACACCTCGGTGTGGAGATCGGGAAAAATCGACAGGCTTCGGCATGGAGGTGCCCATTGATTCGACTGATTACACATATGATTCAGAGCTTGGTATCGCTGAAGGCGTTCCCCTAGCGTTTTCCGACGCAGCTCGAGTTCCCAAAGGGGAACTACAGAGAGTTTTATAAATGAGACCCCAGGCCTGTATCTGAGTTAGGACTACTTATGGAAGTGGCCCAAATTCGAATAAAAAAGATGAGATTTCATGTTGTCTGTGTTGTTGACACTTTTGACAACAGATGTGAGTCACATGTGAGCAAAAAAAATCTGATTTGGGGCACTTTTGCCTCCAGTCTGAATGTATCCCTTGAGAGTTTCGGAAGGAATCTCAGACTGTGTTCTGATTTGCCAAGATTCACCTTCAATCTAAAGTCAGAGATTTTAATATTATCTCAAATATTTCTTATTAAATTATTCAGAAATCAAATGATTTGAGCTAATTGCAGTGTGTCAACAATTACTACCCCCCCCCCCCCCCCCGTTATAATTATGCAGCTGTTATAATTATAGCTGAATTCTGGCTTTGAGTCAAAAAGGTCCAGAACCACTATTCTTAGATAAGCTTTATACTTCAATAAAACATAACTGAGAACTTCATGAAGGCTCTTAAGAGATGAAAGGTTTTGAGCAATATTATTTTGCTCTGTGGGCCTTTCAGTCATTAACACTGGCAAGAGACTATCAAAATCGAATTATTTTGTATGATAAATAAATAAACACCCCCAAATAGGAATTCATTGCCTTAAATGTTAATCTGAAGCAACATTGCATATCGTCTAGCACACCACTATCTGTCAACACACAAACAAATGACATTGATAAAAAACAATGCTAATCCATGAGTGTAAATCCATATAACTGCATCTAGGTAAACAGCATTAGAACAAATATACACCCACATCACTGGATGACACTAACAGATACTGATTGACACAATGAGATGCGGTTATATGCTCTCAAATCTGCTGTAATAGGGCATAAGTCCACTGACTGTGACCATACTCCTGTTTCAATGAATTGGGATAAGTGGTTTACAACCTTTCATTATAAATATATATTTAGTTTCCTTGTGAAATTAAAGTTTAGATACGGTATGATGTTTCCTCTCATATGCCCTCAGGGGACAAATAAATAGACAGCGTGAACACAGTCTCTCTGTTTTGAGGTCGAATTCATCCAGTTTGTGCTAATAGTGCCCAATGGTTTTTGACCTGATGTCTCCCAGGCAATTGTGTCTCAGGAGTACAAGGTTGTGAACCCAATCTCATCATGTGGACATAGACATTGTTTGACCTTTACGAATATGTGTGCATTTGCATACACTTATGGTGAAAGCCTTTAAGACCTTTTAGAGCAAGAAAACTAAACTGTCCCTCTAAATGCATTCTCAGTTTTTGTAAGTCTCTTCAAGCTTCACTCAGAAGAGATATTAATCATGCATGCACCCTCAAGCGACGACAACTAAGCAATCTTTACAAATTTGAAACAATCTAACCTCACTAGTGCAATTAAACCTTCCAAATAATTGAATTATCATAAACATCAAGAAGAGCATTTGACACAATATTGTAAAATGCTCCCTGTTTGCACGCGATTTCCCTGTGGACTTCTTTTTTTATGCAATAAATTCATTACTTTTAAACAAGATGTAAAGGTTGTTAGCTGGAAACTTAAATGATATAAAAACTTTTAGATTTAATTTGACTCAAAAATCAAAGAATGCTAATATAAACTCAATCATAATTTCTAATATTATTCCTCTAAGAATTCTTCAAGAATCAAAAAAGATTTATCAAGATCTTACTAGAAATTCCACAAGCAATTGTTTTGCCTTTCTTTTATGTATTTTTGACATGAAGAATTTTACTGAATTCAACTAATTTAAAGCATCAAATATGTTATTTAAGATTTAATAACTCAGAAATACAAAGGGGTGTGATATCATCCATCATTTGCACAATAACCCCTTATGCAAAGAAAATATATTTCCTTATAGATGAGCAATCAATATATTTAATAATTTAATATAGGCTATATTAAAAAATATACCGAATAATATATTGTGTTAATAATAACAAAAATATGATACAAAAAGAATTGCCACTTTTAATATATTGAAAATATGTGACAATATATTTACTTATATATCATAATATATTTCATTTTACATTCAGTAGTACAATTCATAATATATAGATACTGTACACATGATAAAATATGGTAGTGTGTGTATTAATACATTTGAACAAATATGTACTAGGTTCACATTTATATGATATGTATGCTCAATATAGGTACACAACTATGAGGAAAATATGAATTGAAATATATCCATATATTTGTATTTGGTGATATTTTATATATTTATATTTGTAAAATCCCTTTTTCCACCCACCATGTTGCTACTTTAACAAGGCATCCAATGGTCCAAAATCCTAACATTTTTATATTTGTAAACACGTTTTTCTTATATACCATTATGCAAACAATAAAGTCAGTGTTAACTCATAAAATCAGTGTTAACTCATGAAACAGAAATGAACTAAAGGTCTTAAGATTATTACATGCAGAAATAGTGCAGTTTTCGTCTTTATTGCTCTCTCTCTCTCTCTCTACATACATGTATATATATTGTATCAATATATAGCCATGCATGGTTCATGCATATATTGCAGTGCAGTATATTGAAAATATATAAACACTAGTTTTCCATATATGGAAATGTATTATGTAATATTTCACGTAATGTTTTCCAGTATATCTCCATATAGTTTGTTTATAAGGGATTGACCAGTCCTGTTTCTTTCTGACCATATATGGAGGTTTTGTATATGTAAACACAAGGTGGATTACAAATAGGCTACCCTTACCACATGTATTATTTTGCATAGTAAAACAAAAAGACTTTCATAATGCTAAGGAGAGGAAAAACAAAGACTTATTTAATTGAAATAGAGAGCAGAGAGAAAACAAGATGGCTTGCATTCTATTTAAAGGGACATCTCATGCCAATAGCACATTGCCTTAATGACATTAAAGCATGTCAACATATTCTGTTACACCAAATACACAAAATAATGATCTTTAAAAAAGCATCATATGACCCCTTTAAATGTGATGAATTTTGCAGCATTAATACTGTTAAAGGGGAGGTTGATTGCAATTTCACTTTTTTAAGTCAAGTCAAGTCTGCTTTATTGTCAATTCTTCCACATGTACAGCACATA
>NW_015505227.1:1208229-1248411 GCF_001515645.1 Sinocyclocheilus grahami
CCTACCATTAAAAGCCGTGCTTGCACAGGTTCTGAGCGATCCTCTTCACTAATATCCTCTATGTCTCAATCGGGCTCAAATTGATAAGCAATATAGACGACGTCATTGTTTACAATACAACAGGAGCACATGCCGCTATGCTGAGGGGCGGGACAATTAGACACACTCTAGAGGCGGTTTAGCCAATCACAACACACTGGGCCAGCTAATCAATCAGAGCCCATTGTGTATTTCTGAGGGAGGGGCTTCATAAAAGCAGGAAATGATCAGCGTGTTCAGAGGAGAAGGGACAGAGCGGTGTGGAATAAAGGTAAATTATGTGAAAAATAATGAATTTTTTAACAAACGAAGCATTAACACATGTTAGACTGCACCCCATAAACAC
This sequence comes from Sinocyclocheilus grahami, assembly GCF_001515645.1. Lineage (NCBI taxonomy): Eukaryota > Metazoa > Chordata > Actinopteri > Cypriniformes > Cyprinidae > Sinocyclocheilus > Sinocyclocheilus grahami. The sequence goes on from NW_015505227.1 coordinate 1,208,615, forward strand.
AATCAAGCCTAGAAAAAAAACAGTCAGCCATCCCTTTAACACTGAAATGACTAAAGCTGAATAATGACATTATTGTCTTCTGAAGAGCTGCGTATAGCTGAACTGAACTCATTTTTACACAGTTATTGAACTGAACTGAATCAACACTGACTTGTGTGAATAATAACAAAAGCTGCTTTAGAGCAGAATTTGTGTCATATTTCATGAAGTTTACATCATTAATTCTGCTATTTTCCTGTTTATACTGTGAAGCTGCTTTGAAACAATTTGTATTGTATAAAGTACTATATAAAAATATATCAACGTGACTTGAAAAGTGGCCGTTACACACCAGAATGTAGCCAGATAGTAAGTGAGTTTGCTCAAACAAAACCTAAACAATAAACAACCAAATGATCACAATAAGAGCAAGAACTTGTATGAAGAACATTAAAGGGGTCCTGTTATGCTTTTTCACTTTTTCAACTTTAGTTAGTCTGTAATGTTGCTGTTTGAGCATAAAAAGATCTGCAAAGTTACAAAGCTCAAAGTCCACTTTAAAAGGAGATATTTTATTTAACAGAAATCACTTAAATAAAATACAACGAACGACTCGTTTGGACTACAACGCATCGACGAATGGGAAGAGACCTGGTTGAGCTGCACTAGAGAAGGCAACGAGTGTTATCACTATGTCGGAGACACGCTAGCTTTCCCAAGGCAGACGAACTTAGAGTGGTTACAATCATCCGGGTTTAAATCGCGCTCAAATTTATTTGATATTGACGCAATATTTACACTGAAGCTCGCAGGCGGCTATGGTAAGGGGCATGACATTTCCCGACCAGGCGCAGAGTCATGCCAATCACAACACACACTGGCCCAGCTAACCAATCACAGCACATTTCGTATTTCAGAAGGCGGGCCTTCGTTTGATACAGGAACTATTCGAGCCGTTCATGCGAGACTGAGGAGAGAGGTGTTGTAATAATGTAAAATATGTGGAAAATAATGTGTTTTTCGAACAACCTAGTATAAGAGCCTATTCTAGTACACCCCCAAATTCACAATAAGAACAAGAACATGTATGAGGAAGTAAAATGGGGCACTCAGGGTGTTGTTTAGTACTATGCATACAAAGTAATTCCTCTTGGTGTTTATACAGCTGCTTAAAGAAAGTAATGAGGTTCAGTGGCAGGTCTACTCTGCGCAAGACTCAGTTAACAGTGGTCAAAACAGCGTTGCAAGTTAGCAATATAGCCATCCCAAGAGTCTAAGTTGTTGCACTGCACATTTTTAATGCTAAAGAACTTGCTTGTGATGATACAAGCATGTTTATAGACTGCTGTGTTTTATTTTCTGTCTTATTACTGTTTTGTGTGTGTGTTATGTGTAAGATGCTACCAGAACATAACAATCAAGGCTCTTGAGGTCCTTGCACAATATTTACACACTAACAATCCGATTTCCTCCAGTGGCACAGCGATGTTAACATTATGCATGATGGAAGTGGGTTTTCACGTCAGTGAGATGCTCTTGAAGCCTCTGCACACACTCTACTGTAGTCGAGTTCTGGTAATTGGAGAACTTTAGCAAGTGGAGCTTGTGTGAACAAATTGCAAATACTCCTCTCAGTCAACAATTTGATCTCACAATGATGTCACCATGAGCTCACATGATTCTCATGGTGTGGTCACAATGTGAGGTCACTGCACACTCACTGTGCGCTCATACTGTGGTCAATGTGAGGTCACTGCACACTCCCTGTGCGCTCATACTGTGGTCACAATGTGAGGTCACTGCACACTCACTGTGCGCTCATACTGTGGTCAATGTGAGGTCACTGCACACTCCCTGTGCGCTCATACTGTGGTCACAATGTGAGGTCACTGCACACTCACTGTGCGCTCATACTGTGGTCAATGTGAGGTCACTGCACACTCCCTGTGCGCTCATACTGTGGTCACAATGTGAGGTCACTGCACACTCACTGTGCGCTCATACTGTGGTCAATGTGAGGTCACTGCACACTCCCTGTGCGCTCATACTGTGGTCACAATGTGAGGTCACTGCACACTCACTGTGCGCTCATACTGTGGTCAATGTGAGGTCACTGCACACTCCCTGTGCGCTCATACTGTGGTCACAATGTGAGGTCACTGCACACTCACTGTGCGCTCATACTGTGGTCAATGTGAGGTCACTGCACACTCCCTGTGCGCTCATACTGTGGTCACAATGTGAGGTCACTGCACACTCACTGTGCGCTCATACTGTGGTCAATGTGAGGTCACTGCACACTCCCTGTGCGCTCATACTGTGGTCACAATGTGAGGTCACTGCACACTCACTGTGCGCTCATACTGTGGTCAATGTGAGGTCACTGCACACTCCCTGTGCGCTCATACTGTGGTCACAATGTGAGGTCACTGCACACTCACTGTGCGCTCATACTGTGGTCAATGTGAGGTCACTGCACACTCCCTGTGCGCTCATACTGTGGTCACAATGTGAGGTCACTGCACACTCACTGTGCGCTCATACTGTGGTCAATGTGAGGTCACTGCACACTCCCTGTGCGCTCATACTGTGGTCACAATGTGAGGTCACTGCACACTCACTGTGCGCTCATACTGTGGTCAATGTGAGGTCACTGCACACTCCCTGTGCGCTCATACTGTGGTCACAATGTGAGGTCACTGCACACTCACTGTGCGCTCATACTGTGGTCAATGTGAGGTCACTGCACACTCCCTGTGCGCTCATACTGTGGTCACAATGTGAGGTCACTGCACACTCACTGTGCGCTCATACTGTGGTCAATGTGAGGTCACTGCACACTCCCTGTGCGCTCATACTGTGGTCACAATGTGAGGTCACTGCACACTCACTGTGCGCTCATACTGTGGTCAATGTGAGGTCACTGCACACTCCCTGTGCGCTCATACTGTGGTCACAATGTGAGGTCACTGCACACTCACTGTGTGCTCATACTGTTGTCAATGTGAGGTCACTGCGCACTCACTGTGTGCTCATACTGTGATCAATGTGAGGTCACTGCGCACTCACTGTGGTCACAATGTGAGGTTACTGCACACTCACTGTGTGCTCATACTGTGGTCACTGTGAGACCACTGTCATATCATTGTGTTAAACTCATTCTTTTAACTGTGATCTAAAAATTCTCTAATATTGGTCAGTAATATCACAAACAATGTAGAATTTCATCTTTTATTTCCTTCAAAGTATTTCTACAATTCAGTTTCCTTGTTCATTTTTATTTATTTTCAGTTTGGTGTTGGCATTTGACAGACATTTCAATTTAACAAATACATTCTGCTTCTGGTGTTGTTTTGATGACTCCTTTTCGATTCTTAACTTCGATTTCTTTGTCCCCTTGGAAAGACTTGACACATCCTGAAACACAGAGAACAATATGTAATTGCAATCAGTTACTAACAGAAAATAACTATTAGTTAAACAAAATATGAAACAAATCATGCATCCATGCTTCCACAAAACATGCTTGTATAGTTACTGAAATTCGATCCCGAGGTAGTAATGTAGTCTAGTAATGATCTGATTTGGGAAGTATAACAAATCATAAATACTGATATGCAATCTAAAGCCAGGGACACACTTAATGACTAACTGAATAATTCTAAGACTGAACTGAAAACACTTACTTATTTTAAATGCTGACTGTAAACACCAACTGAACGCAAAACTGAAATTTGATCCCGAGGTAGTAATGTAGTCTAGTAATGATCTGATTTGGGAAGTATAACAAATCATAAATACTGATATGCAACCTAAAGCCAGGGACACACTTAATGACTAACTGAATCATTCTAAGACTGAACTGAAAACACTTATGATTTTAAATGCTGACTGTAAACACCAACTGAACGCAAATGGCTCGGACACATTTGGGTGAGATCAGTTTTAAGTATCAAATTACATTCATAACCAGTCTTACAGTTGTGTAGTGTGTCCCTGGCTTAGCTAATTAACTAATTAACTTAATAATCTCAGCTGGCAAGATGGCTGGTTCACATGTACCTGGCTAACACGTGTACCTGACTAATTTGCTAACATGGTGCCAGGCCACAGTGCATATTGGTATTATAATATCATATTAGCATATGTGAATAGCAATTAAAGAAGCCACTCACCATTTCTCCAGTGTAACAATTCCCCAGTCAACAGTCCCTAACACAAATGTACATCACAATAGTGATGGTTGTCTTCTTCTTCGTTGGAGTTTTACGGCAGTTGCCATCCATAGTGTTGCATTACTGCTATCTGCTGTCTCACTTTAGGTTTCTAAGGTTTATCTCTCTATATACTTTAGACATGTAGAACATATCTGCATTTCTGCATCAATGGATGTAATGTGTGCTGTAGGTGCGAAACTTTTAGTAATCTTAACCAAGATGTAGATGATCTTATCCCCGGTGACTAATATCTGAACTGCCTTCTCTCAACCTGCTCAAAATTTGAAACTCACAAAGAGCTCACATACTACTCACACCGTGAGGATCGCAGTATGAGGATCGTTTGAACTCACAATGATTTCATATACTACTCACACCATGAGGATCACAGTATGAGGATCGTTTGAACTCACAATGATTTCATATACTACTCACACCATGAGGATCACAGTATGAGGATCGATTGAACTCCCAATGAGCTCATCTATTACTCACACTGTGAGGATCGCAGTATGAGGATCGTTTGAACTCACAATGATTTCATATACTACTCACACCATGAGGATCACAGTATGAGGATCGATTGAACTCCCAATGAGCTCATCTATTACTCACACTGTGAGGATCACAGTATGAGGATCGTTTGAGTTCATAATGAGCTCATATACTACTCACACCGTGAGGATCACAGTATGAGGATCGTTTGAGTTCATAATGAGCTCATATACTACTCACACGGTGAGGATCACAGTATGAGGATCGTGTGAAGTCACTGTGATCATCGCATGATCTCACATGTTGACTGGGCTGTTTGTGTGTGTGTGTGTGTGTGTGTGTGTGTGTGTGGATGCTTACTCAGCCTTTAAAATACTATAAGGAGGTAACTGGGTGGTGGGTGCTTCATCTTGGTTTAACCCAGTAAGTAAACCTAAGTTCTCAAGGACATCGTAAAAAAAAAAAAAAAGGAAAAAACTGCAAGTGCTGCAGGTTATTGGTTCACTTCCCTAGACATCCAAAATGTTTATGTTGGGTGTTCCATATGTTCAAACCAAGCAGGTCTATAATGTGGCAAGAACCCTATCTGTTTTTCCCATTCATCTCAAATGCATTTGCTTGCGGTAATATAACATAATGACAATGCTGGCTGGCTAATGTCATCACAGTCTAAACTTTCATGTGTCTGTGATATAAAAGGCAGCAGACAGGGAGTCAGACAGTGTTCATTGTACACTTTACAACTCCATAAAGAAATCTTGTAAAACAGGCTACTATAAAATAGCCTGCTAGTTTCCTGCACCATTTTCATCAACAGTGCTTCTGTTTCATGAATAAACAGCTTTGATCAGCCGGCTGTTTTCAGTGAATCAAAAACATGCGCATGCGACTCTTATGAACTGATTCTTTTAAGTGAATCAAATGCAAAAAGCATCAACAGAAATTTGACCTATTGACTCTTACGAGCCAGTTATTTTAAGTGGACCAAAAACATACAGCACTACCACTTCACAAACATGCAGCTCTTTTGAGTCGATTCTTTTTAGAGAATCAAAGCATGCACCGTGACCAGAAACTCAACCTATTGATCAAAAACTTTCAGGTCCAATCAGACCTGTGCAGCCTGATTTGAAACAAATGACTCTTATGAATTGATTATTTTTGGTAAATCAAAAATACACAGCGCTACCAACACAGTCCGATTCACAAACAAATTACTCTTATTGGCCTTGACTTTTTTTTACTTTTTGACTATTTAAAGAGCAGAAAGACACCTTAAAAATGAGGCAAAGTCAAATATAAATGAATTATCCTCACAGTTTAAGGACAGACATTTAAATCAACACTGAAGTGTCATGGTCCTCTAACAGCATAATCAACTCCTCTGAATAGTTGGAATCTTGCACAGAGCACTTGTTAGATGAATAATCCACAAATGGTATTCACAAGCATAGACATAATTTAATATTTTTGGGAACCAAACTTTCTAAGCACTTTTTAAACATCCTCTTCTGCTTCTATTTCTTAGGTCCGTCCCCTTTTTCTTTTTCCTTGCGGGTTCCATGTCAGAGACTGGTGTTTTCAAGGTGTGGCCAAGTCATCCCCTCTTCCTTCTCAGGATCTCTTGTTCCATAGGACGTTCCAACATCCTAACTGCTGCTAATAGAGTGCTGAGTAACTTCCCTGACAACTTAATTAACAAAAACAATAAATTACAAGATGTCTATAAGAGAGCAGTTATATCTGCTGATTGCTAAGGGATGTGCTAACCAGTGGATTCAGAGCAAGAAGATGCCTGAGAACAGACGATTATTTTATTCTCCATGTTAGAATTTGGCCTTGATTTCCCAGTTGTAATCATAAATTGTAAAATGGATCCAGAAACAAGTTCTCTTAGGTTGATATGATCCCAAAGTGCCCACTGACTCTCTTGTGGAGATGTAAAACTGTGTTGCTACCATTTGAATAAGAGCCACTCATGGTCCCACCTCCACAGGTCATGGTTGCCTGGCTAAATAACACTGCTGTTTAATTTCCCTTACATAATATGAGTAGTCCATATTAATTAAGCCTTAAAGGGGTCATATGATGATATCATTTTTTCCTTTCTCTTTGGAGTGTTACAAGCTCTTGGTGCATAAAGAAGATCTGTAAATTTGCAAAGACTAAAGTCTCAAATTCAAAGAGATATTCTTTATAACAGTTAAGAGGCAGCCACCCCCCCCCTAAAACGGCTCGTTCGAACACGCCCCCACATATCTACCTCACTATGTGGGAAGATTTGCCTAACGCCGCCCAAATGTTCACGCAAAGAAAGAAGGCATAACTTTTTTTTCTCACTGTAGTATTGTTGCCGCTGCCGCCGCCATGTTGTGAAGACGCTGTGTGCTTCATTGTGAAAGTGAAACTACTTTGTTTGGTCTTCCAAAAGAGGACGATATCCACTTCGTCATGCCTAGAGCTGATCTGTGCTGGTCGCTGAGGGAATACATCAACTTAGTGCTGTGGATCGCCGGATCGGCTTTCACCGTTTTCACCGCTCCTTCGCCGGGACTGCCGTTCTCGACCCCGCCGCCTCAGCTCACTCTTGCCTGGCTTCAGCTCACGCGAAGCCGGGGCTTTCGCTCACGCTATGCCGCTGTGTTTTTCATTGTGAAAGCGAAACTACTTTGTTTTGTCTTCCAAAAGAGGACGATATCCACTTCGTCATGTCTAGAGCTGATCCATGCTGGTCACTGAGGGAATACTTCAACTTAGTGCTGTGGATCGCCGGCCCATTTTATGGAGGACTGTTTACTGATCCTGGGAGAGTAACGTTAGACTAAAATGCCGGCAGTTCTGACTCACGTAAGTACGTTTTCTTTTATCATTTGCCACTGATGATTCAAACGTGAGTTTTGGGCAGTGTGGAGTAGCACTTGCTGTTTGTCTTTCTCTGATCACAAATGCAGAGAGTTTTATGTTTATACAGGCCATTACATCTAAAAAGGAAAATATCATCTGCAACATGAAAAAATACAACATGAAAAAATAAAGCTTCTCATGGGGAGTGCAAGTCAATGGTAATGCAACATCAAACAACTTTGAACAATAACAAGGTTTTCACATGGTTCTTTCAGCCCATATGCAGGCAGACAGAATCTGCAGACTTTTTCACATTTTGTTCAGTAATTGTGGAGCTGTGCAGAATAGATTTAAATATGGTCAGATATTACTGAACTGAAAGTAGTACACTCTTATTGGCAGGTGAAAGCATTTTCAAACTAGCCAAAATATGTAATTAAGTTAACAACAAAAAAAAAGGTCTGAGTAAATTATAATCATAGACCTACAATAAAATTAGGAGACTGAATGGCTTTGTGTCAGTGATCACAAATATTACCTTCTACAAAAACATTTGTCCCAATGAGTCACAAAAGATTATCTGCAAGCATTTGGTGTGAATCAGTGTTGTTTTTGTGAAACTGACTCGTTGTTTAGGCATCTTATATACTCTCATTGAACCACTGTTAACCACCATATCATTACAAATTTGGTTAAGAAAATGTAATTAGTTCTAAGAGAAAGCAGATTCAAATCAAAAAGTGTTCAGATGAACTTCTCCCAAACCTTAATGAAAATCAGTGAGCCATTCTTCCTTTCTCCCAAACGTCCATGCCCCTCAAGCCATAGTTATTCTCAAGAACTATGTTTAATATATAAAGCTGTAATCACTAACATGGTCCATTACCCTTACAAGTCGAATTTCAAAATCAATGGCTCATCAGACTGAGCCAAACATGGTTCTGCAGTGCCACCAAGTGAAATGTAGAGTAACATGTAAATGCATCTCACTACCAGAGCAGACATCCTGAAGAACCAAAGGAAACAAAGTCTGGATTTTCCAGTAATAGCCTATATGGCTTGAAATAATTTTCGATTACTATTAATTAATCAAATATATTATATAAAAAATATTCAAGAACGGACCAGCTAAAAATGTCATACAGTAATCTTTCACATATATAATAGTTATCAGGGGAGGGTGTATTTATCTAATACTAAAAATCCAAAACAAAAAACAAACAAAAAACTCTCTATACTATATTCAATATCCAGTAAACTGCAATACGCTTTGAAGGCCAACTTTATTCTCCGACACAGCGCAAAATTGAATTGGTTTAGGCTCTTGGTCACAGTGAGAATGACCAGGCCTGATCTAAAAGTGTTGCGCTATCTAAATGTTGTAAATGCAGCACCCAGCTGAACGTACCACAGCTAAATTACTTATCGACCCAGTGTCACATCATCCCAGCTGAGCACGTCACATCATCAGTGCTGGAGTGCCCCAGGTTCGTATTCCAGTATCCTCAATCACGTGTTGGAGTTCATCCCAACTCCCAATCAATTAAGTGTGTCACTTTAACTGAGGATAGTAAATTTAGAGTGCACAATCTGAGATACTCATTCAACCTACAAGGAATTTTCATTAAGCTTTTATTAGACTCAAGAGGATGCGTCCAGCCCTCAAAAAAGCCTGGAGTAGTGGAATGCATTTGCCAATATATAGTGGCTCCTCAAACACTTCAGTGTCGTTGCATTATATAATATCAATGAATATCATTGCATTATTTATCCAAATTAAATAAATAATAAACACTTAAAGAAATATTTCACCCAAAAATTCAAATTTGCTGAAAATGTTTCTCACCCTCAGGCCATCCAAGATGTAGATGAGTTTGTTTCCTCATTAGAACAGATTTAGGAAATTTACCATTACATAATTTGCTCACCAATGGATCCTCTGCAGTGAATGGGTGCCGTCAGAATGAGAGTCCTAAAAGATTGAGTGCCAACAGTTTGAAGTAAAAAAAATATATATTAATTATGAATTTATTTATTACAAACATAAATGGACATAGATGGGCTGGAGTTGTGTGGATTATTGTGATGTTTTTATCAGCTGTTTGGACTCTTATTCTGACGGCACCCATTCACTGCACAGGATCCACTGGTGAACAAGTGATGCAATGCAAAAATTTCTCCAAATCTGTTCTGATTTGTGTGTAAACGATGCTAACTGTGCTTTAGTTGTGTTTTACTTTTGCCGCTTGTGTTTAGCATTTTGCAGCACAAATGCATCACAGTGTGATAAGTGTTTAAGTGAATGAGAATGTGTTTAGAGTTTTGCAAAAAGAGTGCATGAGATTTGCAAATAGAGCCTAACTGCCTGAACGTGTTTAAGGTTTAGCAGAAAGAGTGCTTTATTCGACAAATTGGTTTAAGATTTAAGAATTTGGTTCAGAGATTGGGGTTTAGTGTTTTAGCAGTTCAGAAAAACTGTATTGTAAATCAAACATTCTGTATGATTTATAATCTGTTTTCCTCATGGGGACCAAAAAATGCCCCCATAAGGACAAGGATTTTGGATATTGCCATAATTGTGGGGACATTTTCTCCCCATAGCGTGGGGTATACCTGGATCACACACACACACGTTTACTTAGCTATCTAAATGGGGACATTAGATAGACTTCTATTGTTTACAGATAATTATAGGGTTAATAAGCTAATCCTAATGCACACCTTAACCCTACCCCTCACAGAATTTGGCAGATGCTTTTATCCAAAGCGACTTACAGTTAGAAATACAACAAGCGATTTATCATAAGATGGCAATAAACACGAGAAGTGCCCATAATACAAGGTTTCAGTCATCGTTCAAAATAGTAAAAGCTAGGACAGGAAGGGATAAAGGATAAGAGAACAGAAAAACTGAAGGCATGGATTTGGCTGTCCGAATGGAGTTCATTCCACCAACAGGGTGCGGTGAAAGAAAATATCCTAGAGAGTGACTTTGTGCCTCTCTGCAATGGGACTACAAGCCGCTGCTCCTTTAACGACCACGGGCTTCAGGAGGGAATGTAGATGAGCAGGAGAGAGCAGAGGTAGGAGGGTGCGGAGCCCATGGCTGTTCTGTAGGCAAGCACCAATGACTTGAACTTAATGTGAGCCACGACTGGAAGCCAGTTCAGAGAGATGAGAAGTAGTATGACATGGGCTCTCTTGGGCTCATTGAAAACCAGACATGCTGCTGCATTTTGAATCATTTGAAGAGGTCTGATTTAACATGTTGGAAGTCCATCCAGAAGAGAAATTGTGTTGTATGCTCTGTTAGGAAGGGTCTGATTTTCCTGATGTTGTGTAGTGCAAACCTGCATGATCATGCTATTTTTGCAATATGATATTTAAAGGTCAGTTGATCATCAAGGATCACAATGGGATTATCGTTGAGGTGCCTAGTTGGATGGTAAACTTGTGCTGTACTGATGGGGTGGCTGGGAAGATGAGAAGCTCTGTCTTTGCCAGGTTGAGCTGCAGGTGATGTTCTTTCATTCATGCTGAGATGTCCGTCTGAGATCTGAGTAGGTACTGTTGGATCTGAAATGAGAGGTAGAGCTGCGTGTCATCAGCATAGCAATGATAGGAAAAACCATGTGCCTGAATGATGGGTCCCGGTGATGTAGTGTATATAGAGAAGAGGAGGGGCCCAATAACTGATCCTTGAGGAACCCCAGTGACCAGTTGATGTGATTTGGATACCGCTCCTCCCCAAGACACCCTGAAGGACCTACCTCTGAGTTAAGACTCAAACCAGTAGAGTGCAGTTCTGGTGATGCCCAGTGATGAGAGGGAGGACAGAAGGATTTGATGATTAACAGTGTAGAATGCAGCAGACAGATCTAGCAGAATGAGAACTAAAGATTTGGACTGTCCATTAGAAAAGGTGCAACACTCTTTCTTGAAGAAATCCATTTTTATTGATTAAAAACACATGTGACATTTCGGCCATTATCCAGGCCTTCATCAGACCGATCTTCATCAAACTGAAGATTTGGACTCTTGCACTCCATAGCGCTTCAGTAACTGACAGCAAGGCGTTTTCAATTGAATGGCCACTTTTAAATCCAGATTGGTTATTTCCCAGCTGGTTGTTCTGTGAGAGGAAGGAAGGCACTTGGTTGAACACAACACGTTCAAGTGATTTTGCTCTGAACGGGAGGAGAGATATGGGCCTGTAGCTTTCAACAAGTGAGGTGTCTAGTGTAGGTTTTTTAAGCAGTGGGGTTACCCAAGCCTGCTTGAATACAGTGGGGAAAAGTGCCTGTGAGAAGAGATTTGATGATGTGTGTGTGTCAGAAGTGCATGATGAGAGGGAGGACAGAAGGATTTGATGATTAACAGTGTAGAATGCAGCAGACAGATCTAGCAGAATGAGAACTAAAGATTTGGACTGTCCATTAGAAAAGGTGCAACACTCTTTCTTGAAGAAATCCATTTTTATTGATTAAAAACTCATGTGACATTTCGGCCATTATCCAGGCCTTCATCAGACCGATCTTCATCAAACTGAAGATTTGGACTCTTGCACTCCATAGCGCTTCAGTAACTGACAGCAAGGCGTTTTCAGTTGAATGGCCACTTTTAAATCCAGATTGGTTATTTCCCAGCTGGTTGTTCTGTGAGAGGAAGGAAGGCACTTGGTTGAACACAACACGTTCAAGTGATTTTGCTCTGAACGGGAGGAGAGATACGGGCCTGTAGCTTTCAACAAGTGAGGTGTCTAATGTAGGTTTTTTAAGCAGTGGGGTTACCCAAGCCTGCTTGAATACAGTGGGGAAAAGTGCCTGTGAGAAGAGATTTGATGATGTGTGTGTGTCAGAAGTGCAGGGGAAATAGCTTGTAGGAGATGTGAGGGGATTGGATCTAGAGTACAGGTGGTAGGGTGGCTGGAGAGGATCAGTTAAGAGACCTCATCTTCTGTAAAAGGAGAGAAGGAGGAGAGAAGATGGTCAACTGTGTGAGTGTTTGCTGTGAGTTCCTGGGTGAGTGGAGTCGAGAAATGACTGCTGATTGTTTGTGAAGTGATTAGCAAAATTGTCAGCAGTTAAAGAGGGGATGTGTTGAAGAGTTTGCATGTGTCTGATGCGCAATGGGACTACAAGCCGCTGCTCCTTTAACGACCACGGGCTTCAGGAGGGAATGTAGATGAGCAGGAGAGAGCAGAGGTAGGAGGGTGCGGAGCCCATGGCTGTTCTGTAGGCAAGCACCAATGACTTGAACTTAATGTGAGCCACGACTGGAAGCCAGTTCAGAGAGATGAGAAGTAGTATGACATGGGCTCTCTTGGGCTCATTGAAAACCAGACATGCTGCTGCATTTTGAATCATTTGAAGAGGTCTGATTTAACATGTTGGAAGTCCATCCAGAAGAGAAATTGTGTTGTATGCTCTGTTAGGAAGGGTCTGATTTTCCTGATGTTGTGTAGTGCAAACCTGCATGATCATGCTATTTTTGCAATATGATATTTAAAGGTCAGTTGATCATCAAGGATCACAATGGGATTATCGTTGAGGTGCCTAGTTGGATGGTAAACTTGTGCTGTACTGATGGGGTGGCTGGGAAGATGAGAAGCTCTGTCTTTGCCAGGTTGAGCTGCAGGTGATGTTCTTTCATTCATGCTGAGATGTCCGTCTGAGATCTGAGTAGGTACTGTTGGATCTGAAATGAGAGGTAGAGCTGCGTGTCATCAGCATAGCAATGATAGGAAAAACCATGTGCCTGAATGATGGGTCCCGGTGATGTAGTGTATATAGAGAAGAGGAGGGGCCCAATAACTGATCCTTGAGGAACCCCAGTGACCAGTTGATGTGATTTGGATACCGCTCCTCCCCAAGACACCCTGAAGGACCTACCTCTGAGTTAAGACTCAAACCAGTAGAGTGCAGTTCTGGTGATGCCCAGTGATGAGAGGGAGGACAGAAGGATTTGATGATTAACAGTGTAGAATGCAGCAGACAGATCTAGCAGAATGAGAACTAAAGATTTGGACTGTCCATTAGAAAAGGTGCAACACTCTTTCTTGAAGAAATCCATTTTTATTGATTAAAAACACATGTGACATTTCGGCCATTATCCAGGCCTTCATCAGACCGATCTTCATCAAACTGAAGATTTGGACTCTTGCACTCCATAGCGCTTCAGTAACTGACAGCAAGGCGTTTTCAATTGAATGGCCACTTTTAAATCCAGATTGTTTATTTCCCAGCTGGTTGTTCTGTGAGAGGAAGGAAGGCACTTGGTTGAACACAACACGTTCAAGTGATTTTGCTCTGAACGGGAGGAGAGATACGGGCCTGTAGCTTTCAACAAGTGAGGTGTCTAATGTAGGTTTTTTAAGCAGTGGGGTTACCCAAGCCTGCTTGAATACAGTGGGGAAAAGTGCCTGTGAGAAGAGATTTGATGATGTGTGTGTGTCAGAAGTGCAGGGGAAATAGCTTGTAGGAGATGTGAGGGGATTGGATCTAGAGTACAGGTGGTAGGGTGGCTGGAGAGGATCAGTTAAGAGACCTCATCTTCTGTAAAAGGAGAGAAGGAGGAGAGAAGATGGTCAGCTGTGTGAGTGTTTGCTGTGAGTTCCTGGGTGAGTGGAGTCGAGAAATGACTGCTGATTGTTTGTGAAGTGATTAGCAAAATTGTCAGCAGTTAAAGAGGGGATGTGTTGAAGAGTTTGCATGTGTCTGATGCGCTGTTGATCTTGTTATAAGAAGATAGTTTTGGCAGCGTGAACATTGGTGGAAAAGGAAGATAGCAGTGACTTAATTTTTATTTTATTTTTTAAAACCTTGGTTTACTTAATTTTTTATAGCAGTTTAACAAATGAGGACATCCCCAAAGGGAGGTTTTGGGAGATTTTGTCAGGTTTAGCTCACTTCTGGGTACAAATGTGTCCCCACATTATGGTTAAGTAGGCACACACACACACGTGTGTATATTTTTAGAATGAAAGTGAGGCTGAAAGTGATGCCTTATGAAACAAGTTAGTGTTGTCCACTTATAATATCTCATCTTTCCATCAGAATAGTATTGTATAATATATAGTATGGTATATAATTTAGGTCATTGTAGTATTACTTCACTATCTGATTTGGCAAATTGATATAAAGTATGCTACTTTAGTTTCTTTCTATGTTTGAGGTGCAATAATAAACTTTTGACTAGTTCTTGTATTGTGACCAGCTTATGTGGTCCCCATAAATACTATGATTATGTTTTACAAACAAATAAAGAAATTCCCTATTTAAATCCTAAGAACGGGATTTTATTAATTGATTAAGGTTTAATATTATTTTTGATAAAGCTTAGATAGTCTTTAGTTAAAACCTGTAGTGTAGTCAGATTATTCTAAACTTCACAACATTTTATTCGTAATGGACATTTTATGTCAGTTTCAGTGACGGCGCTACACCGGGGCTAGGGGGGGCTATAGCCCCGTCAGAATTTTGAATAGCCCCGGTTTAGCCCTCATTTGCGCTAAACCACGGCAACAGACGTATCGTCCTTCTGTAGGCTATATGCAATCCATTACATAGTCACTAAGGTTGTGATGTGGTGTTCGTTTTAATTTTTTATTTAAGTTTTAAGTATGCACAGTTCTGATTATGCATATGTATTGTGTTGTTAATACTGAGCGCACGGGTACGGTTTGCACATTATCATCATCAATATCATTTATTTTCTTAGCACCCCCCCCCCCCCCCTTTAGCACCGGTAGAGAAAAATTCTGGCGTCGTGCCTGGTCAGTTTTACCTGCATTTCGCCCTATAATTCCGAAAATTGAGCTTTCCCAATCGGCTATTTCCGACAACCTTCGCCCCTTATCGTAAAGTATGTATTTGAATCGGTCGTGTTCGGGCATTTCCGGATTCACCGATAACGGTTGGAATGTTCAAATCTTCGATGCTAGTTTTGCTACTTCTGGCCTGGAGTGGATACTGAGCTAAGAAAGCGACTGAAGAAAGAGCAAAGAAACCAAAAAAAGGAGGTGAAGAGGAGCCTGGTTACGGAATGACGGTGTTGCAGGAACCGGTCCAGGTATTTGAGCTAAATGTTAAAGCGCTCCGTTGCAGACCCAGTTGCGGGAGAAGACTTTTATGCAGCGCGAGAGACCGGATGATTGAGCGCTGCTACACCGCGGCCTCAGTTAGCAGCTAATGCTAACGGCCTCTGCCCTTTACCTTACACAGAACCTGCCCTTAAACATACCACATATCGCTTTTATTTTCATTTAAAATAGCTGTTTCCAATAAACCCAGTGCTTGTCAGCTCGGGACAGTTTGTTTGTTAGTAGTTTTCAAGGAATCTAAAGCGTTGTCTTGCAGGTTAGCCAGATAACGTTACCTGATTTATTTAGATTTGTTTTATTGGTATAGTCATGTTTTATTCTGACGCTCGTGTGAAAATATCAGCAGGGTTGAGGATAATTATAAATCGTGAAATTGAATGTTTGCAGAAAAGGCTGGTATTCACAAACAGACACTATATGAAGAGTAACACAAACCAGTGCATTTGAAGTGATTTAATGCATTAGCAATACTGGAGCTGGTTAGTTGTCTAATATATAAGCTCATCAGCGATAATAACGTAACATATAATTGCCTTTTAACGTTGGGTTTTTATATTTATAAGTTACGGTGTTTTAATGGGCCAACAAACGTCAAAGGTTTGGGGTTTGATAAGTCTTTGTCAGATACCAGCTAGCCAACGGTTCATAAAGCTCAGCTGTTAAACCTGTGTGTATCTGTCAAGCAAAGCATCAAATGTATATACAATGGCTGTGTCTCAAAGCAAGAACGAGCTGCCTAACTAGACAATATTTTGGGGCGTCCAAGCGCGCCTATATGCATCTCATCTGTCAGTCAACATTAGCTGGTTTCCCTATTTTTCTTCAGCCTTTGTATATACTGAAATCGTTCACCATTTGCTAAAACTGTGATCAATACCTGACCTAATGACAGCAGATCATTTCACATGAGTCATTATATATGTAAAAAAATCTCTGCAATCAGTGTCATTGTTTATATGGGAGCCCATTTGTAATTTTGATGATCAGAAGTGTATACTTGCTGTCAGGTGGTAATAAAGTCATTAACCATATTTCATCAAGTGCTATGGTTTATCATTGTTGTGACGCATACTCCTTTTCGGCAACTGTAAAAGGCATGAAGGTAACGGCAGCTCTGTTTTGGTCCATAGGCTGCTGTCTGGCATGCTCTGAACCACTACGCCTACCGAGATGCTGTATTCCTGGCAGAGAGACTCTATGCTGAGGGTAATTGCACAAATCGTCCTCCATACAGGCAGACTACATCCTCCATTTCCCCTCATCTTTCAGAGCTGGGCTGAGGCATTGCATTAAAACATGTTTGTGTGACTCAAAATGGAAGCTCACATTTTTATTGTTTTTACACATTGTGAAGTACTGTTTAAAGTAACTTACATTGCTTGCATTATTATTGTTTTTTTATGTCCTTCATATTAAATCCTGAATTTGATTTTATACAGGGTTTCTGCAGGTCTTGAAAAGTCATAATTCACTCGTCCACAAATTAAGTTCTAAAAAGAAATTCATATGGTCATGGCATTAAATGTTATACGCACTGCAAAACATGAATGTTTTCCTCCGTATTTGTATTTTGTTTTCCAATACAAATATTTAAACATCCCTAAATCAAGAAACATTTTCTTGATGCACATTGAACATATGACATCTTGTTTTCTGAGAAACCAAACAAAATGAAGTGAGTTAATGCTTAGATAAGAACAAATAATCTGTTAATGGTGTATATGAACTTGTTTTCCCTTTGAATTAAGTCATTTTTTCTGAGCCCATTGGTAGACGTTTGTTCTTGTTTTAAACATAAACTTCAACGGGACTAACTAATTTTGTCATTTTTCCATTTCAAGTAAATGTGTCTTGATTTAATGGAAAACTAAACAAAATACTGAGGAAGGACATCACTTTTTTTTGCTGTGCGATTAGAAGGTACAGTAAAAGTTATTTCAAGATTCTAGTGGTTGGGAGCAGAGGTATCCAAGCCATGCGCTTTTTTTTCTGAGATTGGAAGTTGTATTTTCAAACTGTGAAGCATTGCTCATACAAGACATTTACATTTAGAGAGCATATTGACTCATTGCATTCCATTCCATTTATTCATAAAATTTTCTTTACTTGTCTTTAAAAGTCTTCAATTTAGCTTCATAAAACATGCAATCAAATCATGTTCCATTCTATAATTTGTTTTCTTCTGAATTTTCTTTTCAGTTCATTCAGAAGAAGCGCTCTTCCTGCTGGCTACATGCTACTACTTTAAACATAAACTTCAACGGGACTAACTAATTTTGTCATTTTTCCATTTCAAGTAAATGTGTCTTGATTTAATGGAAAACTAAACAAAATACTGAGGAAGGACATCACTTTTTTTTGCTGTGCGATTAGAAGGTACAGTAAAAGTTATTTCAAGATTCTAGTGGTTGGGAGCAGAGGTATCCAAGCCATGCGCTTTTTTTTCTGAGATTGGAAGTTGTATTTTCAAACTGTGAAGCATTGCTCATACAAGACATTTACATTTAGAGAGCATATTGACTCATTGCATTCCATTCCATTTATTCATAAAAGTTTCTTTACTTGTCTTTAAAAGTCTTCAATTTAGCTTCATAAAACATGCAATCAAATCATGTTCCATTCTATAATTTGTTTTCTTCTGAATTTCCTTTCTTTTCAGTTCATTCGGAAGAAGCGCTCTTCCTGCTGGCTACATGCTACTACCGTTCAGGGAAGGAGTATAAAGCCTACCACCTCCTGAAAGGACACAGCTGCACCACGCCACAATGCAAATATCTCCTCGCCAAGTGCTGTGTGGAACTGAGCAAGTATGGATGACTAATTATTCCCCAACCAATCCTATAATAAACTCCTGACTCATTATCATTGTATCCCAGTGCGTGTATCTATGTTTATCTCTTCCAAAAGCTTACAGTGTTGTTGCTTTACAAAAATTTCAGTAGTGAAATTTCAGAATACTCAATACCTCACAATCATAGTGATATTCAAAAGCAATTGCTATATGCATTATCACAAAATCGTTTATGTAAATATTAAAGATAGATATTAACTAGTTTGAAAGTATTTCACAAGGTTTTTCCAATTAATTGACTTATTTTTGTGTCTTGTTAAATATTAATGACATAAGCAGCAGCAGGTCTCATGGTGCAGTCATACTGCATTTTGTTCTGTCTGTTTGCTTTCACTTAAAGGTGGGGTAAGCGATTTCTGGTAGCCAATGTTGACATTTGAAATCACCAAAACAAACACGCCCCTACCCCAAAAGGGTCTCGCCCCTATTTTGATAGCTCCGCCCCACACATACGTACGCAACCCAGGCAACGATTAGTTCTGTGGAACAAAGCAAAGGCGTTCCGCTCCTTGAGTTCTCTCCAGTGCTGGAAAGCTGATCCGATATTTACACGGGTCCTACTTCTTGCCTTAAGCTTTCTTTTGTTCCGCAGACGTTTTCCTCTTGTTTTTTTTATCCGCCATCTCTATCTTTCTGTCGCTCAGCTCGGCTAATGTCCGTCCACTGAACACTCTCTCCTCCACATCACGAGTAGACACGCCCCTTAACTGCTGGTTGGATACAAGTTTGTTTTGCTAGTCGGCCCGAATCAGTTTTCTAAAGCGTTTTTGAAAAATCGCTTACCCCACCTTTAAGACAGAGTGACTGTGATTACATTTACCTCTTCAAGACAAGCATTTTACCTTTGTGAAAAGTATATGTGGCTTTTGAAAGCAGCCACCAGTCAGTGAGAGAGTGAGGCAGTTTTACATACTACCTATACTGTAGACTGTGTCTTTACTTTAGTACTGAAGTAGGGTTACTTTTGACATCCCTACCTGAGAGACATGTAATATAATACAGTAGGATATTAATTCTAAGAATGAATGGGATTTAATGCTATAGATATTGTTATCCATGAATGTTTCCCCTGCCATTATATTAGGGGGGCGGCACCCCCTACCCCCTTGAAGGTCAAGTTAATTTTATTTAATTCTATTTTCTCTATAGCGCCAGATCACAACAGAAGTCATTTAAAGTTACCTTTCCGATATAACAGGTCTATACCTTGTTCTTTTATTAAGCAAGCTAAATAGCCTTATGTTATTTATCTTATTTACACGACGGAATGTCATTTCTGTCTCTACGTTATGGTCGCGCTTTCTGTATCGCGCACAGCGGAGTTTCGCCCCGATGCATGCACACAAGTGAGCACACTCCCACTAGTATTTGTAAATATTAAACCGCAAAACGACTATTTAAATATGAATTCTGCGTATCTCTGTGTGAATGGCGCAGACGAGCGGTTTTGTTTACCACTCGCGCGTGACGCTTGCGGTGATTTTAGCGTCTGCCAACTCACTAATGCGGACATAAATACATGAACAACATCTCCAGAACTGCTCTGAGAGTCACTTCATGAACATTTGACCGTTTCATTTGAGTAAAACTATCCTCATATCATATACACACAGAAATGTAAAGGTATTCATGGCAACCCGTCAAAATAAACTTGAAGACACTGCGGCAGAAATATATTACTGTTGTTCAGTAGAATGTATGTAATAGGCTGCTACTACTACTACTAAATTATTAAAACCGTATTTTTAAGGAATAATCATACAATATTTCTTCAGTGTTTTAATTGTAATTAAAACTGTAATTAATTGCAGAAATGGCTTCACCTTCGTTCAAGGTTGGCATGAGGTCTGGAGACAGTGGTTGTCTGGGTCGTCTTATGAATTTCATTACACATTTCTTGCAGTTTTGATTTATTTGTGTTTTTCTCCATCAGGTTAGCAGAGGGCGAGCAGATCCTGACTGGAGGAGTTCTGAACAAACAGAAGAGCCAAGACGACATCATTACTGAGTTTGGAGACTCGGCCTGTTTCACTCTGGCACTGCTAGGGCAAATCTACTGGTATGTTGAGCTTGTTTGGCTGCTTACCTTCACCTACTAAATTCAATGACCCTTAGTGAAGATACGAAAATATCTGCTTTGCCATAAAAAGCCAAAAGCTTTTCTTCACCCTGACTGAAATTATGCATTTTAAATTAGAATATAATTCGAATTTTGATCATATTTAAGTACAAAATTCGATTTTTAGTTTTTCAGTCATTTTGACAGCCCTACTAGTGAGAGGCTGTGTTTAATTTGTTGGATGAAGCAGGCTGGTACCAAAGCTCTTTATCTGTATTGGATTTAGATGTAGACGGCTCTTTTTGAGTATTTTGTTTTGCACTTGTGTAGAGCAGCACTCAGTAACTGTGAGAAATTGCTTTAAGAGTTCTACATTTCTTCAGGTAAGGTGGCAACTGGCAAGAAACAAAAGATTTTCTGTTTTCTCTCATTAGAGATTCATCTTTTCCTGTACTGCATGAGATGTTGGGTGTCGTGGCAATTTTCTATCTCAATAAGGCAAAAGGCAGAAAGTCTTTTGAATATTTATTTCCTGCAAGAAATGGTCAACAGTCATACAGATTGGCTGCAGAGTGCGACCCAGAATTACACTCTGACTCAGAATATCCTAATCAAACCAGGATGCTTCTGTCTTATTCAATCATAATGTGTCCTTTTAAGGTATCCAAATAACTCAAGTATGTTGATGAGGCATTTAGAGAAGAAAGTAACACTCTTTGGACGTGCTTTCAGATGGAGCAGCATTTACTACACAGAGCCATAGTTCACTGACAAACTACGCAAAATCGCATTCATAATCGCAGACGATATAATCGCACGATAATGAAATCAAAGAAATCGTTCGGCAGTTATGAAAGCTGTTTGCATAGCTTCTCAGTGAACTATGGCTCTGTGTAGTAAATGCTGTTCCATCTGAAAGTACGTGAAAATAACACATTTAATAACTTGTTTTTACTCCAAACTCACTTCATAACCTCAGTCAAGTGTTTGAGATGATGTGGTTTCTTACACCGAATAAGGCACGCAACATATTTCATAGTATTCTAAGGAGTGATAAAGGCTATGTCGATTAGCATTGCATTATTGTATACTTTATTATAATAAACATTATAATAAAACGAACTCCGATAAACCATATATTGTCGTAGTCGTGTGTTTATTAGTCACGTTGAATTAATGAAAGCAGTTAAATCTTCTGTTTATTCAGCAACTGCTATTGGGATTTCCTGGAGTTCTTCTGCGGGGCGTATTTGGAGTTTCAGCGCGAGAGCGCCCTTGGTCCTTTGGATAGAGATTTACTACTGATCACAGAACTGTGCTTGCTGAAATCAAAACAGGGACGATAATAGGTGAGCGCCAGCCAATGAGATTGCCGTTTGCGCAGTAGTTCCGCCTATTAGTTTCTTAAAAGCGGAAGAATTCCAAAGGAACTCCATTATTTTGACAGCAAAACACAACAAAGAATATCGTTTACATGTAGCGCGCATAGGTAGTGCGTCAATTCTCTCTCTCCCTCTCTCTCTGCGTGTGTGTGTGAAACAAAGCGACGGCGAGTCGTGCGCCTTCACACTAGAGTTTACGGTACGTTGTGCGTTGCACATCCATTCAGATGAACTGAAAAACAGCACAGATGGCTTAGCGGAGAGTGAAACTCTGATGCGCTCAGTCAGAGAGTGTTCGGCGAGTGAAAATATATCTGAGCTAAACTTATACTTAGCCTCCAACTCACACACTGGCGAGTAAAATCTGAGAATTTATTAGCAATTGGCTAATATTAGACATCATTTAGTCACCAGAGTGAAGATTTAGTCACATATGCGAGTGATTTACTCGCAATGTAGAGGGTTGTGTCATTAAGGCTAAGGGTCACCTGACAAAGTATTGATAGTTGTGTAAATACTGACAGCTGTATGAATAATTTTTGGTTTATTGTAATCCATTACATACCTTTCTATCAAAGTTATCTGACATTATCAAGCTGAATTTGTTCTGACACAGTTTAACTCTGAGTTCTTGTCATATTTTATTACCATTTTCTAAACTATAGCAAATAAACTGTGATAATGTGACAAATGCTGAAGGTGTCTGAATAAATTTTGGTTTGACTGTATCTATTTGATAAATGAAGTTAACCAACTAACATTATACATACTCTTTTGGTTTCTGTACCCAATATTTAAAACATTTACAAATGCAATGAAAATATTGGTATCGGTACTCGGTATCGGCAAGTACCAAAAATAAAAGTATCGGTATCAGGCGAGTACTGGAAAAAGTGGTATCGGTGCATCCCTAGCAATTATGAAAGCTGTTTGTGTAGCTTGTCAGTGAACTACGGCTCTGTGTAGTAAATTCTGCTCCATCTGAAAGCATGAAAGCACCAAACTCACTTCATAACATCAGACGAGTGTTTGAAATAAATCCTTCTGTGAGATGATGTGGTTTCTTACACCGAATAAGGCACGCAACATATTTCATAGTATTCTAAGGAGTGATAAAGGCTATGTCGATTAGCATTGCATTATTGTATACTTTATTATAATAAACATTATAATAAAACGAACTCCGATAAACCATATATTGTCGTAGTCGTGTGTTTATTAGTCACGTTGAATTAATGAAAGCAGTTAAATCTTCTGTTTATTCAGCAACTGCTATTGGGATTTCCTGGAGTTCTTCTGCGGGGCGTATTTGGAGTTTCAGCGCGAGAGCGCCCTTGGTCCTTTGGATAGAGATTTACTACTGATCACAGAACTGTGCTTCACTGAAAGATATGCATGACAATCGCAGCTTCTGCCTAATCGCGATTTATCGCATTTGCGATTTAATTTCGATGAATCGTGCAGCCCTAACTCACACTTATCAATGCATGAGACTTTCTTTATGTAATTCCAAGTACTTTTTTTTTTTATTGATTCCCATTATGGATGTGATGATTTGGCTCTTATGTTTCCATTCTAGTAATCTATCTATTTAAAATTGTGTAGTTTTGGAATTTTGCCTCTGGAGCCGAGCCCTGGAGACCCATCGTACCTGCAGAATTACAGTCACAGTGGAAGTGGGATGGAACCACCTCCTCCGCCTGGCCCTCCAAAGAAGGTAAGCCTTCTTTATTTCTTGCAGCTTGCTATTAAAGTACTCTTACGGGACTTGTGTTTTTGAGGGGCTGTGCTCTACGCTTTTGTATAATTGTAGTTTTTCTTTAAAATATTGTAACATTAGCCAAAGTTTATTTCACCAGAAAAGAGAGTAATGTAGTTTAGGTTTTACACCCTTTTTGTACACCCGTTTTTTTATTACTGTAACATTAAGACTATGTATGTGAAGGACCTTTTTTTAGTTTGAGTTAATTTCAGTAGAGTGGGACAGGTTTCTGTTACAAAAAAGGTATTGATGTGTACTTTGTATGTAAATTATTTTGCAGCTTATTTTTCTTTATATTGAGTTAGTATTCACATTTCATTAAATGTGTTATGGTTCTTTGTAATTAATTGTGACATTTACTAACAAGAAAATTGTCTCTTGTCATTGTTTTCAGTGTAGTACATTGAACTCTTGTTCCAAAAGAATGTGAAAAATTCTTTCTGTGTCCCATTTATAATACAAAATCTGCCCAAATAAAATCTTAAAAATTGTAAGACTTTGTAAAAACCAAAAATTGTGTTTTTACTAGACAGAAATCATCTTTATATAATCAAACTGTAAATGATAAATAATGTATGAATTTTCTTTTCTTTTTTTTTTTTCTTCATTTCAGGCCATCAGTAGAATCAGCCAAGTGGGGACAAAGTCAGTGTTTGCACAGAGTGGCAACAGCAGAGAGCTCATTCCAAACCCTTTCAACCTAACTCAGACCACTGCCCCACAGACTAGGTACATGTCAACTAGGGCTGCACGATAAATCGCATGCGATATTTAACGCACATCTTATCAGTAAAGCCGGTTCTGTAATCAGCGGTAAATCTCCATCCCGTGCGTGCTTTGACATTAAGCAGCATTGACTACACAGAGCCGTTGTTCACTGACGAGCTGCGCAAAACCACGTTCATATTCGTGCGATTTTTTGCGCAGCTCGTCAACATGATGGAGATTTACCACTGATTACAGAACCGGCTTTCTGACAAGATACGCATTAAATATCGCATGCGATTTATCGTGCAGCCCTAATGTCAACAACAACAACAAAAAAAAAATTTATATATATATATATATATATACAGGCAGCTCATGGCTATGATAATGGCTTCTTATAACAAGTCTTCCTGCTTTGTAGTTCTACACCACAAGTGCTGAGCCCAACCATTGCTGCTCCCCCAAATGTGCAGCCACGGCGGAGCTCAAGACTCTTCACCAGTGCCAGCTCCACTGCCAAGGTACTGTCTTTTACACATGCAAGTTTATGCATACACTTGTAAGATTTTCCAAAAAAATCCTCAACCACTCTTTAGAGACCGTTTTATCAACACTCTTAATGATGGAATTGAACAGGAGAACAGTAAGAAGCTGAAAATGAAGTTCCCCACCAAGATTCCTAACCGAAAGACAAAAACGAAAATGGGTAAGGGAGGAATCACCCCATCTAACCTGAATGAGAGCATAGAGATCCTCAAACTCGATTCTTCTATATCAGAGGGAAAAGGCAACATCAGCTCACCACAGTTCCAGGCTTTTAATCTACAAAAGGCTGCTGCAGGTATTTGCAATTTAAAAAAAAAAAAAAATGCAATCAACACATGACATATTACAGTATTTATACATTATTTATCCGTGCTCCACCAAAACTGACGCAGGTTCTTGAAATTGTTTCCTCTGTTTTATTCAGATGGGCTGATGACGTTGATGCGGGATATTGGGAGGGGCTATCTAGCTCTCTGCTCTTATAACTGCAGAGAGGCCATTAACATCTTGAGTCAGCTGCCTTCACACCACTACAACACAGGCTGGGTGTTGGGTCAGATTGGACGAGCTCACTTTGAAGTGGCTGAATACATGCAGGTGAGTCGGGCTGCTGAAATCAGATGACAGCCGTTTTTGAAGGCATTGAAGAAATTATCAATGGTAGAAAATGGTGACAAATAATAATTCAAACAGTGAATTGCAGAAAAGAGAATCAAGACTGAATTTTTGTGTCTGTTTAACCAGGCAGAGAGGATTTTCTCAGAAGTCCGGCGTATTGAGAGCTATCGAGTGGAAGGTATGGAGATCTATTCCACAACACTCTGGCATTTACAGAAGGATGTGGCGCTTTCTGCCCTATCTAAAGATCTCACTGACATGGACAAAAACTCGCCAGAGGTAAGTCTCTCAGAGTAATACAGCAAAGGAGCAGAGTTCAGCATTTGATTGCTTTTTCTCATGGCTTATTTCTTCCTCTCTCTGTGTACAGCCCTGGTGTGTAGCTGGTAACTGTTTCAGCTTACAGCGGGAACATGACATAGCCATTAAGTTCTTCACACGGGCCATCCAGGTGGACCCCAGCTTTGCATACGCATACACACTATTAGGGCATGAACTAGTTCTCACCGAGGAGCTGGAGAAAGCCCTGGGCTGCTTCCGCAATGCTATACGCCTCAATAAACGTCACTACAATGCCTGGTACGGTTCAGACTCTACTCTTTGGCTTTGGAAATGAGACACTATTTTAGATTAAACCAGAAAATTGTAAAATGTAAAGGTTCATTTTATATTGTCAGTGTTCGTTTAAATGATGAAAACCATCTGCCATTTAGGCTCATTGTTTCTGTCTGTTACGCTAGGTACGGCTTGGGAATGATTTACTACAAGCAGGAGAAATTTAACCTAGCTGAGATTCATTTCAAGAAGGCTTTGAGCATCAATCCTCAGAGCTCTGTGCTGCTTTGTCATATTGGAGTGGTAAGTAAAACTAATGTAGAGAAAATAGTGTTAATCTAAAGTGATGCAACCCACACACACTCATTTCGTAGTAGTGCTGGGCGGTATACCGGTTCATACCGAATACCGGTGTTTATTTTTGTTATGATATGAATTTTTAAAATACCGCAATACCGGGTGTATGTCACTTAAACAACGTTCGGAACGCGACACTGTTTGAAATGGGTCCTTTTCACTGGTGCACTGTGGTGAGGGAACAGCTGTATGTGTTACTAAGCGTGAAAGTTCCGAAACTGAAGCTGTAGAACTAATAGAACGTGATGACACAGAAGAACTCATCCACAATATCCACATTGACCACCACAAATATCCACCGCCCCCTGCCATCAGCTCCCGCGTCTCACACACACGAGCGCAACTTCAGCACTAGATTTAGCCACTTTCAGACCCTTTTAGCGTCTTTTTTCCATAGAATCTTTAGTGTAGATGCATGTTGATTTTATCAGACGATGCCGCGATTACAAATGAGAGTGACTCCTGGTTAACATGTATTAAAAGGGGTCGTGTTTAGTCACTATTTAGTGTGGTATTTTTTGACAATATTCACTCATCATGACAGTAAAATAGGGCATTCTAAGTCAATATACTGCAGTATTTCCTCTCTCAATCAGTAGAAAATATGGTTAACACCCGGTCATGCATGAGAAAAAAATACCGTCATGTACTATGAAACCGGTATAATTTTGAAAAATACCGTGATATAAATTTTTGGTCATACCGCCCAGCACTATTTTGTAGGTAAACAACAGTGCAAGATTGTTACTTGATTGTATTTTTTTATTTTTAGTTAAAAAAAATTGTTTGGAGTTTGGTAATGCCAGACTAGCATATATGTACTTGTTTGTTATACATAAATAGGTAAAACACATGGTGCCGACTGTTCGAGTTTGTTGCATTGCTACATCTTCATATCCTTTCTCATGTGCTCCATATCAGGTTCAACATGCTTTGAAGAAATCAGACCATGCACTGGAGACCCTCAACAGAGCCATTAGCATCGACCCCAAGAACCCGCTATGCAAATTCCATAGGGCCTCTATTCTCTTTGCCAATGAAAAGTACAAGGTACTCCCCAACTTGTACCATGACATTAACATCAGTCAGTCAAGATTCAGCATTTTTTTCCTAAATACATCTTCCTCAGTATTTTTGTTTTGTTTTCAAATACAAATGTCTAAATACATTTAGATGCATTTACTTGAGATGCAAATTAAAAATATAAAGTCTGTTTTTTGTTTTTTTTAAGTTTATGCTTAAAACAAGAACAAATATCTTGATTTAAGAATGTTTGGACATTTGTACTGGAAAACAAGACAAAAATACAGAGGAAGAACATCACTTTTTGCAGTATAATCAGAAGGTAAAGGTAAAGATTTTCATATTCTGGTGGTTTAGAGCAGAGTTAATAAAGCCATAAGCTTTTTTTTCTGAGTTCTGTTCGAAGTTGTTTTTTTCAAACTTCAAAGCAGTGGAAATACAAAACATTTACATTTAGACACCATATTGATGTATTCCATTACATTTATTGAATTTTCCTAAAATTATCTTCATAAAACCTGCAAAAACCCTCTTTGGGAAAGTCAAATTACTCATTTATTCTTTACAGGCGGCTCTGCAGGAGCTTGAAGAGCTGAAACAAATAGTGCCCAAAGAGTCCCTTGTTTACTTCTTAATAGGAAAGGTACTCATACAACTCAGTTGTTTACTTGCATATATTTTATATAAAATTTATCTTTTAATAAAAAAAATATATATATATATATTCATCATCTGTATAGGTCTATAAGAAGCTTGGCCAGACTCATCTGGCACTAATGAACTTCTCTTGGGCCATGGACTTGGACCCTAAAGGAGCCAATAATCAGATCAAAGAGGCCATAGATAAGCGATACCTCCCAGATGATGACGAACCTGTCACTCCTGATGATTATCCCTACTACTCAAGTAAGTCTACTACCAAGTGAGCCATTTAAGTGGTGCTGTGTGCACTATGTAATGTTGTTTGTTGCTCTCAGCAGCGGAGGTGGAGGAGTCACAGGAGAGCAGTATGACGGACGCTGATGACACACAGCTCCACACCACGGAGAGCGATGAGGTTCTGTAGCCCCCGACACCACTCTGGACTTTGAAATAATGCCAATTTGGGGGCTACTTGAAGACTCCAGCTCTGAAAAAGGAGGAAGAAGAAAAAAGGAAAACAAACTGCTGCTAATAACAGTACCTCCTCATGTCTCTCGTTTTATTTTTATCATTCGTTCTTGCCTTTTTCCACCCCCGTGTCATCATGCCTTAGAGGTCTCTCATCGGTCTGATCTTCTGGTGCTTCTGGTCTCATCCTTCATCGTCACTGGCAGGCTTCCTTTATCGCAGACTGAATTCAAGTTCTGCCTGAGCTCAAATTGCCCAGTTTTGCCAATGACTCCACTGTCTCCTCCAAAAGTTAATTGTCAGTTTAAGACTCAAAAAAAGAACCACAGACATTCATGGATGTTCCTGTCTTAATGCTTAGGCCTTTTATGTTATTTTATCAGCATTTACTCTGAATAAAGACCTGTGTAAGAGTTGGTAGTCCTTTGATTCCTCTCCCCTCCCTTTTTCATCATGAAACAATAGCTAGGGAAAAAAAAGCACTTTCTGCCCACATAAAAAAAAAAAAACAAGTGTTTGGCATATGAGATTCGAGGTAAACTGCATATCTTCTATCAGATTACCATCTGTTTAGAAGAGCAATGTTTTTGAAAGTATCAGTTCTGGATGATGCAGATCTTTTTTTCACCAGATTTGAAAACTTGTGTGTAGGAATGGTGCTCAAGAAGCACTTATGTTTAAAAAAAAAAAAAAGTTGTCTTGATCGGAACAATTTGCCACTCTCACACTCATCTGTTTTGCTCTTATCTACCTTCAAAACATCTGAATCCATGTTTTTTGCCCAGCTGCAAGACACTGATTAGAGAACTGTTGATTAAATGATAAGCTTATGGGTGGGGTGGTTTCTTTGACACACATTAGTCTGGGTTTAGGAAACCAGACCAGTGTCCAAATTAACAACACTATTTTATGGCACAGTGACCAGTGGTCAGACTTCTTGAGACAATTTTCTGAAATGTTGGTGCTGTTGAGGACAATACTGATGAACATAGAAAATGTGCACAAATGGATTTTATTTTACCAGAACATGTTTATTATTATAAAATGTGTTTGATCTCTGCTAAATGCTTCTTATTGTACATTTTAAGGAAATAGAATAAACAACTTTGACTGAAAGTTCTGATGTGGTCATTGAAGCGAAATACGAATCCTAATACGTTCTAGTACGTTGCTTCACACTTGTTTGTTTTGTTCTTAAACACTATCACTATATTTCTACGTTAATAGGTTCGTAAAATTACCATGGTTTACACCAAGATGCCGTGATGGCTACAGTTATTGATGCTAATGTAAAATATAATAAATCTCGCTTCAGTGGACAATTAAAGAAGGCTTCAGCGCTGGTAACGTGATTAGGAATGTCTAATAATTATCATTTATTTCTATAGAGGAGCGTTGACATTTATAAAACCTTGCGAGAAAGAATGACAACAGCTAACAAAGATACTGTGATATTAAGCTTTATAACAGGCCTGATGTAAGTTTAAACGTAACAGTGTGTTTGGTACATATGTTTTTAAAAGACAATACCATCTATCAAATAAACAAAAATCAACTCTTTAGCAAAGTTACAGTCTTTTACTTTCACTCGTAAGCCCATCTCTTGCTAAAAACATATAAACCAACCAATCAGCGGCCGCCTTTCCGCACACTGACCAATCACAGGTTGAAATGAGGCGGTACTTCCGGCTCAAGTCCGGTTGATCTGTGCAGGTAAGTGGACGTGAATTCTCTACTCTGTCATATAAAATATACTTATTTTTGCTATTTTCGTATGGACAAAATACTGTTTCCAACGTTAAATGTTGAATAAGATATAGAGGAAAACAATGTTTCGTTTTTCCTCTCATTCAGTGAGTGGTAGACATTATGACAAAGTAATTTCATCCCGGAGATTGCAGTCAACAGGCCAAAAATTGTTTGGGCACAAAATAAATCTCTCAGTCTGTCAGAATGAACCTCCAGATCAAATTAGAGCTACTGCAAAATTGTCATGTTTCCTGTAGTTACAAGTGAGAATGTCCGCTAAAAAATGACACTGAATTCGTCTTGAAGATGAAAGAAAGGCTGTAATACAGCAGACTATCAGCTGATGATGTTAGCATGCTAAACCTACAGTCAACGGGCCTATGAGTACATGCCATTAATATTGGACTCTATTAAAGAACTTAGCCAATTAATAGCAAATGTAATATTCTTGTTCATAATATCTATTAATTGTTTTCTATACCGGTTTTTATTACATTGGAATGGATTGCAATGTGGTTGTGTTTCAAAACCTAGTGAGCTGCCTACTTAGACAGCATTTAGAACGCGCGTGTGGCGACAGAAATGCTGTCTAGGTAGGCAGCTTGCGTGCTTTTGAAACACAGTCCGTAACTCCATCATCGGTCTTTAGAAGCGCAGTTGCTAAAGCGCTGTTTGTTTTGGATTTGACTTTTTATTAGTCCCCCCCCCCCCTTAATTTGTTTACATTTCATTGATTTATTAAGTTTAATTAACTTACTTGCTTATATACGTTTAATATCTCTTGCTATTGTTTTCCCTAGATCTGATGGTGACAGATTAAATACATGATACGTAGCTCTGTTTTATGTAACGAATTAGTTTTGATATTTAAACGTTAAAATATAAAGTTATATAAAAGAGTGATTAAAGTGTAAAACACCTGGCCAAAGTTAATTTGCGTAATTATAGGGATGTAACGATTAACCGCGAGCCGGTTGAAAATCGATTCAATTATGTGACGATTCAAATCGGTTGAGATGCTAAACAAATCGCGATTCATTTAGGGGTAGGATTTACATTATATTTAAATTTTGTCATTTAGCAGACACTTTTGTCCAAAGCTATTTACAAATGAGGACAATAGATGCAATCAAAACCAACAAAAGGGCAGTAATATGCAAGTGCCATATTAGTATATTATAGTGTTATATTTCAATTTCACAAAGAAATGTGCAGCATTTTGTCCAAGCAATAATAAAAGGACACATTTAATTTATAATTAAATCTCATTTTGTAAAAAAAAATAATAATCGTGAATCGAATCGTGAGTTGAGTGAATCGTTACATCCCTAGTAATTCAGACTTGACATTTAAAAAATTTGTGTCTTAACATTTTTTTGTATAAATGCAAATGCTAACAGTCTTTTTAATTTGTTTTACAGACTGCAGGTTGGAACCACTGTCTTGTTCGTTTTGGAGTTTGCAAATTACATTTGGATTAAGAATGGAGGCTCCAGTAAACCAGATTAGACTGAAACCAGTCATCTCTAAGGTCTGACACTCTTTTAAGTCATATGTGTATTTACATCTGTTTTAATACATTCACATGTAATATTTTAAGGGGATGTACTTGCAGTATGTATAGAATAAGTAGAAAAAAGGTTCAGCTAAATAAGTGCTGCAGAAAGGTAGCAAAAAAAGAAAAGAAAAGAGTATTCCCCTTAAACAGTAGATGGTGCTGTCGTTTTGTTTATGAGGGCCTCTAGAAACAGGAAGCTTAACTAGGTTTCATCATTTCTAACCTATTGTGATAAAAGCTGTTTTAAGCTAGAAATGTACTCTGTTACCTGTCCAAATATAATTGTTCACTTTTTGCCTTTCTTTTGTCTTTCTGCCTGCTTGTAACTACTACCACTACAATACAAATCTTGCATTTAAGTTGAGCTTGCATGCAGGAGTCAAGGATAACATTTATTTTAATGCACAGCAATGCCATCTGAATTCTTTAGTGTTTTCTATTTTTTATTTTTTTTGGTTCGGTCATGTTCCACTTAATTTAGTATGATTTTCTCGAACACTTCCTGTCTTTCGGTCATTTTTAGAGAAGCTTGAGTTCCCTCTACTGGTACATTTATTTTGGAGCTTCTTTCTAGAAACATGCAACACTGGCCAGGGCTCTAGGTACTATACATTTCATCCATATGTTATACTATGTTATTTTGTTAATCCCTAAACAAGTTACTTACCGTCAAATTAATATTTTTGACTCTTCGACTAATTTATACGTCCATCAAGTAGGATTTTTGGTGGTACAGGAAATGTACGTCTAACTGTGGCGCCCCCTATTGTCCTGACGCATTACGACAGGAAGCCTTGCGCCTCTAGCGGCCGGTCGGAGTAGGGCGTCTCTCTCCCGCAGCTGCGCCGCTCCGCTTCTTTCTGTTTGTCAGACTCGCAATCCGAGGGAGAGGAGCGAGCCGCCATTTTCCGAGCTCGTCGCTTCCCCCTCGAACGACAACAATAAAAAACGGACAACCCCGGGGTTTTCTCAGCCGAAATCGAGCACGAAGACCTTTCGGAGAAGGAGAGAAGGGATTGCGCTCAAAGAACGACCAGGAAAGGGATACAGTTCACTGTTTTTCCGCGGCTTTTGTCGGGGGCGATTGAAAAACAGCCGCCTGGGCTCCTATAGCTCGACTGCCCCCGTTTCTTTCGCCCATTTCGTGATCCCTAAACGCAGCCCGGAGGAGTGGGAGGAGGAAAAGGAGGGGGTTACCGAGCACCGGAGCGCGCGAGAGGCCCGGGATTTTTCCACCTGAACGTGCAACAGCGGAATCTGCATCTGGATCATTGCTTCAACCTGTCAGTTATTGCTACTATATTTCTTAAGCGTGGAGATTAATTACAAACGTTTCCCCCGGAATCGGCTCCTCATCACGTGGTAGGTTCCTCCAGTTCTCTTTGTTAGTTTAAAACTCGGTAGCGTGAGGGAACTTCAGGCGTTTTTATCGCATTTACGCACTTAAATCAACGCGCGGTGAAATAGCGCACGTTAGCTCCACAAATGCGGCTCCGTTCAGACGCTTTTCGCTCTCCGTAGTTCTTTTCCACGGTTTGTTCTGGTTAAACCCGTGAAGTAGGCGGCGTTGAAAGCCAGACCATCAAGGTTGCAAAATCAGCCCGATTAAGCACAGACATGATTATACGTGTCAGCTTTACGAAAGCACGTAGTTGGTAATCAAGCATGAGGCAAGTTCGTTCACTCGGGGGCTTTACATTTAGTAGGTTAAACGCGTGCAGTGTGTGTGTGTGAGAGAGAGAGAGAGCGAGCACGGGGGGTGGGTGCGCAGTATATGTCTGCTGCATCTAGATCAGTAGGGTTATGTTTGTGCTGGTACGAATCGTATGCATTACTGTATCAGTTATTAGATATGCATCACATGGATCAACATTGGGGCCAAAAATATGTGGGACGGAAATGTTATTCTAATATCTTCTAAAGAAAACGAAGGGACAAATTTGATTTCCGGTATCTGTCCAGTACTCAATATACGCATGTTTATGCATCAAGGTTGCAAAATCAGCCCGATTAAGCACAGACATGATTATACGTGTCAGCTTTACGAAAGCACGTAGTTGGTAATCAAGCATGAGGCAAGTTCGTTCACTCGGGGGCTTTACATTTAGTAGGTTAAACGCGTGCAGTGTGTGTGTGTGAGAGAGAGAGAGAGCGAGCACGGGGGGTGGGTGCGCAGTATATGTCTGCTGCATCTAGATCAGTAGGGTTATGTTTGTGCTGGTACGAATCGTATGCATTACTGTATCAGTTATTAGATATGCATCACATGGATCAACATTGGGGCCAAAAATATGTGGGACGGAAATGTTATTCTAATATCTTCTAAAGAAAATGAAGGGACAAATTTGATTTCCGGTATCTGTCCAGTACTCAATATACGCATGTTTATGCAAAAAATGATGCAATCGGGTGGTAAACAGTTACAACTTTTGATTTAAGCCTGGACACGGGGAGTTTTCCATAACTGGCTGCATTACATAATATTTGGTTGTTTTCCCCCTCCTCGCTGTGTCTTCGCCCCGCCGAGCCGGATTGACGTCGCGAGAGAATTTGTATTAGAACCTCCTCGCGCCGCGCAACATTAGGCTGCGTCTCGAAACGATCGTAATAATGTACAAAAATGCTGTTTTCGCACGCATCACGCCAGCTTTTGAAACGCAGCCGACGATTCTTTATGGCCTTAAGCTCGCCCTAACCCTTGTTTTCCGTATGATCTGCGGGTGTATTTACATTAAGCTCAGTATCTTGCCTGGTTGTGGACGGCAGAGGGCTTTAAGTGTA
Organism: Sinocyclocheilus grahami; assembly: GCF_001515645.1. Lineage (NCBI taxonomy): Eukaryota > Metazoa > Chordata > Actinopteri > Cypriniformes > Cyprinidae > Sinocyclocheilus > Sinocyclocheilus grahami. The sequence goes on from NW_015505227.1 coordinate 1,243,310, forward strand.
ATAGAATATTAACCTGCTCAACCCGTGGTTAGTGTAACGCGCTGTACTTTTCCATTATATAATGTGTTACGTTGCATATTTTTCGCAGCACTCGCTTGATCTCGGGTCTCAAATGTAACAGGTTCCGCATGTGTACGTGATGTTTATGGTTTAAAGAGACATCCTTGATGTTTTGCTCCTTAATTAATGACGCGATTCTGTTATGTTTTTAAAGGGAAATTTGACTTCTGTACCTTGATCTGTTTAGCCCTTTATATGACGCTCAGATACATTACATATTGTCTGTCCCATAAGTCATTGGCTGTAATTTATTAAATGGAGGCCTATTTGTCTTTCTGAAACCTTGTTGTTCCCGGATGGGGTTGGAACCTAGGGGTGGGTGATAAGGCAAATATATCATATCAGGATTTTTTGTTTTTCAGGCAAATCACGATTTTTATCATGATTATTATGATATGTTGGTTTTACTATTTTGCAGGTTGTCTGAGCAGTACAGCCAAACTAATTTCCCTATTTAGAAAAAAAAGCCTTATAAGGTAACAAAATAAAAAAGAATGGCAGACATTTAGTCCAAAGTGGACGAAGATAAAAAATCTGTCATTATTTTATCATTGCTATTAAAAAAATAAGAACAAAGATAAGACAAATAAAACAAACTGTGCTTTATTTTCCAGGTGCAGTAGGTGTATTTAACAGTAGCATTCAAGAAATTGAATGAACAAATATAATAAATTAAACACTATATATACTTCGCTATATAAATTATTCATTGATTCTTATTAAAGCAACTGTATTAAAGTTCTACAGTCAAGAGCAGTGAGGGATTTTTCTCTTTGTGTTTTGTTGTTTTATTAACATTAAAGGAATAGTTCACCCAAAATGAAAATTCTGTCTTCATTTGCTCACTCTCAGGTTGTTTTAAACCTGAATGAGGTTTTTCTTCTGTTGAACATAAAAGCCATTTTAAAGAATGTGGGTAACCAAACAGTTGCTGGTCTCCAGTGACTTCAATAGTATTTTTTTTCCTATCAAAGTCAGTGGGGACCAGCAACTGTTTGGTTACCACATTCTTCAAAATATCTTCTTTTGTGTTTGCGACAACATGAGAGTGAGCAAATACTGACAGAATTGTTATTTTTGGGTGAACTATCCCTTTAATGACAAGCAGCAGCATGTTTAGTACAATTAGTCTGCTGTCACTTTAAGACATTCACACATCAGTTTTTCTCTCAACTGTTTACTTACACTTTAAACATAACCAGTTGTGTTTATATGTAAACCTTGTGTGTTTTTGACCGTATTAGTTAGTATTAGTCAGACATGAAAGATAACGTAGTCCAGTAATTAGGTGCTGTTTGACAGGCTTTTTAGTGTGTGACTTGTTGCGAATAAGTGCAGTGTCCCGTGAGTGGAACTGTACCGCTGAGTTAACAATTGATGTGAATAGGGTTGTGTACCAATATGGCTCCGGTACCTATATAACCGGTATGTACTAGAACCGAATCAGAACGCAGATTTCGGTGCCATGCCTGAGCGATTGGTTGAAATATTTGTCCTCTGGTTCTCCGAACCGGACGTAAGAAGCATCATCACCGGCACCGCACGTGAAAAATAATTTTCAGACTGAGAAAATGCATGTGAACTCAAGTCGGAAAGCTCTAATAATAAAATCCAACAAATCTTTGTAGTGACGTGAGTGTCCATGTTGTTTTCACATTCCGACTTAAAAGCACAACTCGGGAAATGAGAGCATCCGAGGAGCGTGTGAATGCAGTAATTACACTTGCTCTGATGGCAGCTGGTAGCCTTCCGTTAACTAAGCTAAACATGCTTAAATTACAATGCTTAAAGCTAACGTTAAACCTCCCTTGTATTCACATTTCTAAACCTGTTGTCCAACATAAGAGAACATTATAACCTTTTTACTCCACAACACCAGTCAAATGCTTCCTTTTGTGATCTGATGTGGCTTCTTGTCACAGAATGAGGCAGAAATATCAGAGATGGCTTGAATAACACAGAGAAACTATATTGTCGCAGTCGAGTGTTTGTCTTTGTTTTATCATTCAAAATGTTTATATGTTCTTTTTACTCCGTTACAGCTATTATGACGATGCCTTTGTCCATATAAGGGATTTCATGGAGGGTCATGAGTTCTGCTACTTCTGTGACTGAATATGTGGATTTTTTTTTGTGCGAGGGCGCCCTCTGGCGTCCAGTATAGATGAAACAGACGTGTTTATAGTGCTAATGGCCAATCCATAATTTTTTGGGGATGTTTGATTTATTTTTAATAAGTATCGGTTTAGGCACCGGAACAGTTTTAAAAGTATCGATTTGGCACCAGTATCGAAAAAACCCAAATGATACCCAACCCTACAGGGCTCTACAGTGCGACCATTTCAGTCGCATTTGCGAATGAAAACTACTGCGTGTGAATATGAAAAAATATTTAGGAGCACCAGTGCGACTGACCAGATCATCATCATATTTGTGATTGCGCTCAGGGGAGCTTCAAAGGTTTCTACATGTTTCCTCTCACGAATCCTTTGGGGGAAGTCGTGGCCTAATGGTTAGAGAGTCGGACTCGAAACCCAAAGGTTGCGGGTTCGAGTCTCGTACCGGCAGGGATTGTAGGTGGGGGCCTTGAGTGAGGCACCCAACTCCTGACTAAATGATAGACCCAAACTCTCCCCTGGATGGATGGATAGATAGATACTGTATTGATCCCTAATTGGAAATGCCATGTCTCTCTCGTACTGTTTGTTTTCCGTTTGCTCTCTTATTTCCTGGTTTTGACGTCTTTTGTGTTCTGTGCTGGAACGCCAATCTGTTTTTCTCCATGTTAAATTGGCTCTCTCGTACACATCACATGTATTGAATTGTTAAAAACTGTCTGGGATATTTTAAGTCTCTAGGGCTCGGCGTATGATTATGAGCTGTCGTGTACTTTTCGTTCCATCCAGATTTATAATTGTCCTAAATCCCCTCCCCACAGGAAGAGCTGTTATGTAACACATCAATACCATTGACTAAATACCTTAATTTTTTTCAAGGTGGTGATCAATTTTTATCAGATTTTTTCATGTAATTTTTAAGGGCAAGAAATTAGCTCGCAATATGCTTTAGGTAGGACAGTGTGACCTTAAAGTAATGTAGACTGTTATTGTTATTTACAATATATATATATTTTTTTTATCTAAGATCCTTTAATTCATCTATTTCTCTCTTGATATATGTTTTGTGTGGGCTGCTGCAGATCTCAGCTGTTGAGATGCATGAAATTGTTATTTTTGGCTCCCACATTGTTGAAGGCTGTCGAAGTGAATTTAAAGAGAATGGAATTATTGCTTTGAGGCATTTAAATCAGTCTTTCTGTAATCCTGTTATGATCCATTTGAGTATTGATACCCTTACTACTCTGTGTAATTCACAATCAATGTCAGTTTGAAGTATAAATCAATGTCACCTACAGTACCTGTTTTGTGTCTGAACCCCAAGACCTGGTTTTATTTTAAACTTAAAAGGCTTAGCTCCTAACTTGTATCTGTTAAGTGCAAAATTTCAACTCTTTTCTTCTTGGCAGGGCATAGGGCTGTGCAATACATTTCTACATGTGAATATTTAAGTCCTTACATTAAAGTTCACACAAACTCTTTTCTCCGCTGTGGCGGTGAACCATTCGTTCAGCCTTTAAACCCTGGTCGCGTTCGGTTACAGCAGTCAGCTCGGTAAAGCTCTCTCCAAGATCATTCTGTGTTCCCATTATACTTGATTTGTAAATACATGTCTATGATTTTGCAAAAAGGACTTTATCTTCTTGCCGGAGTTTAATGTTTTGTTACTTGCTACCGGGTGTCTGTGAGAACAGAACACGGGCGTAGAAAAGACTATAAATAGTTTTTAACGTGCACAGTAACTGAAACATAAAACTGTTAAAAGAAAGGCTCAATAACTGTTGCACATATATAATATAATACACTACGCATCAATTTCTCTTCCCTTTGTAAGTGCGTCATGTTAAAAACTGCAAAGCACAATGTGCGCACATTGTAAGCACTTCAGTGCTCATAGACTGTCAACCCTCTACATTGCGAGTAAATCACTCGCATATGCGACTAAATCTTCACTCTGACTAAATGATGTCTAATATTAGCCAATGGCTAATAAATTCTCAGATTTTACTCGCCAGTGTGTGAGTTGGAGGCTGAGTATATGATTAGCACAGATATATTTTCACTCACAGAACACACTGACTGAGCGCTTCAGAGTTTCACTCCTCCATCAAGCGATCTGTGATCTTTTTCAGTTCATTTGAATGGATGCGCAGCGCACCTGTGTTTGTGTATTTGTCGTAAGCGCTAGTGTGAAGGCGGACGACTCGCCGTCGCTTTCTCTTCACTGTGAGCAAAGAGCGAGAGCTGAGCGAGAGTCTAACATAACATGCAGAATTGATGCGCTACATGTAAACGATATACTTTGTTGTATTTTCCTGTAAAAATAACAGTTCCTTTGGAATTCTTCAGCTTTTAAGAACTGCCGGGTTTTCCTGTAGTAGGCGGAACTAATGCGCTAACGACAATCTCATTGGCTGGTGCTCACCTATTATCGTCCCTGTTTTGATTTCAGCGAATCAGTTCGAGCAAACGCACACAACCTGATTAATATTCATGAATATTAGCTAATTAATCCTTAGTGCGTTTTTATATTGTTCTTATTAGTAGAATTTGTATAGTAATAATAATAAATATCTTATCAGAATTATTATTATTATTTTTTTTTTACAGGAACACTGAATGACCCAAAAAAGCACCAGCACCAGTCCTAAGTTCATGGTTACCAAGTTTTAATTCTAATTACTAAACTTCTATTATTAAATAATACTTGATTATCATATTATAATGCTTGACTGCTTGACTGACTGCTATTAAGAGTGTACTTTCAGATATTTAAAAAGCTGTACCATTTTACAAACATATGTTTGTAAATATGTTTGTAAAATGGCATAACTTTATATAAAATATATATATATGTGTGTATAGTATAGTAATATATGTGTATAGTATAGTATTTCAGTCTGGCGAGTAAACAAAAAAATATAC